>NW_022436948.1:34299001-34313268 GCF_009761245.1 Sapajus apella
AGAGAGAGAGAGAAAGAAAGAAGGGAAGAAGGGAAGAAAGAAAGGAGACAGAGGGAGGAAGGGAAGGAAAGGAAAGTAAGAATACAAGGCACAGAGAGAAAAATGGAAGAATATGTCCACATGCTTTATTCTTGCAAGTATATCAACTGGAGAGAAGAAAAAGGGCAAGCATTTAAGAAAAATTAAAATTGTTTATAATCCTTTAGCATGTGTGGTATGATCTCATTCACATAAAGTTATATGAATGAGAGAATGCATAGATAAAATAGGAAAGTATATGCAGTTAAATACTGATGTCTTAAATCATCATTGAGAAAGCAGAAGTACATCTAAGATGCATCATGGCACTGGGGTTGGTGAAGACGCGGAAATAAGATCGGACTTTTCCTTACACAGTTTAAATCATTTTAAGTCTTCCTTGCATGTTACTTTTACAATGCAAAAGCTTCAAATAAGACTCTCTAAATGTAGATAAACAATAATTTAATAAGCCATACCATTGAGATATCTTTACCATGAATGTCACTTCTTATAAAACACTTTGACAGAACCACACACATTTAAATAGCAAAGAATAGCCCATGACTAAAAAGTTAATAATAGTTTCAGGAAGAAAATTAGTAATTATGTATAAGAACTCAATACTACGTAAAAATTGTTATATTAATTTCTATACCAGAAAAATTATCAGACTGACTTATTGATATGATGTAATCACAGAAAAGAGGTTCCTTTTAATCTTGCCTTATAGTTAGAAAATGATCACTTTACCAGAAGTATGATTTTAAAATAGAAAAAATAAATGAATCGAGGATCATTGTCCAAAAAAGTGTGTTTGTGTATACATATATACAGCTTTTTTCAGACACATATGTGGCAAAATATATAATTTTGTTGATACAAGAAAATAATCAAATTTCTCATCTCTACATGAACAATATAAAATATCAGCAAAACAAGCTGGTAGATCTAACTCTGATATGTGATATTGTAGAAAATATATATATATAAAATATATGTTTCAAACTTGTGTATGGTCCCTAATAATATATAATCAGTATTTCAGAGTATAGGTCTGAAATTTTTTATAAATTCTTCTTAATGTTCTTGTGTCATTTGTTGAGAAACTCATATGTTCCACCTTTTTGCAGGTTTGTGTGTATGTGTGTGCATATACACAGAGAAAGTATAGGAAGGCGTGTTTTGAATTTGCCATAGAAGCTAAATTATTCTCTGTACATAACCTTTCAAAAGATAATTACTAGAGATGCATCTGACTGAACACCCAAGGCAGCTGACAAGCACATCTGCCCTTCTGTCCGAAAACTCTTTGAGGGATTGACTCATGCTGATGCTTCTTCCTGCCTGGAGAATGGTATTTAACGTTAGTGGCAATAGTGCCGGTCATCTGAATTGACCAACAAAAAAAGAAATAGTGTAGTAGAAATACCAGAGATCTAAAAACCAAAAGACATGGTACTATCAGAACCTCCCTGGACCTTGCTTCCATTGCTGTACATCAATAACTTTTTGATTTAACAATATTTTACTGACTGAATTTTAACTTAAAGAAAAACTGATTTCTCAAGCTGTTACTGGGAGTACCATGGCAAATCAACTTATAAATTGTTGCTAATCTGATGAGTACGATCGTAGTAAATCTGGGAAGTCATGCTTTAGATAAACCAGTTTAAATGCTTTAATTCCAAATATCTAGTACATTCAGACAATTTTTTAAAAATTTTGCTCAGAATTTTGAGATTTTACAGAATTCAATTTGGGAAATAAGGTGCTAAATTATACATAATGTTCCCTCCAAGAATAAAATCATAGTCATTTCTCAAAAAGACATACCAATGCTCAACAGATACATGAAAAAGTACTTAACATCACTCATCATTAGGGAAGTGCTAATTAAAGCCACAAAAAGATCTAACTTCACACTTGTTACAATAGCCATTATCAAAAAGACAAAAGATAAGAGTTGCTGAAGATGTGGAGAAAAGAGAACACTTGTACACTGATGATAGGAATGTAAATTTGTACAGGCAATTTGAGAAACTGTAGAAGTTCATGAAAATAGTAAAATAAAATCATTATAGGACCCAGCAATTTTACTTCTGGGTCTCTATGCAAAGGAAATGAAATCATTATGCCAAAGAGATTGTACTGCCATGTTCAATGCAGCAATATTCACAATAGCCAAGATATGGAATCAACCTAAGTGCTTCAACAAAAGGATGGCTAGGGAAAATATTGTATATATGCAACAGAATACCATTCAGCTATAACAATGAAGGGAATTCTACCATATGTGACATCATGAATGAATCTAAAAAATACTGGTAAGTGAAACAAGCCAAATACAGAAAGACAAATAAGCACATGATCTCACTTACATGAGGAATCTAAAATGGAAAGCTCATAGAAGGAGAGAGTAGAATAGTGGGTGCCAGCATCTAGGAAAGACTGGGAGATTGAGAGATGCTGGCCAAAGCGTACAAAGTTGCAGTTAGGATGAAAAAATTCAGCAGATCTATTGTACAGCATAGTAACTATAGTTAATAATTACGTATTTTATACTTGGAAACTGCTAAGAGAATAGATGTTAGACATTCTCACCACACAAAAAAAAGTTAAGTATATGAGATGATGCATATGTTGATTAGCTTGATTTAAACATTTCACAATGTATATTTATATCAACACATTATCTTGTATGCTGTAAGTTATACAATCTTTATCAATTATAAACTTACAAATAAAAACTTAAAATAATTATATTTGCTTAGAATATTTAATAATGATCACAAATATATAACAAAATATATAAAAAATGAAAACACTGAGCAAAAATACAAACAAAATTATAGTTTAAAAGTATGAATATTTGGAATTAAATAATTTGAACTGGTTTATCTGAATAGATTATGCAAACTAAGTAGAAAAGTTATATCACTATTATTTTTCAACCCAAACTTGACACAGTATTTCACATCTAGCCATACTCTGGCATGACATCAACTAAGCAAGATGACACTTTCTCATTCATAAAACAAAAAAGCAAAAGAAAAGTTTTCTCCCTGCAACTTTTTTTTAAAATGTGTATTTATCATCTGAATCTATTGCTGACAATTTATTAGAATTATAGTTGCTATTTCTCACCCATCCAACTGAAAATCATAAAAAGATTGTTTTCTATAAATTGTTCCAAAGCAGTGTTAACAGATACACTGAACATTTGAGTCAAAAATTAATTATTTTCCTGCCCTCCTGAAATATGCCTGAGCCCAGAATATACTGCCATAAAAAGAACTTATTTAATTTATACCAACTTTAAAATAACCTGGCTGTGGCAAAGCATGACCAGACAGCTGCCTGGAGTCACAGTTTTACATTCAGCTTATGTTTAATGAACTATTTTGCTCATATAATGAGTATCTCTCAGCTTCCCTGGACCTGTGCTTTCTTGAGCAGTTTCCAAAGCTTTGAGAGTTTAAGCAAAGAAATAGTATGAGGTAGAAAAAATCAATGGTTCCTGATAATTGCTACCTTTGGCACCAAACAGAGGGAATGGTAGACATCAGTGAGCTGACTCTAAGTCTGCAGAACATATGCTCACCCAGAGTCAGAGGCAGCAAGCAGTACCTCTTCAGTGTACACATTTTTCTTCTGTTTTCTGCTCTGTTAATTTTTTATTTAAATGCAGAGATCTGACTGGAACATCAAAGAATTGCTTTCCATGGAGTGGATATCCAATTATTATGACAATAGTCAGCAAAGAAAAATTAATTTCATGTGAAAAGTGACAAAGCTCAAACAAAATGTGACCTTGAATACAGATGCATTTGTACTGGGAAAAGAAACTGCCCTTTCTTCTCAGTCACTCACAAGTTAGCTTCGTAACATATGGAATAGGATTGCTAGTAAATTTATTTTAAATTTTCAACATTTAAAAAACATATGAGTACATATTTTCCACACCAAACCTGAATTTTTTCATCAAAATATAATAATAGGCCTGGAACGGTGGCTCACAACAATAATCCCAGCACTTTGGGAGGCCGAGGTGGGCAGATCTGAGATCAGGAGATTGAGACCATCCTGGCCAACATGGTGAAACCTTGTCTCTACTAAAAGTACAAAAATTAGGCGTGGTAGCACATGCTTGTAGTCCCAGCTACTCAGGAGGCTGAGGCAGGAGAATCGCTTGAACCTGGGAGGCGGAGGTTGCAGTGAACCCAGATCGTGCCACTGCACTCCAGCCTGGCCACAGAGGGAGACTCAGTCTCAAAAAAGAAAAAAAAAATGTAATAATAAAAGATGTTATTAGACTTGTTGGCCACACTGGATATTCCTCGTGTCATTTAAAAGCCTTTTTAGTTAGGGAACAGAAAACATTTCATTGTGAGGAAAATGCAAACATAACCTCTAGAAACAGAAAGAAAGCAAGCTGATGCAAATGTGGACAGGCAGTGTTGGGGTGGAAGGGAACCGATCGTATGAAGAACTGCTAGCACTATCCAGAAGTTTGTTTTTTATTCTAATGCCATTAACTCACTGTAAGTTTTATAAACAAAGGATATCAGGGGGAGAAACCACTTAAGCTGCTGTCTGAAAAATAGATGTCAGGGCAGTATGGGGTGCTGGTGTCTTGCACTGGTACAGAACTACCAGAAATGAAAGAAGTAAAGATACACAGAATACATGTTTAGTGACGCTGAAAGATTTGCCCGTCGGTTGGATGTTGAGGAGTAGAGTCAGTTCTGTCAATCAATTATGATTCCCTAGACCATTTCCTGTTAGATTCCAAGACTATATGGTGCTAAGGGGAAATTATTGAGCTAACAGTATAGAGATAGTTATAATATTCTTAGCTCTTCTACTGGTGCATTGTGAAGGCTCCCAACACCTCTTTACTCCTTTGTAAAATGGCCTCCACTTTCCCTTTCTACTTGAGAATGCCATGAATGTTACACACCTCAATCTGTTATGCTCATTGTTTTCATGCAACCCCTTTCTCTGTCTTAATTGCATTACACCATACTTGTTCCTGTTGAATGTCAGTTCCATTTGTTTTTCATAGCTTCTTTAATTTATCAAAGTCAACTGAATCCAATCCTATCCTCCCGAGGTGTTGACCTTATCTTTTTTTCCCTTTTTGTTTTCCTCCTGTGTACTTCTAATGAGGCACATTTTCTACTCCATCATTTAGATTTGGGATTCTTCTTTCAGCATCTGCCTCCATTGTTTACTGGATTTTTCCATAGCCCATTGACAACAATGCTTACAGAATGCCTCCCTTCCCCGTGGTGCTGTCTTTGAAATGGCTTTAACTTTTAAGACAAAACATAGAGTTATGCTGTCAAATGATACACTACAGTCAACATTCTCCACAATATACTATATCTAAAACACTGGATTCAATATGGAGTAAATAGAACATCACTGGAGAAACTTGAGACTTCGTACTGTATATTATTCTGGCCATTAGAACACATATTTCACATTGTGATAAATCTTTCACATGTTGGAAATAAATTTGCAAGTATGTAATTCCAGGTTCTGCAGGTAACAAGCATAGATGGGATAGCTCAAAAATCACATATATAATATACATCAAAATCATATATATATATATATTTAAGTCATCTTTTATATATAGCACTTTTATCACTTTTGATACTGGTTTGACTATTCTCTCTCTCTGCTTGCTTTTACTTAATGCCCATTTAAAAATAGGGGCAGAAGTGAAAGGAAAAAATGCAGCATTAAAATGTCTGTTTTTTACAGTGCTTTAAGTAAATTTCTTCTCATTTTTCATCTTATAGATACACATATATACGTATATCTTACATTAGGACTATAAGTTAATGTACAATGCCCATCACTTGTGTTTAATAACATGACCTTTAAATACTAAGTATTTTAATCTTGCAAACTCCCATCTGCAGAGAAATAAATGTCTAATTAAGTGGGAAAAATAATTAAAATAAGACTGACCTTTGCCTATGATTGCATATTGTATGTTTTTAATTAGAAAAATTAATATAAACTTGTTAATACAGAAAAGTATTTAAAAATATCAGTGTGTTCAACTTAATATGGTTTACTTTTCTGAGTCAATGACCACTTTCTTTTTATTAATGCTAATACATCTAACTGTAAAAGTATGACTTTTTATAGCAGTGAGCAATTTTTAAATTTCTTATTGTAGAATTAAATATGAAAGATTTAGCCTGAATGCTAAAAGGAATCTATTAAACTATCTAAAAATACAGTCACAGCATGGAGCAACAGTACAGAATCTAGTTTTTCTAATGCTTCTTATACACATTATATGAAGGTTTATTTCTAGCATTTCTTAATATTTTTTAGCTGATCCATGTCCGAAATAATACGTAAACAAAGTAGTTTATATACTTGCATGCTGGTTTTTAAGGTACATCATTTAAACTAGGAAATATACATTCTTTCAATGTTAGAGTCAACTTTATTTATTTCCTTATGCAAATAAAATCATCAAAGTGTATTTACCATGACTAAAAATGGCAATTCTTTATCTGATGGGTATCTTTAATATGACTAAAAATGTGATTCTTTATATTTTTTTTCAACTTTGTGTCAATCAGTTTATTTTCTTTTTCTTGTATTTCTATCTTACAGAAATAGAAACCTTAAAATTTATCACTGGAATAAAATAGTGTAGCATTAGTACATATAACGTGACTACAATGAGCCGTAAATGATAATACAGTTTTAAAACCTGAAAATAAAATTTTAAAATATTTTATTAAATCTAAGATAACAATCAATCAGTAATTTAGGGAATATGCTCAAAATAACAGCATGCCAGTTACTCCACCCACAGTTCAGAGGCACTTTGTGACAATTTTGTGATTGGAATTTCCTTAAATACACAATAATAAATGTCTCAATTTTGTGACAGGGTTTATACATTATTTTAGCTATATAAAATCATGCCTATCATTCTCAAAATACCAACAAATGAAACATGTATTTTAATCAACTGAATACTTCATCATTAAAAGCCTTGAAATAAATACTTGAAAGATGTGTTTTAAAAGCAGTCATTCAGCCAGAAGTCAATTGGTCCTAGAAAGTGTAATGGATGTCTTTGTGAAAAATCATTTATTTATAAAGAGAATGTCATTAAAATTTGAAAGTAGTGCTCATATAAAAGAAACAATTATGGGAGAAAATAATTTTGGGTTACATAATTATATGTCCTTCTAGGCTTATCATCATTTGAGTTGCTTATTTGAAAATAGAACTTTGATATTTTTTTAAAAAGTATTTTAAAAGTTTTCATCCTATATAGTTCAAACCCTGATCATTTTTTAAAATAATAGTGCTGACAATTGTATTCCCTTTAATATTGTTTTATATGCTAATAAAACTGTCTGCATAGTTTTAGGAAAATACCAAGAAAAACAGGAATGTCAGATAGTTGATGTATTGTTTTGTATCTGCACTATCCTATATGGTGGTCACTATTTTAATAGTCAAAACTATTTAAATGTAAAATAATTAAATTAAATTTAAAATTTAGCTTCTTGCTTGCACCAACATTTCAATTAATCAATAGGTACATAGTGCTGCAAGCTATAATATGGGACCGTGAAGATGTAAACAATTCCAACATTGCATAATGTTCTTTTGGACAACATCAAATTGGACTTTCTGCATATCTTGAATTTTTTTTAACAAAGTGAAGACTTTATTATTGAATGCCTAGAAATAAATATTTGAAAAATGTATTTTTAAAACTGACATTCAGCAGGAAGTCAATTGATCCTAGAAAGTATAATGATGTCTTTTTGAAAAGTCATTTGTTTATATAAGGAATGTCATTAAAAGTTGAAAATAGTCATCATATAAAAGAAACAACATTAGAAAAAAATACTTTGAAAAGAATAAACATATGTATCCTTCTAGGCTCATCACCTATTTGAGTCACCTATTTGACAACAGATTAATAATCTATTATTTTCATGTTTTTCCTAAAACTTTTAGGCACAAAACGAAATGAAATAATGTCTTGTTGAAGGTGAAAACAACTGAAACCCAGTCAGTTTGGAGGTAGAGCCTTTTCAGAAGGCCAGAAAACAGAAGGCCAATGCTAATGTGAAATATCAATGATTTAAAAATTATTCACAGAAAAGAAGTATTTATTTATGTTAAAAAAGCATAGCACATTTTCCAAAATTTTTATAGTTTATTATCTGCCTTTATGTGAATGTAGAATGTTTGCTATTTTTACTTTAATAGAATATATCTTCCATATATTTTAATTTTATTCCTGTTAATTTTAAAATAGATAATTAAGTACAAGAAAGAAATTCCTAGGGTAATGAGCGAGAAGAGCATAATCAACCTAGAATCTGAATCTTTTTTAAAAAGTGCAATTTATTGGAAATCATACTCATGTTAATAATTGATGGTTAACCACTGAATTTTTGGCTGCTTTTTTTTCATATTTACTTAGAAATAGCAATATTATAGTACAAGTCTACTTTTGGAGAATGAAGAAATTGATTCTTTATAATTTTATATAATTAATATTATATAAAATTAGAATTCACAGTTTTACCAGATGTTTCTTCTTTTTAAAAAATAACTCGATATAAATTTAGTAACTTTGAAACAAAGATTTTTCTGAGCATGTGTATTTACAAAGAAAAGGCATAAACTTTTCTGTTTTGTCATCATAGGAGTGAAGTAAAAAAAATCATATTTATCATATTTTTGTGATGAGCTAGCCTTTAAGTGATATTTAGAACTACTGAGATGCACTGAAGAATAATGAGAAACACGCTACCAATGGATAATGCTAATCCAAGTTTCTCATTAGGTTTGAAATACGGAATACATTTGCAAAGAATTATCAACAAAAGTCCTTTAGGAGACTGGCACAGTAGCACATGCCTGTAGTCCCAGCTACTCAAGAGGCTGGGGCGGAAGGATCTCTTGAGCCCAGGGTTTTGAATTCAGCCTAGACAACATAGCAAGCTCCTGTCTCTAAAAAATAATTAATTAACTACAGGAAAAAATATTTTTAAAAGTTCTCTAACCGAAGTTTTGCTAAAAGAGATATAAAACACAAATCATAAACTTTTAATAAGTGAACATTTATATGGATAAATTCAATCGCAGTCGAATTCTATATTTTTTATCCCCTAAATCAAAACTGTTGAATTAACAGTTGGTAGCATTTGATATTCTATGTACAAGCAAGCCAAAGTTTTCAGAGAGTACTGTTTTCATCAAGAAATAACAGAAACTAGACAATCACATAGCAAATATAGGTGCTCTCCCCTTTTGGGGTGGAAGAAAAATAATTTGCTTAGAGGTGACCTTTTAAAAACATAAAATATGGCTTCTAGTCATTTTTCACATAAGAGTATTTAATGCAAAACATTAAATAATTACTTATTTTACTTAGAGACAGGACGTTGCTTTGTCTCCCAGGCTGGAATACAGTGGTGCTATCACAGCTCACTGTAACGTCAAATTCCTGGGCTCAAGCAATCCTGTGGCTCCAGCATCCCTAGTAGCTAGGACCACAAGTGCTAATCACTACACCTGGCAATTTTTTTTTTTTTTTTTTTTTTTTTTTTTCACAGATGGCGTTTCACTATATTCCCAGGCTGGTCTCAAACTCCTGGCCTCAGGCCATCTTCCTGCCTTGATCTCTCAAAATTCTGGCATAACAGGCATGAGCCACCACACTGTGCTTAGACAACTGCACACATGGAATGGAGAAGTAGAATGATGATCTACTTCGTATGTGCAGAAACTAGATAACCTACTTTCTATTATATTTGATGGTATTTCCTAGAAAAAAAATTTTGAGTCAGGAGCATTTTCTTACAGAATATAATAATAAAAACTATTTATTTATTTAATAGTCATCCTGACTTCTATAAGGACTCCCAGTTAATACTGGATTTCTCTCCAGAAGTGTGCCTCAATTTCCAGAACAGAACAAATCTAAGTGTTCCCCTGACTTGAGGCAGACAGTAGAATTAATAGTAAGCATATGTTTCTGTTATGTAGGAGAGAAGAAAAACTTGTCTGACTAGTCTCCGAAATGAATATTTCCAGCCTTGACACACTAATGAAAATATTCTCCTTAAAAGGAGTTATTTGGAGATGGCATATAGCAGAGAATATTTAAGAAGTGAGTATCAGTTACGAGTAACACGTGAAAACGAAAGAAAAGCCAAGCTAAACTGAAAGATAGTTTTCTATGTCTTAGGCAGATTAAAAATCTCTATTTAATATTGCTAGCTAATATTTTTTAACTTGAATATTTGTTTTGAAACCTTATCAAAATATAAATTTGGTCTAAGAGAGTTAGCAAGATACTGGTTGGATATCAATGCAATTATATGCATTTAATTATGTTTTAAAAATAGTTTTTCCAAGCAATTTCCTGGTTAAGAGAAGGTTGAAAATAGAACTCACTGGTTCTATTTTTTAAATCTAACATGAAAAAATACTTTGAAATATGCATTAGTTTGTTTTTTCCCTTGAGTATCAAAGTACTACTGTTGAGTCGTGACTTTTACACTTGAACAGATATGGGTTCAAATTGAGGCTTCACTCTTTACTTAGTACCTGAGCTTATATACTATACTTATATTTCTTACTTGGTAAAAGAGTCAAGCAAATGTTCCTAGTCACCCAGGACAGGCTGGTAGGGAGAAGTGTGAAACATGAGTTGGTAAAGGGGCTGTCTTCAATTTCTAACTACCAATGTCGCATGAATGCTGCTTCTCAGTTATTTGCGAGAAGCAAAGAGAATGCAAGATCAAGTTGTTTCTGTCAATCACATACTACTTCTGCTCATTATGCCACTGGATACAATTTAATTACATGATCACACCTAACTGTAAAGTAGGCTGAGACTTTGTTTAGCTAAGTGGCTAGAAATAACAAATATTTTTATTTGTTGAATAGCTAGAAATATTTGCCATAAAGTGATGTAATGCTGCTTACCACGTAGAGCTATGTTATAGATAAAATGACACAAGGTAAAGTTCAACATTCCCCATGTAGGGGTTAAAAAAATATTTGCTATTATTATGAATGTCAATGTTACCATTCTGAACTTCATTTCTCATTATAGAGCTTTCAAGTTGTGAAAGGAACTGTAAATTGGTTAAATATTTACTCTTTCCCAGAGAGTGCCTGAAAATTTCTTTCTAACACTCTGATACAACATTTTTATTTTGATTTAATGAAAAGAAAATGAACTTTGAAATTATCCTAACTAAAAAGTAAACCTCTGCTTTCCCATTTAATACTTGGGTAACTACAACCAAATAAATGATTATTGAAAATCTACAAAGAGTAGTTGACCTTGTGCTGTGTTTTGAGAACATAAACTGCAGTTTGATGGAATAAACATTAAGATAGGACAATATTTTAAAATAAGTACAATTACGGTGATAAATTCAGAGAGTGAATACATTCAATGTGAAATTTAGGCTATCTCAGGGGATATCATGTTAAAAGGTTATTGTGCTAATCCAGGCCAGAAATGATGGGACTGGAACTGAAGCAGTGGGTGGTGATGGGAAGGAGGAGAGAAGAGGAAGAAGAGAAAAAATAGAAACCCATTTGAAAAACATTTTAGATGGAGATTGATAGTGCTTAGTTAGTCACTATAAGCTGCAGAAATAAAGCAGAATAAACCAAAGCTGTTTTCAGGATTTACCACCTGGTGAATGTCTATCACCTGAGGAGAGAACACATATAAAACTAGGTTTAACAGAGAAGATAGTAATTTCAGTCTCAGGTACATAAGCTTGTTTCTAGTATGAATTACACTGAAAATCCCTTGTTATTAATTCAAAATTATCTGGAAAACAGAAGCAATTCATGTTTAGAGATATCTATTTAAAAATAATGAACAGGAATGTGAAATTTTGGGTGAAAGATAATAAGAAAAATCAAGGAAAGAAACTTTGGAAAGTGACTAAGGAGAGCTCCTAAGAACTAAGAAGAAAACTGAAAGAGAGCGATGAGGATACAGAATCAAATAATGAGAATAACACAAGGAGGAAATGATTTACAAAAACGCCAGCTGCTATTTTTATTATGTTTATGTTGGTCAGGTATTTTGGAAATGTCATTTTGCAGAAGAACCAAATCAACCAGAGGTCTATATTGCAATTGGTTGAGAAATGAAAGCAATCAGAGAAAATTGAGGCTCTAAGTACAGACAAATCATTCAATAACTTTCTTGGAAAAAAGAAGAAAAAAGAAACATGGCAGTAATTTAACAAGAAAGCAGGTCAGAAATGTTAATGTTTTAGGATAGAGGATACCTCAATATATTTGAAAATTGAGATGAAGAAAGTCAGTGAGAAAGCATGATTTACATTTCAATAGGGGGAAAAGGCAATGTAAAAATTATAAACTTGAAAAGAAATTGAGGTGTTGAAGAGAGTGATGTCAGCAAGTTGACTCAATAAAAGCCTCTGGCACTTGTCCCCTCCAACAAAGGCAACCAAAACAATAAATGAACAACTACATTTTCATGAAAATAACAAAAAGAGAGAGTCAGAGTACACCAAAGGATTCACAGAAACCCTATGGAGCACAGAAATTCAAGATGGCCACATTGAGACTAGGAGGAGAAACACCCTTTCCCCTCATGTTCCGCAGGTGGGATCAGATCAGAGCCAGGAGTGTCTTCTTCCTCTGGAGAAAAGGTAAGCAAGAGGACAACAGGAACTCTCATAACCCCCTTGGACACTTACAGTTCTCACCTCTGGGGACTCCTGCAGTTCTCATAGGTACTAAGCCCAGCTGAGAGGGCGGCTTGGAGTCAACACAGCCGTGTACCCCCCAACCCCCAAACTGAGGATGGAGCTGATGCTGTTCCCCACCCCCTATGACCCATGGAACTACTGTGCTACGCCATGCTGGGAACAGGACCGCACTGAAGTGTGTTCTGCACTGCAGAGTGAGTAAGCACATTATCCTCCCACCCATGAGGCTTTGCTGATGCTGAAACACACCTGCCTGGTACCCCACCATTCCTAAGCAGAGCTGCTGCTACACTCTACTTCATGGATCCAAGCTGCTACATAGCCGTTCCATCTATGCCAGTCACTGCTACACCCTGCCTCTCAGGACCTGAGATAAACAGAAGTGGTGCCTTGGCCGCCTGGAGCAGTCACACTCCCCAGTGCCTAAACTGAAGCGGCATCCTATCTCTCAGAAAAATCATACCTTGGCTTCCCAGAACAATCATGTCCCTCAATACCTGAGCTAAAGCAGCTCCCTGAATTTTAGGAAATTAGTGCCTTGCCCTCTCAGGGCAGTAATGCTCCCCAGGTCTGAGCTGAAGCTAAGCATAACCTATAGGGAATTGAGGCCCTAGCAGAGCTGAACAGCTTCTCATCCCAGGAATGAGCTGATGTAGTACCTTGTGTCTCAGGGGAACAGAACATTGCCTGACCTGAGAGCACAGCCCTATAGGCCAAAAACTGTAGTACCCTACTCCCCAGGAATAGGGCTAGCCCCTTGAAGTCTGAGCTGATGAGATACTAACATCTCCCTGGGGAAACAGAATCCTGCCTGTGCTGCTCCCTGACCCCTAGACATCAGGAAACATCTATACTCCAACATCCTGGGATTTTGCTACCACTAAACCTCACTTCACAGTGTCTGGGATACTGCTGTTTCCCACTATCCCATGGTGCAGGGTCACCACAAGGTGTTTCCTCAGACCTGAGTTGCCACTGTTCCCACTGTGCCCTGTTGGCTCTGTTTCCCAAATTGCAGGCACATCCTTCTCCCCATGCCTAAATGTCCAAAGCATCCCTTCTTTCTCAAAGCTAAGCCAGTGCTGTTCCCTTCCTCCCAGGGTTCAGTTACAGCAACCCAGCTACCAGGGGGTGCTTCAGCATCGCAGATCCCTTCACAGTAGCACATAGTATAAGTTTGATTGAATAACCTGAAACTGAAGCATAGTCAAGTTGTTGTATCATAAAAACAATTACAGTTGGTAGATGGGAAGGAAGATATAGGCTAGGGACTTATTTTGGACTTAACAGGTTGCAGGTAGTACTTTATATCATAAGATTACATGATTTCTCCAAGATAAAAAATATAGAGTGAAATATTTTTAAAATGTCTCAGTACATTCTATTATTGAAAACTAATTACCACATCATACATCACACACACACACACACACACACACACACACACACACACACACACAC
>NW_022436948.1:34313278-34494836 GCF_009761245.1 Sapajus apella
CACACACACACACACACACACACACACACACACACACACACACACACACGGTCATTTCTGCAAACATATGTGAAAGGGCAGAGGTAGGATTTTAGGTGTGCCTCTTCTATTTAACTTATCATTGCAAACTCAAAAGGTATACAGTGATTGAAAGTCTCAGGATCACAAAAGAAGGCCACCTTCTGAGGTCACTAGGAGAAAATATACTCAGGTTTAAACTCTTTTTTTCCACCTGCTGCCCCCAAATCAAGCGTCCTTTTATGCTCCCTATTTCTTTCACAATACCTTATTTTGTAACTAAATTTCACTGTATTCCAAGACATATATGTGATAAAGACAGAGGGAGATAAAAGGAAAGAAAGAAATTTTATATGAGAAGCAGAGATGAAGAAGAATGAAGAGATCATGTTGGTGGAACGGTGTGGAGAAAAGGGATTGAGAAGTGACTTAGAGATAAGTAAGGTAGGCATCTCATGTGGAAGACTCTTCTGAGAAATAAGAACATCTACTAAAAGGGACAGATAATTAAAATCTGAGAAAGAATGACATCAAAACTCTGATTGATGTGACCTTGTTTAAATGCTAAGTGAGGGAATTTTTTGAGTTAGAAAGAGGAAGAGTAGAAAGGGGAAGTAGGATTGAGAAAAAACAATGAACTCAGTAAGGGAGTGGAGCACCAGAAGAATTTGGACACCTCCAACAGGCCCCTTGATAGTGGGATTATAGGGAAATGCAGTGCAAGTGGAAAGATTTACATAGGTACCAGTGTCAGCGACAAGAACTTTACTAATGTACATGTGGAAATAAAAGGAAAGCAAAAGGGCTTAAGATGTTTTCTTGGCCTTAGATATAATAAGTTAGATTGAATGATAATATATGATCACTTGGAGTTGGAAGATAAACAAGGGATATAGGAGACAATTGGACCATGTTTTGTTTTGTTTCCTTTCTTAATCTAGCATCTTGGTATGAAGTTGTGATGTTGTACTTAATTCCATACTCTGCACCATATTTTTAGCCTATTGTTTTGGTTCTGAGCCACCAAATAAAATGAAATGGTCAGTGGCAAGAAATAGGCACCAGATAGCCATTGCCATAGCATTAGAGCTATGAGGAAAGAGCAAATGTCAAGATTTCCCAATCTATAACGATTACCTTAAAAGGGCACTGATTATCAGCTCAGGGAGCTGTAGCCCAACAACAGCTGACTGTGTAGTGCATAGGTTTACAGAACCTTTTGGGCACTCTATCAAGGAGTCACTTGAAAACGAAGGACATAAATCAGTAAGTAGGTTTCATGTATATTTAGATTTCATGGGAGAAAATGTTCTGATTCTAAAATAAAAGAAAGGGGGAAAGAAAGGAAGGAGATGGATATAATGTGCAATTCTTTATCTTGGTATACCCATATTTTTTTAAATGCCACATTAAAAGAAAACAATAAGATTGCATTAATTTCCCAGTGCTGCCATAACAAATTGTCATAAATCAGGTCTATTAAAACAACAGAAATTAATCTTCTCAAATTTCTGGAGGTTAGAAATCTGAGATCCAGTTGTCAACAGGGCCACAATCTTTCTGAAAACCCTAAAGAAGAATCTTTTTTTTTTTTTTTTTTTTTTTTTTGAGACAGAGTCTCACTCACTCTGTCACCAGGCGCCAGGCTGGAGTTCAGTGGCGCGACCTCGGCTCACTGCAACCTCTGCCTCCCGGGTTCAAGCAATTCTCCTACCTCAGCCTCCCGAGTAGCTGGGACCACAGGCGCGCGCCACCACGCCCAGCTAATTTTTTTGTATTTTTAGTAGAGATGGGGTTTCACCATGTTGGCCAGGATGATCTCAATCTCTTGACCTCGTGATCCACCTGCCTCGGCCTCCCAAAGTGCTGGGATTACAGGCGTGAGCCACCGTGCCCGGCCAGAATCTTTCCTTGTCTCTTTGTAGCTTCTTGTGGTTACTTTCTATTCTGCATTCCTTAGCTGCATCATTTCAATTTCTGCCTCTATGTTCACACGGTCATCTTCCCTCTGTTTGTGTCTGTGATTCTGTCTCCAAATTCTCCCTTTTTATTTTATAAAGACAGCAGTCACTGGATGTATGGCACGCCCTAATCCAATATGACCTCATTTTAGCTTGATTACATATGAAAATATCCTATTTTAAAACAAGAACACATTTCTGGGTTCTAGGATTTAAGACTTGAACATACCATTTTGGGAGACACAATTCAATCCACTACAATCACAAATACTTAGCAAATGATTTTTTCTCTACCTGAAATCAGATATTTCAAGTTCTAAAATAACTGTATCATCCCTTTCTGCTCTTACCTCCATATGTTTACTTACCTATAAAATGCGGGCAGTAATAATTTCTATCTTATCAGATTGTTATGAGGATTACAGCTATTAATAGATGTCCAGTGTTTAGACTAGCTCCTGGTACAAACACTTGGTAGGTATGTGATGGGCAGCCTTGAGACACCTGCTAGCACTTCCCACAACAATGATTCTGCCAAGACTTTACCCTGAAGAAATGAAAAGATTAGCTAAATCTTATTGTCTAGACAGTGTGGGAAGGAATTAGCCTATTAGTGAGACAGCACTAATTAGAGTATTTTTATCATGTTTCCCCTATTGTTTCTGCAACTTACTCAGTAATTGGACAAGTTACTCTATTAGACAATGACCTTGGGCATTGTGGTTCGTTTTTGCAGCCCCTTCTAAGTAAATTTTCTAACAGAGGCAGATGAACTATCTTAATTGGTATGCCCTAGGAGGAATATAAACATGTCAAATACATAACCATCAGGTAATACACAGTGTTGGATGACATTCACTTTCCCTTTTGCCAGCTTCCTTTAAGGTAAGCTTGGTAACAAAGCAGGACAAGTTTTGCTTGTCTATACAGAGGTAAGATTACCTTATTTAAGAGGTGGAATAGGGAAGGAAGGCAACCTAAAGTGAACATTATAGCCCAGCAAGCATTAATTCTCACCATGTAAACATGATTAAAAAACAAGTCTTGGCTATAAAAAAAACAATTGAGGTGCTAATAAAGTTCATTTTTTCTTTCTACATGTCAGTCAAAGTCAAAAGTCTCTTTCCTAATTTTTACCTATCACAGAAACAAGTGTACTGACTCTTTCCCCAATAATCTGCCCAATTAAATGGTGGTACTGTTATGCAAGCAGCTAAGTTGGGAAATTCTACTACAACATCTCCTCCACCTGCATTATGTGTGCTGTTTCCCACCCCCCCAAGTACAGATAAATGAAAAATAAAAACAAAAAATAATAATTCTCTTCTAATTTGTGATCCCATAATTCTACATGAACAATGCATCTCAATATTGTGAGCAATTTCTTTTCTATAAGAGCTTCATGCAGAAGAAAGACATTACTAAGGAGCTGTAATAAACACATTGAATCCTAGTCCTTTCTTATTTAGGGTTAGCTTGGCATGTTGCCCATTGACCATCGGCAGCAGTCAGACTTTTGAATTCTTCATTTTCACATTGTGGCTACAAAGGAAATGAAGAAAGATGAGGAATCCAGAATTAGCCTGAATATTTCAACTATGAAAAAAGAAAACTGATATTCTCTCTCTCTGATTCACATACATACATACAGGCCTATATACATATATAGAGAGAGATAGCAAAACTGTTTTCTAATTTTTTGTCCTGGTTGCCATAATTGCATTTTCCTCAAACAGGTTTACTTTGGTGCTTCTTTAACCTGGCAGGTCATTAGCATCACTTGAAGTGGTCCTAAGGACTACTGATGCCTTAACTGGACCTAGCCCAATCAAATTGGAACAGAGTCAAGTTAGGGAAGGTGTTGCTCTGTAGGCATTTTAAAAATATTTCCTGAATGACTTTAACACGTAGGATTGTGAACCACTTACTTACTTTGCTAGAATTTGACATTTTAGGTGCTTTGGTTTGTTCATCTTCACATCCGTTCCTTGTTATTTCCCCAACATGCAGAAATCACTACCCAATGCTAATGAGGCTCTCACATTGAGAAAGCTCATTTCCTTCTTCATTTTCCCTTCCCTCTGGGATTTTCTGCATTTGGTTGTGTAGGTATTAACTTCTTGACCTTTCTAAGACATAACCACGTTAGATTAGTTTTATGATAATATTAATAACAAAAATGCCTATTAAAGATTCTATTTGTTTAATTTTCTAGAAAACAACACAAATAAAGTCAATTTATTACAATGTAAACTTAATAAAAAAATACGTTAGCTTTAAGAAAGTTTCAAGTCTATATCAGACATCAGAAGAAACATTGAGATATTTAGCCATAGCGATGCCAGTTTTTCCTAAAGCATGCCTCTTCTTGCTGGTAAAATAGGCCTTTAGGTGTTATGGGTCAGATTACCTCTCAGCTTTTAAAAATTGTAAATAGTTTAGTAGTGTCAGGAGATCTAGAACAGCCTCACACACAAGAGAACTGTATATTAACCTGTTTCTTAAAGGACAGTGGCCTGAGGAGTAGCATGCATTATAAATAAAATGTACTTCTGGAGCAGTGTAATTTCAATATTTATTCTTTTATTTCCACACCACAATGGAAAAAAACTTAGTGTATAGCCAATGGCAGTATACATATTTCTCGCATTATAGCTTCCAAGATGTCCCAAACAATGCTACTTTTAAAAAAACCATTCATTTGCAAATCTGGTAAGCTTTGTTATCTATTCCTAAAATATTCTTAGCAACCTCGAAAACTGAGAGACAGATGTATTTATTATGGCAATACTATCTGCGCCTGGCCAGTATTGTAAAAATACAATGATATATTAGTATTTGACAGGAAGTAGTTCAAGCATTAAAGGGACTGACTAATAGATTAACCGGCAATACCACAAAATTACCTATGGGGTAAAGCCACATAAAAGCAGGCCTACAGATAACTTCCCTTTGTGACACCTCACTAAGTTTGAGCATTGATTTGATTTCTTTCATGTATTTACACTATAGATATCAGAGTTACAGAATCAATTGTATAGGTTGCCCCAAAGACCACTTTGTTAAATTTATGAGTAGCTGCTTAGGATCAACAATCAGAAAATCAATTTCCTTCTATTCTGTTTCTCATTAGTGTACAAGTTTTATTTGTTTTTGTAGGATTGCCTAACCCATTTGAGGAAGCAATTTAAATAGTCTGTCTGTGCACATACTATTCAATTCTAATCAAGCCCCTCTATGGCAAACAGGGTTTTGCTTACAGATAAAATAACGACAAATAACAAAAACAAGTGGTTTATTTAATAATTGTTCTTTCCATTGAATTAACTCAATGAGGTCCTTCACACATGGCTAAAATAGGAGGGTCATTTTCATCTTGACTGTTTGGAAGAGAGAGTATTTGATAGAATTTAGTTGTGAGGACAGAAATAGAATGTTAGCAAAAACTAAAAACTTCTGGATATTTAACTCAACTGTTGTGGGTCCTTTATTGTGGAGCCTGCCCTGCCTGTTTGCCAATAAATATGTATTAGTTACCCACAACATCCCAAAAGTAATTAAAAATTAAATAGATTCTTCATCTCTTGGGCCTACAGTTCACCATAAAATCATAATCATCAAAATTCATTCTTATTCACTTGGTTCTCTGATATTTTCAATTCAATCCCATAAATATTTATAGCATTCTGCTTTCTACCATGAAAAAGTATACAGTCTTGTACGAAAGATAACGCAAACACGTATAACTAGCTGCCCAAAGGAGCTAAGTGTCATGAGACCAGCATGAGTGAAGAACTGGGTCAAAGTACAGGCAGCAGGAGCCCGTGGACCAATGTGAGTACTAACACAGGTCAGCAAATATTAAAAGAAGATAATTGAATATGTGTAATATATAGAGACTATACGTGACCTACAAAATGATGATGTACCAACTTATGACAAGAATGACATCAAATGTCTTCCACTTCCATTCACAATAAACTATCTGACACCAGGGAGCTCTCTCAGTGTAGATAATAAAATTTGGACAAAATATATCTAATATTGTTTTCAGGCACTAGATAACCCAGAACTGTGATTTCTTAAAAAAAAAAAAAAAAAAGTTCCACTATTATCCGATCCTTCTATGTGGATGCATTTTCCATACCATGGCACAAGGAAGAGAAGTCCAAACAGAGAGAAGCAGTCTTGCTGAATTGAAAAGACAATTAGAGGTAACTGTACACAGAAGAGGTGATCCCAAAATCTGCATACCAGTCCCTTTGCGTTCATATTGGAATACTAAACTGCATATGAAAAAGATTACAAATGATAGAAATACTTCATTTTTTCATGGGCTATGAATTACACAACTGTGTGTATTTCTGAAACTCACCCACTCTACACTTACCATCTATGCATTCTACTTTCTGTAAAATATACCTCACTTTGATAGAAAGTAGTGGCATAACTTGGCTAGGCTTTTAATGGGAACAGTCTGGCTGCTTTGTTCAGATTTAAGCTATGTGTGGGGATACACAGTGGCATGAAGAAAACGCAGGAACTTTTTGCTATAAGTTGAGTAAGAGATAGCTCAACTTGGACTAGGGCTTTATTTGTGGATAGGGTATAAATTGTTACAGTTCTGGTTAAATTTTGAGGCTACACTCATGAGACTTACTGCTGGATTGAAAGAGGGGTGGGAGACAAAGAAGTCAAGAAAGCAAGTGTTTGGTCTGAACATATAAGGGTGAAATAATAATGTGCTGATACGGGGAAGAATGTGAGTGGAACATGTGTGAAAAAAAATTCAGAAATCGATTACAGGTGTGTTAGAAGTTGTATGAGACCATTAAGGGATCATGTGTAGATTAAGAACTGTGTGTGGCTTAATCCCTGGGACACTTGAACTTTAAAAAGCCAGGGAGTTAAGAAGCAGCCAGGAAAAACTTAGATGGAATGGTGAATGATGCAAAATAAAATCAGGAGAGTGCAACATCCTATCAGCTGTGTTAATTATGTACACTGATATGCTGGAGGTTAACTTCTCCCTATCAGCTGCATCCTTATTCTTTTAGACACACTTTATCTCTACCATTAAAGAAAAAACAAACAAATCACTCCTCATTCACTACAGTTATAAACTTCCTTTTCTTGTTGTCCAAGTCAAAGTTTCACAAAGGGTTGTCTCTTCTCTTTCTCTACATTTTATACTGACCTCTCAATTCCCTCCAAACTGGCCTCAGCCCCCAGTATTTATGAAAAATACCCATTAAAATCATCAATAAACTAAGTTCTCTAAACCCAAAGGTTGGGTTTTCCCTTAGATCTATTCTTACTTGCTCTTTAAGGACTACTTGACATTCTCTACTTCTTATAACATTTTGCATTAATTTTCAAGACATCACATCTGGTCATCTAGTTTTCTTCCTACCTTTTTGCATTCTCCTTCTTAGTGGTATTTGTGAGAGTACCTACTTGCCTTTAAATGTTAGGATTTCTAAAAGGTTAATCAAAAGTTCCTAATTCAATCTACATTTTGTTTGTAAGAAACGTCATTCACAAGAAGTGGTATAGCATGGTAATTAAGAATAATCCTCCCATTCACAATGGTTACAAAGAGAATAAAATATCTAGGAATACAACTAACAAAGGATGTAAAGGGCCTCTTCAAGGAGAACTACAAACCACTGCTCAAGGAAATAAGAGAGGACACAAAGAGATGGAAAAACATTCCATGCCTATGGTTAGGAAGAATCAATATTGTGAAAATGGCCATACTGCCCAAAGTAATTTATACATTCAATGCTATCCCCATTAAGCTACCTATGACCCTCTTCACAGAACTGGAAAAAGCCACCTTAAACTTCATATGGAATTAAAAGAGAGCCCACATAGCCAAGACAATCCTAAGCAAAAAGAACAAAGCTGGAGGGATCACTCTACCTGACTTCAAACTATACCACAAGGCTACAGTAATCAAAACGGTATGGTACTGGTACCAAAACAGAGATATAGACCAGTGGAACAGACAGAAGCTTTGGAGGCAGTGCCACACATCTACAACCATCTGATCTTTGACAAACCCGACAAAAACAAGCAGTGGGGAAAGGATTCCCTGTTTAATAAATATGGTGTTGGGAAAACTGGCTAGCCATGTGCAGGAAGCTGAAACTGGACCCCTTCCTGACACCTTACACTAAAATTAACTCCAGATGGATTAAAGACTTAAACATAAGACCTAACACAATAAAAACCATAGAAGAAAACCTAGGCAAAACCATTCAGGACATAGGCATAGGCAAGGACTTCATGACTAAAACACCAAAAGCATTGGCAACAAAAGCCAAAATAGACAAATGGGACCTAATTAAACTCCAGAGCTTCAGTACTGCAAAAGAAACAATCATTAGAGTGAACTGGCAACCAACAGAATGGGAAAAAAAGTTTACAATCTACCCATCGGACAAAATGCTAATATCCTGATTCTACAAAGAACTAAAACAGATTTACAAGAAAAAACAAACAAACCCTTTCAAAAGTGGGTGAAGATATGAACAGACACTTTTCCAAAAAAGACGTATATGAGGCCAAGAAACATATGAAAAAATGCTCATCATCACTGGCTATCAGAGAAATGCAAATCAAAACCACATTGAGATACCATCTCATGCCACTTAGAATGGCAATCATTAAAAAATCTGTAGACAACAGATGCTGGAGAGGATGTGGAGAAATAGGAAGACTTTTATACTCATTTTGGGAGTGTAAATTAGTTCAACCATTGTGGAAGACAGTGTGGCAATTCCCCAGGGACCTAGAAATAGGAATTCCATTTGACCCAGCAATCCCATTACTGGGTATATATCCAAAGGATTATAAATCATTCTATTATAAAGACACATGCACACGTATGTTCATTTAGGCACTGTTTACAATAGCAAAGACCTGGAACAAACCCAAATGTCCATCAATGATAGATCGGACAGGGAAAATGTGGCACACATACACCATGGAATACTATGCAGCCATAAAAAACAATGAGTTTGTGTCCTTTTTAGGGACATGGGTGAATCTGGAAACCATCATTCTCAGCAAACTGACATAAGAACAGAAAATTAAACACCACACATTCTCATTCATAGGTGGGTGTTGAACAATGAGAACACATGGACACAGGGAGGGTAGCATCATACACTGGGGTCTGTTGGGGGGGGACTTGGGGAGGGGCAGCACAGGGTAGGGAGGTTGAGGAGGGATAACATGGTGAGAAATGCCAGATATAGGTGACTGGGGGATGGAGGCAGCAAACCACATTGCCACATATGTACTTATGCAACAATCCTACATAATCTGTACATGTACCCCAGAACCTAAAGTACAATAAAAAATAAACATATTTTAAAAATTGTAAAAACAACCACTTAAAAACATTTGTAAAGCAGACCAAATATTAAAGAAAAACAAATATCAAAAAAAAAAGAATATTAATCCCTTTTCCAATCTGCCTTGGTTCAAAATTTAGCTCTAACACCAGTGTTGTCATCGTGGCAAAAACTCAGCCTACCTTTGTCTCCGTTTTAAATTTAAAATTTTAATTTAAAATTATAATAGTCCTTACAGGATTGTCACAAGGAATAAATGAGTCCATGTTAATAAATCATAATACAGAAAAGAACAGCTTTAATTACCATATGTAAGTGACTACCTCACACTTCATTTTCTCTGATCTAGACCTCCTTTCTAAACTACCAACCTACATATTCACCATTTCCCTTTTTATCTTAACTTAAATTTTTCAAAGGTATCCCCAACTCAACATGTCCAAAACTGAATTCATGATCTATAAGTCTTGAACAATCCCAAGGCTCCCCATCCCAGGAAATGACCAAACTCATAAAACTGGGTGATATCCTCCACACAGATTTCTACCCCCCACCACACCCTTCATATCCCTAACCAACCTATCCACAATGTATTGATACAGCTCTTTACATGTTTCTTGAATCTGTTTTTTTTTTTTTTCTTGCCAATGAATTCTATACCCACTAACCTACTCTAATGTACTTTGATCTCTAACCTTCATGACTGCAAAAGCTTGCTGTCTGGGCATCCTGTCTCTATTCTTTTCCCTATTCTCCATGCTGCAGCCAGAAACATCTTCTGATTATATTCCCCAAATTCAGCATAAAATGCTTCATTGACTTACTATGATTCAGGGAAAGCCCTAAATTCCTAACACGGCTTATTAATCCTCACATAGCTGATTTCTATATTGCCTTATTTCTATCAATTTCTTCATCTTTTGCTCTGTTACTGCTTCTGATAAATTCTTAAGTAACTCATGCTTCCTTCTACTAAAGTATATTTGTGCATTCTTTTCTCCTCCATTTATTTAATTCTTACTATGCATTCCGAGTTCTGCTCCATTATCATTTTTTTCTTGAAGTCTTTCCTAGTCTCCAGGTGCCATAACATCTGCTAATTCATGCATACTTGTCAATATGTACTTTTCCTTATTCCACATATTATTTTGTAAAATTTACATGTCACAATAAAAAATTTGGTTAATGAAAACTTAAAGAGAGCAGGGCCTTCACATGCTTACCATTGTAAGCCCAAGATATATATAACATGGTTCTTGGTAGAGAGCAGTCAATAAATATTTGCTGAATGCATAATTAAGTAGCAGTACTTACAGTAGTGAGAAACAACTAAAAAGATTACGTAAGCTGTGTGACAAAATAAAGGAACTAAGTTTAAGTAACCATCAAGATAAGCACAGAGCTAAAATGTGTCCAACCATCAGCCAAAAGGAATATTGATGAACAATCATTTCAGAGTGCTAAGACTGCCAAGCAAACATCAGTCCTTCTAGAAGACCTATCCGAAAAGGCAAAGTAGAGATCTAACATATTTAATGATCTTTAGACTTGAAAAGTGGTGACCACAGTCGTTGCTTTTGTATGTCCCATGTAAGGGAGAGGAGGTTTTTGTTTTTTGTTTTTCTCATTCAACATTAGGTTCATGGTTGAGACCCTTATTACAAGAGAATTTAATAAAAGAAAAGCATGCACATTTATTTAATGTAAGTTTTATGTAACATAGGAGCCTTTTAACTGCCCAATGGGTTCTTCTTGCCTACTGACCAGGTAGAGCTAAGGGTTTAATGCATGCAGAGCTGGCTAAATGGGAGGATGAAGTTTGATTATTCAAGTCAATCTCCCTGAAAATTCTGAGACTGGGGTTTTTAAAGGATAATTTGCCAGGCTGAGGACTCGGGAGTGGTAGTGCAGATTGTGCAGGCCAGAAGTGAAATCACAGTGAGGGTCAAAGTGGATTTTTTTTTTCTGTCTTCTGTTCCTGGATGGGATCACATAACTAGTTGAGCCAGATGATTTATCCAGGTGGCACCAGCTGATCCATCAGAATGCAGGGTCTGAAAAATACCTCAAACCTCAGTCTTAGGTTTTATAGTAGTGATGCTATCCACGGGAGCAATTGGGGAGGTTAGCGATCTTGTAGTTTCCAACTGCGTGACTCCTAAATCATAATTTCTAATTTTGTGGCTAATTTGTTAGTTTTATAAGGATGGTTGTCCGCTCCATAGGTAAGAAGAGGGTTTGTTTCAAGAAAGTGCTGCTATCATCTTTGTTTCAAAATTAAATTATGAACTATATTTCTCTTATAGTTAGCTTGGCCTACACTCAGGAATGGACAAGGCTTGTTTGGAGGCTGACGGCAACATTTTGAGGTTAAAGGGACATTGCAACACATTTCTTTCACTGTCATAATTTTCTTACTATTATAATTTTTGCAAAGGTAGTTGCACCTTCAGGAAAGAATACCCAAAGAAACAGTGAAACCTATGTATTTTTATGGACAGTCACTGCAGAAGTATGGCTGGAGGATAAAGGAATATGATCTCATGGTAATGATAATAAACTGGTGCGAACCAAGCAAGGTCTTTATTCAGGTTCTTTCTGGCATCTCTATGTCTTAGAAAATAAAAAAGTTATTTTCCTCTGTGTTATAAAGAGAGTACCTCTAGAATTAAAGCCTACAACCTACTTTAGTGGCAGGTCAGAAAATTATTTTATGACTTGCTTCAGGGGAGAGGGAGAAAGGAAGTTAGAGAGACTTTCTGCTGCTTCTCAAGTGCCAAGGAGCTGAATTTTGAGATACTGTGTCCTGAACTCCATCCCCTGACAAAACCAAATTTACTCACAAAATGTTAGGAGGAAAAAAAAAAGGCAAAATGACTATAACAGGCATGTTGGAGCCAATTAGGAGCACATGGTGGAATGGGTTCAGCCATTAGGATGTTTCTCTCCAGAAATCAGTTTGATCTGCAGACACTTGTAAGCCATTGACTATACTTTCTGTAGGCTCTCTGATTATGGAAAAGGAGATTAAGAGGAAACAGCAGCAGGAGGCAAGCTATCCTTTATCAGTCTCAGAGATGATAATGTCCATCCCAGCATGGAGCTGATTAGAAGGTGATGCTGAGCAGAGGAAATTACATAAATTGAGCAGCATTCTAAGTCTCTCCTGAGTCAGCAGTTTCCCCTCTGACTTCTTTATGTAGTTTGAATTAATATTAAAAGGGCATAAAGGTATACAGAGTAGATAGCAGGTCACATTTATGTAATACTGAGACCAAATATGTTAGTCACTCCAAATATCTTCCTTATTAAATAATCAGTGAGTTTTAAATCTCTACCATGGGGCCATTGATCAAAAACTGGTCAGAAATAGATACATTTAACCGACTTACAAATATAACATTGTGTAGGTGAGCAAGAAGATGGCTATCATAGATTAGCTTTTCTAAAAAGAAAAAAAAAAGACATTTGTGGCAGAAATCAGAGCCATAACATTTAGGATTGCATGAATTTTGGGAGAACAGTACTGTAGTTTTGGCTGCTGGCATGTGGGGAGAATATTTAACACTGGAATCAGTCACTTAATCATATAAACAGGCAAAGCTAGATAACACTAGTGAGTTAATGACACCTTGAATAGAAGACAAGCAAGGTTTAGCTGCATCGAAAAACAACATTGCACATTTTTTTTCTAATCATGGAAAATGAGAGTAAGATAACTACCTTGGATTACCTAGTTCATACTAAATAACCCACAATAACGCCCTCTACTCATCTTATTTTCCTATTTATATTTCAGTTCCAGAAAAAAAAAAACAACAATAAAAACTCATATTGTTTCTGTGAATATTCCTCATGCATTACTGAATCATTCCTGGTCCATCTGAAGCTCCCTGTGTTCCAGAAATAATCCCTGTGACATGACTGATTCTCATAATTTGCCTCCTATGTAATTGCAATCCTCCTACCTATTTCTGCCGATTTGAGATTAAGGCACAATCTCCTGTAAGCATCTCTATAATATTTGCTTCAAGAAAAAATTATTTCTCTTAAATCCTATTTGTCTTCTTCAAACAGGTGAACCTCTGTTCCTTGGTTTCACAAATCAAAGGATCTGCATGGATGCTCCTGTTATTGTGCCTCTGCACATGATGTTCTGTAATAGCAGTTGGTACATATTGAGCTCATGTTTACAGCTCTACATGGCTGAAAGGCAGCTCTATCTTCTGCTTTGAGTGATCCTATATTTCACTTATCTAAGGGAATGCTCTGCAGCCATTCAGAATTCAAGAACATACTTTGTTCCTCAGTGAACAGAATGGAATTGGAACACATCTCTTCCCAATCACTGACTGAGATTAATTTGACAAATACCCATTAGACCAGCCAACAACTTGCTCAGTTACTCCTATTTTCTTTAATTTATTTAGCAAAAGACCCTGATTTATCAAGTTAAATGCCTTTACCATTCATCAGTTTACAGATAGTCAAGTGCCCTAGTCCATAGCCAGGTTATCAATCTGTGAAAGGTGAACATTTGGGTAACTCATTTTACTGAGCAAGGTCTAAAGCTTCAAATATTTTAAGTTATTGGAGGTCATGGCTGAACTGTAATCTTTCCCTTGTCAAATATTACAAACTTATAAGAAGACATTTGTTTCCATGAACTAACTGAGCTCTAAATAAATGTACTTTCTCCTACAGTTAATTTCTGACTAGGTATTTATTCAGGAGATCTTTCTATTATTATATTGGCTATGTTTTGGTTTGTGCACAGAAATTATACTGTTCTGACAGATCTATTATTTTTACTTGCTGGCTTGCAGCGATTTATCTTAAAGTACATGAGGAATTTATTTTTTTTAATTGGCTCTGCCTTTTGTTATGAGTGTGCTTATGAGACACTATAGCAGTTCAACATTTTAATGTTTCAATGTTTTCCACCAATTTGATAATCTTGTAAACAGCAGTGTTTCTGAAGGGTCTCTAAGCAATTTTGAAAATAGGATTAATAAGAAAAAGCTAGTGAATTTAGTTTTATCTTTACTGCTTTTCTGACAGTGCTACCATGGCATTACCCTTTGCTGTATATAAATGATGTAGAGATATTTGTGTTCAAGGTAAAATTATATGTAAAAAATTCTGATCAAAAATAAGACATTTTAAATTAATTCTTTTAAATTGCACTACAAATTTACAAAAGACTTGCTATTAAAGGAATAGAATATGAGTTTTATATTGCTGATGTTACCAGATGAGCCTATGCAACTGATATCCCAGCACATTACATCAAAGGCCAAAGTTATGACATCTCAGTATTTAACTATTACCTCAGAATGCTTAACTCAGGAAACTGGAATGAACTAGCTTTCAATTGTTGAGCCAAAATTTAAAAGTTAAATAATTTCACAGATAGGACAGGTTTTTAGCCTCATTAGTTTTTATAGTGTTAAAGCAGATATTGCTTAGTCAGTTCAATGCATTTTTTTTTGTAATCTAAACCTATTTAATAATCGCCTCCAAAATTTATTGCAATTGTAAAATAGGTAATTCTAGCATTTACTGACCACCATTTTGTTTCACAATAGGTGAAAATAAATCACATAGCTACTCTAAGTTAGATCTTGATACAATTTAATAATACATAAAATTTCATCCAAAAAGCCAACTACTTCTAACGCAGGCAAATGCCGCTTATTAGACTCGAAGATACATTTACTCATTCAGCAAATATTTAATAAGCACTTTCTGAGTGCAAAATACTATGTTAGGAGTTTTAGGACATTCAAAGATAAAATTTAATATCCTCAGTGTAGATATTCATTAAGTCTGTTTATGTGTACATTAAAACCACAATTTGACATAGAAAAAAATGTGCTTTGAGGTAATGTCTATAAAGTGCTTCGGAAATCCATTGGAAACAGAGAATTTCCAGGATGTAGGTTTAGAGGTCATGCACAAAAAATGATTGGAAAGGCAACACAGGAGGAGGAAGCAGCCTGAATAAGCCCTATCTGATGTCTAATAAAATATACTTATGGCTCCTAGGTGACATGTCTAACCAGGTGACCACAAAGTATCTGGAGGAAGAAATGTCGCAACGTACGGCAGAATGAGGTACAAAGTGACTCTCTCACTAGGTTAAAATCACTTGTCTTTAAGCCCCACATCAGATCAATTAAATGAAGATTTTTGGTGATAAGAACTGGTTTAGGTGTCTTTTTAAAAGGCTCTAGGTGATATAAGAATGTACTCATTGCTGGGAAACACCAGCACATTTATTGTAGCAAACAGCACTAGCTGGCCACGAAATGAAGTTTCAATTTCAAGCATTCCTGCTACTGAGTCTTGTTTGGCCTACAATAGGCATCTTTATAAAGAGAAGGAAATTTAATTTATGTTGTTCAGCCATCTCCTCATTTCCTCTTTACTACTATAATACTGTTAAACCGTACTTTTCTATTATTTAACTAAAAATTTTGGAACGAAAATAATCTTTCTCATTTCTTGATTCTGCAATGGATCTAAAAATAGGGACAGAACTTCTTCTTTTCTCAAATTCCTTGAGTTTTTTTTTATTTTTTATTTTTTGGTTTTTATCACAAGTCACCTTTCCCTTCCGTGTTCTCATGGCCACAGTCTTGGGCTGTGCTCTTATCACTTGTTTCACCGCGGAATGATGAATCCAACAATCCTAGTCTCTATCGGAAACCGGGCCCTTCTCTCCACTTTCCCAAGTTCCACTGCAAGAATGTTTTAACTTCATCATTTCATATACTCCAGTGACCTTCTCATTTTTACTCTACCCATCATCTCATTACTGTCTTCACCTCTGTTCATGTTGAACTATAACGTCATCATAAACCTGTATAATCATTACCTAACATATACCTGCAGCTTCCCAACACCCTTTCCCCTTCTGATTACCAAAAACAGCACCACAATCTGTCTTCTTCGTGACTTACTACAAAGGTAATCGTTACTGGAGAAGACTCACATAATCAGTGATACTGGCATCACGCCACTACATGATCTCTAACTGGATCCAGGATTTCAACAGTGTTTTACTAGATTGCTCTGGTAATCTTTTTTTCTCCCGTTCTCTGTAACATATATTGCATGAGATCAGGATGATTCTTAAGCTTTACTGCTCCCCGCTCCCTGTCCATCTCAGCAGATGGCTTTGCCTCACATGTCAAAAATAATTTTTGCACTGACTTTTCTCCCCTCTCTCCACATCATCAAGTTCCCCATCTGAACTGGACATTTATATGAGCATAAATATGGTGATTCCATTTCCCTTTTCATTTACCTGTCCTTTTAAAGATAAACTCTACAGACAATTGTTTTTAATTTCTTCAGCTTTATTCTCTCTTGAGCCCAAACCATTCAAGTTTTCACCAATTACATTCACTTTATTAAATCCAAAGATCTCACTGCATCTATCAGTGATGGTTGACGTTATTGGTTCACTTCTTCCTTTCCTTCTAAAAACACTTTTGTATTTGGTTTCCAGGGCACAACACTGAACTGCTTTTCTTCCTTTATGAAATCACTGCTCCTTTTCAGTCACTTTGGTTGCTTGGTACTCATTTTCTTGACCTCAAAAACTTGAAGTGCCCTACATATCAGTCCTTGAATTTGTTCTGTCTATACACAATTTCTCAGTGATCTTTTCCAGCCTCATGACTCTAAATGCCTTCTACACAATGCCTTATAATGTTTACATTATTTAGACTAAAACTTTTCTTTAAACTCTTGTCTAATATATACAACTTGACACTTTACATGTTGACCCAAATATCTAATTGATATTTTATACTTAACAAGAGAATGTAAAATCCTCATTCTCTCTCCACCTGCATCTTCAAAATTCTTTATCTAAATTATGAAGTTTCCATGCTTGTTATTCAGCCTAAAATATCAGTCATCTCCAGTCCTATTTTTTCTCACTATCTTCATTCAATTACCTAAATTCTACACACTTTACTATTAAAACATACCCATAATGCAATTTCACACAGGCTAAAAACATATCCAGAATTTCATTTTTATTAAATTTACTACTGTCACTCTGGAGCAAGCTTGGATTATTTCAATTTTTTAAATTCATTAGTACCTCTAATCGAAAAATCCTAGTTCTTCATTAAATGGTCTCTTGATTCCATCCTTTCCTACTTCAGTGTATTTTTAATATGGCAGCCAGAAGACTTCTGTAAAATATAATCAAAACCATGTTGTTCCTGTCTCTTCATAAGCTTCTCGTGTCTCTGTGTGTCAGTTTTAGTAAAAACAACTCTCTATGCTGGAACTGCAGAAACCTCCTTTCTCCTATACTTCAGACATATTCTCACATTAGGGATTTTAGACTTACTTTGGTCTAGAATGTCCATCCTCCAGATATTTGCATTGCTCTTTATCCCCCTCAAATCTCACATTTTCTGAAACCTACTCTGATCATTCTATTTAAAAGTAAACTTCTAAACTTCTCTATCCTCACTCCTGATTCTACTTCTGTCCGTAGACCTCATCATCTAAAATAGTACATATTTTACATATTTATTTGGAAGACTATGTATCTTCCTACAATCCAATAGAATATAAGGTAAAATTACTAGTCAAGTTTCTCTAGAGGGACAGAATTAATCAAATTTATATATATATATAAAATATATATATATATATATATATATATATATATATATATATATAATATATGGGAGTTTATTAACTCACATGATTACAAGGTCCCACAATAGGCCATCTGCAGGCTGATAAGGAAGGAGAACCAGTCTGAGTTCCAAAACTGAAGAACTTGGAGTTCGACGGGCAGGAAGCATCCAGCACATGATGTCAGCTGGGAGGCTAGGCCAGTCTCTCTTTTCATATTTTTTTGTCTGCTTATATTCTAGCCATCGTGGCCACCGATTAGATTGTGTCCACCCAGATTAAGGGTGGGTTGCCTTCCTCAAATGTTAATCTCCTTTGACAACACCCTCCCATATTCCATGTGAGAACACGCTGTGTTTGGTTTTCTGTTCTTGTCTCAGTTTGCTGAGAATGATGGTTTCCAGCTTCATCTGTGGTATATGTGCAGAACGTGAAAGTTTATTACACAGGTATACATGTGCCTTGGTGGTTTGCTACGTTTTCACCCATAAGTGGGTGTTGAACAATGAGAACACATGAACACAGGGAGGGGAACATCACACACCAGGGCATTTTGGGGGATGGGGGGCTGGGGGAGGGATAGCAGGAGGTAGGGGGATTAGGGAGGGATAACATTAGGAGAAATAACTAATGTAGATTGTGAGGATGGATGCAGCAAACCACCAAGGCACGTGTGTACACTCTTTAATATTCTCATTCTCATTGACTCTTCGAGCACTTTTATTCTTAATTCTGCCCCCCAATTCCACTATATTATTTCTATCTGAAGTCACAAATAAGCCTTAGTACATAAGTTTCAGTATTTATTAATATAATTGTGACTTTAGCATCTATTATATGCTCAGTCTGTTCTATACATTAAGATTGTTGAGAAAACAAAAATTACACACATATACGCCTTCTAGTCATATCATTAATTTTGTGAGATGGCCTGTTGGGAAAAGTTGCAAAGGAGAAAGGACTTACAGAGTGCCTACATAAATGGGTTATTAGTAACATATAAACAAGGAACCCCAAACTGCGGAAGGCCGCAGAAGGCCTCTGAGGAGGAAGGCCTCTCCATGCCTCATGTTCTGGTGCAGAGTGAATTAGGTTCTGTTACCATAGACATGGTGCTCAAGGACATAAAACCCTTTGTAGCACTATGACGTAGCCAGACTCGTAGGCTCCTTGTAAGGTCCAAGTTCCACCAGCTGCACATAGATAATAAGCTAAAGATAACCACATGTTCTTGTTTTGTGAAACTCCCAAACAGCCACTGTTATCACTCCGTAGAATGACACGCCAGTTCTGGCTCACAGATTCATCCACCATCACTCTACTCCTATCCCGTAGATCAAGTTATTGTAATCAATAAATAGTGTGGATGATCAGAGATTTGGGCCTTCACTGTCGCCTCCAGAGTAATGAAGCGATTCCTTTGTTGTCACTGAACTTGGGGTACCCACGGGTGATGTAGAGCTGGCTCCCTACAGTGGGCAATTTGGTTGTCACTGTTTATCATTGGGAAACTGCTGAGTAAAGGTATTAAGTAACCTACTTCACTTTAAGCCTGTATTCAGTAAATATGAAACCCATTATTTGTATCTAAGTCATTTAATTTCAGAGCACTCTTAGAAATAATAGCATATAATTTCTTCTCATTAGCTTAGTGTATTTCAATTTGGGGAGTTTTTAATCTATTTCACTGGTTTGTTCAGCACTACCCATCCTATAAATGCTGGAGTTACTTAAAAATTAGTCCTGGACTCTCTTCATCATCTTGGTACATCTTACTAGATTTGCTTATCTCTGATGGCTTGCAATACCATCAAATTTCCAACTCCTCAATGCAAATGTTTTATACAGACCTCTTCTGAACTAATTTAACAATAACCCATCACTCTCTTTCAGATATCTTAAATGTATTTTCAAAGTTTAATTTGTGATCCCTGCCCACCATTTAAATCCATTTTATCTCTAATATTTCCCATCTAATTTACTGTTACCTCCATCCACCCAAATTCTACAGACAACTGAGTCTTCCTTGACATCTCCTTCTCCCTTGTTTTTCTCCTCCAATCTGTTAAAAACAACCTATTTATTCTAATCGAAAATATATTTTGAGTCATCTCATTCTCCCTGCAATTCCAGCAATTATCTCTTTAGCCTCTTATTCTATTTTTTCTTGATTTCACTGTTACTTTTCTTTCATCCTTTCCTTACACAGACAGCATTCTCTTACTTAAATTGTTTGATAGTGCCATATTTTCGTTAGTATAAGATTCTTTTTTTTTTTTACATTTCAACTAGGCTTACAAGTCTTACATATCTGGCCCCTGCTTACCTCTAGAATTATCTAGTTCCATTCATCTCTTCACTCACTGTACTCCAAGTACACTAGCTTTAGCAATTCTACACATATTCAATTACTCCATTCTTAATGAAGCTATAACTATACTTCCTGGTTTATCTGAGTAACTGGCCTTATATATGAGGCCTTAGTCCTCAGGATTTATATTTGGGTGAATAGTTGGCCCTGAATTATTATTATAATAATTGGACAGACAATTTCATGGAAGCAGAAAAAAATAAGCCTCAGAGGCTTTCTTTGTCAAGAAATAAAAGTACTTGCAATTAGTATTCAAATACATGATAAAGGTAGAGTATCTGTAGGTACACAATGATTCTAAATTTAATTGACAATTAGCTGTGATTGTGTGACCCTATGAATAAATTCATAATAAATAATATTGTATAAATTAAACTTAGTAGATACTATTTTTGCCCTATACTTATTAGTGAATTTAATCACTCTCTAAAATTAGAAAGAAAAGATATCTAGTCTCTATATAACTCCTCGATTTGATAAATTCTTACTTATACTGGGTACATGAAGGAAATAGGAATTGGGAATACTATAATTCAATGGATCCATAATATTTACAATTTAATTACTTATATTGGTAATGCAATTATATGTGGAATATGTGCAACTTTTAAAAATGTATTAATATTTTAATATTAATGGAGAAGAGTAGGAGATGTTACTTTATCTTTAATATTATAATACATAACACATTAAGAATACTAGTCCTATCCTTAATAGATGGGATATATCTATCAGACATGGAAGAGAATCACCAGCACTATAAAAAAGTATAAGCTAACTTCAAAATAAGAACTAATTTGTCAGTTTTACAGAAGTGGTCAACAGATTTCTCCCATATAAATTCTTCTGTTACAATATGTTGGAAGCTGTGAAGAATGGACAAACACTAAAAAGCTGTATTATTCATATTTGTTGTTATAAACCTGAATGTTTATGTCCCCTCAAATTCATATGCTGACAACTAATGGCCAATGTGATGTCAGAGGTGGGCCATTGGGAAGTGATTAGGTCACAGGTGGAGCCCACGTGAATGAGATTAGTACCTTCTGAAAGAGGTCCCACAGGGCTGCTTTGCCCCTTTCCACTATGGGTAGGCATGGCAAAAAGGCACTACTTATGAACCAGAAAATAGATGACATCAGAGACCAAAGCTGCTGGTGCTTGATCTTGGAACTTCTCAGCCTCTAAAACCATGAGGAATAAATTTCTGTTGTGGATAAGCCACCCAGTCTAGGGTATTTATTGTGTTATAGCAGCCTTAACAGAGTAAGACAACATCTTGTGACAATATAGTATGAAGATTAATGATTATGCTTTAAAAAGTAAGTTTAAAGATATGTCAATAAAAATAAACATGACTTCCTGAGAAAAGGTTAAAATGCAAATATTTTATTTAAAACAAATTTACTCTAAATAATAAATCATAGAAAAATGTTACAAAGAACTTATTTAAAGTTTGGAATGGAAACTAGTGGGTACCTGAAAGATAATAAATAAGACAGCCATCAAAGTAGAAATGCTCCATCACCCCACTTGGTACCCAGGATGTATAACTGAAGGACAGAAAAAATATAATTTTAAAATGACAGGTTTATCAGACATTCATGTAGGATTACTGAATTTAAAATGTATAGGCAAATCAAAACTTTAAAATAGGCTAATAAATAATTCAATAAGCCAAAATGATTTCTAACAATGAATTAAAGTTGGAATTGGATATCATCTATAAAATAATGATAAAGACAATCTTTTCAAAAGTATGTTTTAAAAATAAAAGTAGTGCAAAGAGGAAAAACTCTTTGGTATTTTCCATTAGAAGTATAGAAAAGACATAGCAAAGAAACAAAATAAAAGAGGAATCCCTATTATCAAAAACTGCAACCCTTGTGAAAATGAAATAAATAATACACTAATAATAAAAGATATAAAAATGTTTATGATTTAGAAGAAAAAGGTGAAAGGAGTTTCATTAAGATCAAGAAATGTTTGAGATTATTTTGCATTTGTTTCTAATAACAAACAGGGCATATGTTTACCTGTTCACTCACTAATTTTTTAAATATATATTTATTGAGCACTATCCACTGTCAATATTGCTTGATGATAAGGTCACAGAGGTGGAACACAAAATTTGTAGGGTTAAGGACTCATAGCCTAGCAAGTAATAGAGTTCAGGATGGAGAAAAATATACAATTTTAAAAATATTATGAGAGGTATTTGAAAATTAGAACCACTTCAGTATCAGCAGAAAAGATAACTTTTGGGATTTAGAAGTTTGCTAACTGTTTTTAAAGCCTGGAAAAGGCCTGTTGATGCCAAGATAATTGGTAGATATTAAAGATACGAAAACTTGAAAACTTTTAAAATTATTGATATTTTTCTACTGGATTTCAGTATGTGGTGAGAGATTTGATTGATAGCGCATTATATTAGCGATCATTGCTATATAAAAAATTACTCAAAATTTAGTAGGTTACAGTAGCAAACATTTATTATCTCACAATTTTAAGGGTGAGAAATACACCCAAAAGTCTCACCCAAATAGAGATGTCACTCACAGTACAGCTTGTCATTATTTAAACCATGCTCAAGAGTGAATGTTCCCTCAGACAAAATCCATAATTATTTCTCTTTGTATAGCACTCCTTTAAATCTGTGCAACTATGAAATAAAGAACATGTTAGCTGGTTCTAAACATGAAATGAGGGTCGTAAAAACATCACTAGTCTATGTCAATTTTTAAATTCAAGCAAAAAAAGAATGTTGGAAGTTTTCTGATTAGATCTCATTATCAAGAAATAGTTTTCCAGAGCTCCGAGTTAGTCTCTCTCTCTTGATTTCACCCTCTGAGCAAACCTTCCTTTTGCAAGAAAGGCAGCTCTGGTTTGCAGATGAGTAGTTTTCTCAGTTAGCTTGGTGACAATAGAACTTGAAGACATCTGCTTTTTTTTTTTTTTTTTTTTTCCATTTTGTACTGTATCTTCCCTTATCAGTTTAAGCTGACAGTGTTTCTCCCAATATAATTTTCTCAAAACTTCATGAACTTCCTATGTATATCACACACAGGGTTTGTCTCATTAGACAAAAGCTATAACCACAAATCTTTTCCAATGAGCCTTTAGCTTCTTATAGTCCACATTGCCTGAGTGAGGGAATATATGAGTCAGAAATTTGGCTTCATCTCTAGACCAGACTTTCTGGCAGCGCTCTAAGTTTGAACTTTGTTTAGAAGGCATTTCTTAGTTTTATTGTCTTTGCCATTTGGAAATTCTGAGAATTTTTAAAACCATAAAGTTATATCTTTTTAAAAAATCCTTTACAAATTTTCTCTCTCTCCTCACATTTTACTAGAAGCAGTAAGAATAAACTAGGCTGCACCATAAATACTTTGTTTATAAATATCCTTAACTATCACAATAAATTATTTGGTTACATTTTCTGCTGTCCAGGTCCACATTATTGTAGACAATAGTGGTGGTAAGCTTTTTGTTCTACAAAGGAAGGATACTTCCCCCAGGTCCAGTAATGTTACTCACTGTCTTTCTGGTTCTCGCCAGCATACTGAAAATCCGTATTTCTCATCTGTCCAATATAATTTAGAATTTCTCTAATATCCTCTTAAAATCCTTACAGCTTTTGCTCACTACCCAGATCTAAAGCCATGCCTACATTTTTCAGCATTTGTTAAAGCAGCTTCCTACTTTCAGAAACAAAAATCTGCATTATATATCTATTGCTATATAACAAATATTCCAAAATTGGATGGCTTAAAACAAGAAACTTTTTCTTAATTCTCACTGTTACCATGGGTAAGAAATTTAGTCATGGCTTACTTGAGCACCTCATTCATGAAATTTAAACACTGTCTTTTATAAAACTGCAATCAAGGTATTGATCTGGGCTACAGTAATCTCAAATCCCAATTGAGGAAGATTTTACTTCCATACTCACTCATATAGCTCTTGGTAGGCTTCAGATTTTTAATGTATTTAGCCAGAGACATTAGTTACTTGCCCAGTCAGCCACTCCATAGGGTAACTGACAACACAACTGCTGGCTGACCTCAAAGCAAGTGAAGAAGAAAGCAACAGATTAGAAGAGGGCACTCAACATAGAAGCCACAGTCTTTGTATAACCCAGTCTCAGAGGTGAGATTTCATACCTGTTCTGTATTACTCAATGGAAGTAAATTCAACTCATTAGAAAACAGAGGAGTGGGGAGAAATTACAAAAGGATGTGGATAACTGAGTATGGAGTTTCATTTTTTTATTTTTCTGAGACTTAGTCTTGCTCTGTCACCCAGACTAAAGTGAAGTGGTGTGATCTCAGCTCATCGCAGCCTCTGCCTCCCGGGTTCAAGCAAATTCTCCTGCCTCAGCCTCCTGAGTAGCTAGGATTATATGCCCAGCTAATTTTTTTACTTTTAGTGTAGACAGAATTTCTCTATGTTGGCCAGGAAGGTCTTGAACTCCTGACCTTATCATCTACCTATCTCGGCCTCCCAAAGTGCTGGGATTACAGGCGTAAGCCACTGCACCCAGTGGAATGTGGAGATTTTTGAAGGCCATTACAGAGACAGCCTACCACAGACATGGAAGAAGATTAGGAATTGGTTTAACTCTATTTTCTAAAAAAAAAAAATAATAGGGTATAGACAGATAATCTAAATGTTCAATAGGCTTGTGTAATAGGCATAATAATGACCCTCAAAAGGTATCCATATCCTAATGCATAGAACCTGAAAATATGTTACATTATGTGACAAAGGGGAATTAAGTCTGCAGATGGAATTAAATTTGCTTATCAACTCACTTAAAATTTGGGAGATTATCTTGGATTATCCAGGTGGACCCAATGTAATCACAGAGGTCTTTGAATGTGTAAAATGGAGATAGAACAGTAGAGTCAGAGAAAGAGCTATGGCAATGCAGTCGGGGTCAGTGAGATGCTATGATGCTGGCTTTGAAGAAAGAGCAAAGGGACCACCAGGCAAAAAATGCAGTCTTTATATATACTGGAAAATGCAAAGAAATTGATTCTCTGCTAGAATTTCTAGAAAGCCATGCAGCCCTGCCAATACCTTGATTTGAGCCCAGTAAGCCTGTGTTAGACTTTTAACCTAAAGAATTATGAGGGTAAAAACCTAAAGAATTATAAGGCTGCTAAATTCATGTTATTTTAAGCCACCAAAGTTGTGATCATTTGTTATCACAACAGAAAACTTATACAGTTTATATTTAGACATGAACTTTACCTAGAGAAAAGAAAACTAAAAATCTATAAAGTTCAAATTGGCTTGTGCATTTAGAAGATGAATGTATAGTAAAAGATCATTAAGGTGTTTAACAATACTGAAAACAGGAGGGTAGATAATTTTTTTTTAACACTGAAGCAAATCTTACTTCATCAAGCCAATGAAATGGACTCATATATATAACCATTAGATAGAAGACAGACAGATAGACTAATAAATAGATGGATATGGCTTTGATATTTTGTCCATTTCTAATCTCACTTTGAAATGTGACCTCCAATGTTAGAGAAGGGCCTATTGGGAGGCGTTTGCGGTATTGGGAGTGGATCCTTCATTACGAGCTTGGTTCTATGTCACAGTAATAGTAAGTTCTCACACTGTGAATTCACATGAGTTGTGGTTGTTTAGAACAGCCTGATACTTCCTTCTTCCGTCTCTTGCTCCCCCTCTCACCATGTGACACACTGTCTGCCCTTTACCTACTGCCATGATTGTAAGCTTTCTGATACCCACAGAAGCAGCATATTCTGGCACTATGCTTTGTCTACAGCCTGTAGAACCATAAGCCAAATAAACCTCCTTTCTTTGTAAATTACCCAGTCTTTTCTGTATTAGTCTGCTTGCATGGCTATAAAGGAGTCCCATTATAGCCAGGGCACAAAGCCTGGGTGCCTAGGAGTACCTACATAGCCATGCAAACAGACTAATACAGAAAACTGGTATCGATAAGTATGGTATTGTTATAACAATACTTGAAAATGTGGAAGCATTGGAACTGGGTAACAGGCAGAGTTTGGAAGAGTTTCGGGGTCTCAAAAGAATACAGGAAAATGAGAGGAAGTTTAGAACATTTTAGAGACTGGATTAACGGCTGTGACCAAATGCTGATAGAAATATGAACAGTAAATACCAGGCTGGTGAAGTCTCAGATGGAAATGAGAAAGTTATTGGAACTGGAACAAAGGTTGCCCCCTCTTAGCAAGTAACTTGTATATATTGGTGTCCATATCTTAGAGCTTTGTGAAAGGTTGAACTTAAGAGTGATGACTTAGAGTATCTGACAGAGGAAATTCCTAAGCTGCAAAGCATTCTAGATATGCCATGGTTGTTTCTAACAGCCTAAATTAGATATGGGAGCAAAGAAAGACTTAAAGTTGGAATTTATAATTTAAAGGGAATCAAAGCATAAAAATCTGTAGCCTGGCCCCACAGCAGAGAAAGAAAAAACCCTTTCAGGAGAATCCAAGAGGGCCATGGGGCAATTACTTGCTAGGAGATTTGAATTACTAAAATGGAATCAAGTGTTAATATCCAAGAAAATGGGAAAAAGGCCTTGAAGGCATTTCCAAAATTTTTAAGGTAGTCCCTTCCATCATAGGACCAGGGTCCCAGGAACAATCAATGGCTTTGAGAGCTAGGCCCAGGGCCCTGTTGCCCTGCAAAGCCTTAGAACTCTGCTTCCTACATGCCCACTGCTCCAGCTCCAGCCATGGCTCAAAGAGCCCCAAGCATGGCTTGGGCCACTGTTTCAGAGGGTGCAAGCTGTAAGCCTTGGTGGTTTCCACATGGTGTTAAGCCTTCAGGTGCACAGAATACAAGAGTAAAGTTTAGTAGCTTCTATCTAGATTTCAAAGGATTTATTTCAAAGCCTGGGTGCCTAGGCAGAAGACAGTGCCAAGGGGAAATGTGAAGTTGGTGCTCCCACACAAAGTCTCTATCAGGACACTGATTAGCGGAACTGTGGGAAGGGGGCTGTCACCCTCCAGACCCAAGAATGATACAGCCTTGAAAAGCCCCAGGCACTTATGGCCAACCCATGTGAACAGCCAAAGGTCCTTTACGCTGCACAAGGGTGAAGCTGCCCAAAGCGCTGTGAGTTCACTCCTCGTACCAATGTACGCTGGATGTGGGACAAGGACTCAGAGGAAATTATTTTGAGCTTTGTGATTTAATGATTGCACTGCTGGGTTTCAGATTTCCGTGGTGCCTGCTGTCCTTTTCTTTTGGTTTCTTTCTCCCTTTCAGAAAGAGAAGGTTTACCCAATGTGTGTACCACCATCGTATCCTGATGTATATAGCTTGTTTTTTGTTTTATAGGTTCATAGGTGGAAAGAACTTGCTTTGTGTCTCAGAGGAAACTCTGATCTTTGGAATTTTGTATGATGCCAAAATCAGGTAAGACTTTGGGGGACTGTTGGAAGGGATGATTATATTTTTCAATGTGAGAAGGATATGAGATTTGGGGGTTTAAGGGCAGAAAGATATGGTGTGGATGTTTCATCTTCTCTATATCTCCTGTTGCCATGTGACCTCTAGGGCTGGAGGTAGGCCCATTGGGAGATGTTTGGGTCATGAGAGCAGATCCCTCATGAAAGGCTTTGTGATGCCTTCACACTAGTAAGTGAGTTCTTCCTCTGTGAGTTCATGCAAGTTCTCATTGTTTAAAGGAGCCTGCCACCTCCTCCCTCTCTCTCTTGTTCCCTCTCTCACCACGTGACATGCTGGTTCCTGTTTGCCTTCCACCATGATTGTAAGCTTCTCAAGGCCCTCACAAGAAGCAGATGCTGGAACAATGCTTTGTGTAAAGCCCACAGGGCCATAAGACAAATAAATCTGTTTTCTTTATAAATAACTCATTATCAGGTACTTCTTTATAATAATGCAAATGAACATATATATATACACACACACATAACATATATATGTGCATTGTATATATACACATATACATACATACATACGTGTGTGTGTGTATATATATATATATATATATATATATGCAGCACATATACATACACATAGGAATTCACTGCTTCTATTTGAAAAATATAGTCTTATAGTTAGGAGTGAAAAATCTACTTTTAACATAGCAGGAATATATGTATAGACTGTTCAGCACTGTATTTCAGTGTCAAAATTAGATAAAAGGTTTCTTGGGGCACTTTCATGATTTTTTTTAGTATTTTCTGTAATTGAGAGCATTTGTCTAATCTCAAAGTGTTTTCTGAGTAGTTTTACAGACCAACTATAATCTTTCAAAATAGCCATTACTTTCTCTCCTTTTCAAAATGTTTTTTTCTACCCTACTTCCTCTTTCAGATTATGGTGATTCTATCCACCTAAGCATGTAACCTGGAAAACAGTCTCCTTAACTCTTCCCTCTCCTTATCATTCATATCTGATTTATCACGGAGCATTATTATGTTGCTAAATATCATCAGCAACGTCACCCACAAATATACATTTTCCTCTGAACACTTTTTATGTCATTATAGTTCAGATCCACACCATCATTTTCCTGAACTCTAATCAACTCTGAACTCATTTGCTAACATATATTTTCCCCGTCGCTTCCTGTGCTTCCTCTTATGCTTTGTCCACACTGCAACCTAAGTTCTCTGCAAAAGGCAAATCTGATCAAACCTTCCTTTCTAAAGTTTTTATTGATTTTTTAAAATCATATGGAGCAATTTGGGAGCCTCATTAAACAACTTAAAATATTACATTTCATATATAAACATGCATGCTAACATTATTTTGTCAATTATAATGTGAAATGTTTACTTTTACTATTGCACATCATTTCGTAAAAGAAATAAATTGTTAAATGAAAGCAGAAACAACAAGATCTCAGAATATAGAATATTCTCAAGAGGAAACACAACATACTTTCAGATATATATATATAGAAACAGAAAGACAGAAAGTAGAAATATAAATAGAGAGAAGACAGGAAGGACAAAAAGAAGGACAAATTTTAAATTTGTTTTCATGTTGAAAAGAACACGTCTGACTCCAAAATCACCAATGAGCAATGTAGATCTCTATTGATTTTTTTTGCTGATGAAATGTGTTTGTGTGATTGGGAGATGATGTGTTAGTGTAGATGGGAGCTTGTCATAGAAATATATTGCAGGAGGCATAAGAAAATTTCTCAAACATCCTCTTTACTGAAGTTACAGATACGAAACTCAGCAATTCTGTATGGCTTACTCTTTCACTTCCTCTACTGTAAATGAAACTGCCTTGGAGTCATCCAGTCACTTTTTGTGTATATTTAATTTATATTTTTCTCATTTTACTTCTTCTCTGATCAACAAACCTGAAAAGTAATTTTTGACAAATCTATATATGTAGAAGTTTAGGATGAAGTGAGGGAGGGTGAGAAATAGAAAATGTAAATATGGAAAACTTTTCTTATCACAAATTGTTTTATTCATAGATATTTGTAAGTTTTGAAAATAATATTTAAAATCTCTTTAAAAACTTCATTGTGTCCTGTTACTATTTTGACACTGTCCGAAATCTTAGGCCAGAAATTATTAGGTTGGCTTAAAAGTAATTTTAGTTTTTGCAATTACTTTAATAGCAAATATCTCTAATATCTAGAGCTGCACAGTTCTGGCAGCTGATTTGCTAAAGAGAAGTTTTCCAGAATTTATATGAAAGAGGATCAGGACCAAGAATTCTGATCAGCAGCAAGGGCTCACTATCATTTCTCTCTGATTATAAAGAAGGGTGAGAGTGCACCTATGGTGCTTTGTTTTGAAGCTACATTTGCATATCAAGCACAGTTTTATCACTTATGCTTATTTGAAAAGGCTTTCCTGAAGAATTAAAGCCTTGGTGCCGTCCTCTGCTGAATGTGTTATTTGTAAGAAAATGTGTTATGAAAACCACTTATCTTTAGAAAAAGATTTAAAATCATTGGTACGAAGTTCAGTCTTTCATAATTCTATTATACCACCTTGTTTCCTCAATCATTTCTACTGCATTCACAGTATTTCAGACACAATCTCTACTACCAACAAATGCTATGCTCTTGTTTGCTGCTTGACTTTGATATTGCATTGCGTTTGCTTGAAAAGCTTCGGATGTTAACCCACGTTATCCAGTTACCTTAAATGTAGCACTATCCATATTGTAATTTAATTACGCATAATTATTTATGGTCTTTGTCTTCCCTGGAGTGTGGGTTCCATTTGTGTTATACTTCTGTAGAAAGTGCTTCATAGTCAGTCAATTACAACATGAAAGAACTCTGGTCGCAGTAGAGTATCTCAAAATGCCTTTGCCTTCAACCTTATTTAAAGAATTTCTGGTAGATTTACCCTGGTTGTTTATGTAATGGTGCAGTGAAGTGTGGTTTGCTAGTCTATGGTACTAATTATTCCTGGCTAGCTGTTTATCTGAAAAGCTGTAATATTAATAATGGTGACTTGAAAGCCCATTTCTCAGTATACACATTGACATGCAAGTTTTTCATAATTTTTTTTAGTCACCTAATTATTTAAATAGTGAAAACATAAACTTTATTTTTGCAGAACTCTGTAAAATATTATAGTTCAACATTGATTTATTTCTATTTCTCAGTGCAGGTATTGCCTTCCTCTATTTCAAAATAAATAAATCTGACTGGGTTTTAGCATTGCAGTAGTCTGAAAAATGTCCTTTCCCTCCCAAAGGATTTTCATATCAAAACCCTGGAATCTACGACTTTTACTTTATTTGAAAAGAACGGTCTTTGCAGATGAGATCAGGCATCTCCAGATGAGATAATTCTTGATTATACAGGTGGGCCCTAAATCCAATGACAAGTGTCTACAAGAGAGGAAGGCAAAGGAAGGTTTAAGTCAGAAGAGGAGACAATACGAAAGAGAAAGTTATGTAAAACATGCAAGATTGGATTGATGAGATGGCAAAGAATGCCAATGGATAACAGAAGATGAAAGACCAGTTGTGGAATCTCCCCTAGAGCCCATGAAAGGAGCATACACCCACTGATACCTTGATTTCAGACCTCTGGCCTCCAGAACTGGGAAGAATACCCTTCCTTCTGTTCTAAGCCACCAGGTCTGTGGCTTAAAATTTCTTACAGTAGCTGTAAAAATCTAATACACCTTGAAAGTTTCAACCCTCCCCCTACACACACACACATATCTCCAATGCTATTTTCTGATTTGTGCTTCTCCGTAGCATTGATGATATTTTAAAATACTGCACATATGATTCATTCACCTTGCTCTATCTCTCCAGATAGAATGTAATAAGACTGTAGGTAGCATTTTCCATAATGGAAATCTTGGTCAAATAATAATAAAGTCAAACATACTAAAATACATATTTCCTGAGTAATAAAACAAAAGGGAAATTATTACTTTGAGTTTGCTCTGATATAAAAGTGAGGTGCCATATTTTCATTATTAGCACCTAATCCCGCTAAAATTATATCTTTAAAATAATATGGTTAAAGTTATTGAGAAAAATTAAACTAAATAAAAGGCAGATTGTTCAGCTAGTGAGGGAAATAAATCGTTATATGGAATAGCAGGTTCTAAATGTGGTACTTAGAATCCATAAGGTAGTCAACTTATCACTGTCAACTTTGGTATTTCATGTAATGGAAATGAATATAAACTCTTGATATTTCCAATTGGGAATGATCTACAAAGATGCCTGTAAATGAGGCAAAAAAGCACAAAATAAATCAGCCAGTATATCATGCACTGATAAAGACACCACAGGTTTACAAGAATTTTATTGATGAATGACAGAAATGTATATTTTTATAAGCCATTCAATTAAATAAGACAAACATTTGTGATGTAAAGACCCTTAAAAGAATACCTGATGTACTAAAGTTTTATTCGCCTATATGAAAATTCTAGTGCATTTTGTGAAATTTGTTTTTGCTCATTACTAGAGATAGAATGTCAAACATTTTTATTTCACCATATAAACTTAATTTCTTTGGCAATGGAATTGTATAGGGGCAACAGATATCTATTGGAAGATAATATCAACAACTACGCAACTACAAATAAAATGGTAATGTCCATTTTATATTAAACCTACATTACTTAAATAAGAGAGCTATTAAATCAGTAGACAATATTATTCTATAATTCTTTTATTTTCTTTGTCTAAAGTGAAGTTCAATGCTCGCCATCATATTTAAATGATCAAAACAATCAGATATTAAGTATATATTTCTCACACATACACTTACACATAAACTGCACACACATACACACACATACACATATATCATACAAACATGCACATATATACACACAAGCACCCTTTTAGTGAATATTAAGGTTATCCAAAAGATTTTTTTCCAAAAATGTCTACCTTTATAGTTTTAAATCTAGGATAGTTGAATAGAAATATTATAATATCCTCTGCCATTTTTAAAGAATGTAAAGTGCATATGAAATTCTTAGTTAACTCCCAATTCGTATGTGAAACCTTACTTCATTTTATCTTTTATTAGAAAGAAAATTTAGATTTGGATTCCAAGATTAAGTAAAGCCTTCGGCCTATTTTTGGACTTTCTAATCAAAACTAATGCATCGACAAAACATGTGCTCTCACAAAATAAGAGTAATGTTACAGCTCCTACAATTTTAGATGTTTGATTTCATGAATATGTATGACTGATCAAAACTTTAAAATGTACATTTTAAAGCATTTACCTGAATCTCCACAGAAACTGGTAACAAAAAGTTATGGAATAAAACTGATTTTTATTTTTAAAAAAGAGCATTTAAAACTACTATAGGATGGTAGCAATTCTCTGATAAAACCAAGTCATTTTTACAAATTACTGAATAACCCACCATTGGTAATTGGACCTTGTGCCAAGGTATCACTAATATATTAGACTTGGTTTTTTCTGCTGTGATTAAACAGATAAATGTAATATTTACTTTCTAATATCTAACTGTTAGTCATTGTTAATAATCTAAAATGTTTTGAGTATTAAATCATACAACAAAAATGTCTTCAGCTGGGACTTATCTTCTAGATTACAAATTGATATGCCTGCCACATATTTTGACTTGATGCTTATAACATTTCAAAATCAATGTAAATGAACCCAAGGCCCCCCTACAACTTCAACTTGTTGTTCTTTCAATGTTGTTTATCAATAGATATTAATGGATCACATATGATTTGCTAGTTATTGTTGTAGGCACTTGTAATACATCAGTGAACAAAATGGAAGAAAATCACTGTCTTCATGGAACTTAACGTTCTAGAGATCTATGTGTTGAATAGAACATCTGAATATCAACACTGATCCTGCTGTTCTTCAAAAGTACATTGCACTGAGTAGTTTTTAAACAGCATATTTGTATTGCTTATAGCTCTGAAGGGTAGGAAGTCCAAGATCAAGGCACCAGCAGATTTAATGTCTGTTTAGAATTCACTCTCTGCTTCAAAGATAGCAACTTCTAGCTGTGTCTTTGTGGTAGAAAGACAAACAAGTCCCTTCAGGTCTCCTTTATAAGGCACTAATCCCTTCCATAAGGACTCATCATTCATGATCCAATCACTTTCTGAATACAATTACCTAAGTGGTTAAGTTTCAATATATGAGTTTTGGGGGACATAAATATTCAGACCACAACATTTTGCCGCTGGCATTCTAAAATTCATGTTCCTGTCACATGCAAAATACATTCATTTCATCCTAAGAGCACCAAAACTCTTAATTTCTTCTAGCATCAACTCATAAGTCTTAAGACTGAAATCTCATTTAAATATCATCTAGATTGGATACAAATGGGGCTGAAGAAGGTATGACTCATTCTGAGGCAAATTTGCCTCTTGCTAAGAAGATTGAGACTCTCTATGGCTCTTTTCTTCTGATCCTCCAACAGAATCACCTTTAATGCTCTATTTACTGCATTGCAGGCTTTTTCTAGCAGGCACCTTCATATCTTTCAGCCTCTAATCCATTACTCAGTTTCAAAGATGCTTGCACATTTTTAGGAATTTGTTATAGCAACAGCCCACTCTCAGTAACAATTTCTGTACTAGTATATTTGGGCTATGTTACAAAATACCTTAGCCTGGGCAATTTAGAAGTAGCCTACATTTATTGCTCATAGTTTTAGTTTTAGAAGCTGAGAAGTCCAAGAATATTCTCCAATAAGGGTTTACTTTCTTCTTCAAAGATGATGCTTTCTAGCTGGTCACCCAATTATAGTAAGAGCAAATAAAAGCTCCCATAGGCTTCTTTTATAAGGGTACTAATTTCGTTTATTCATGAGGGCAAAGTTCCTATCATGGAATCACTTTATAAAGACCCATATCTCTTAATACCATCATTTTGGCAGTTAGGTTTCAACATACAAATTTATTGATGAAAGATCAACATTTAGATCACAGCATACTCTAATACCCAATCAATAACCAAGTTTTTTCTATGCTATCATTCAAAGAATTCTCTCAAATTCACCTAATATTCTGCATTTCCATTGGTACAATCCAAATCTAAGCCTAGAATTATATATACGTTATATGCATACATATGTGTATAAATGTGTGTATATGTATATGTGAATATATATACAAAATCCCCAAACTTAAAGAAATTAAAACAAAAGAAAACAAATCAATCAAAAGAGATCAGAAACATTCTCCTCAGTGAGTCTATATTCATCATTAGATTTGTTTTGTTTGAATCTCCATTATACTCTGTATTACACTCCCTGCCTACTAACCTAGTCACTGAAATTCTCAATATTTTCTTTTAATAGCTGGGTACTCCTCCTCATTTTCTCTGTTATATCCAAAAATGACTTAACAACATATTTTAAATTACCAGCATTTCACTTTTCACCACATTTAAATCATCATGTTATAGGACTAACACATATGTATGCCTCCTCACAGTAACAGACCAATTACACCAAACCAGCAGGAATACAGCAGAGAAAGAATAATTTTTGCAGGTTGTGGAGTGAAGAGATGGAAGGAAACCCTCAAATCCATCTCCCCAAGGAATTATGAGGTGAATTATGAAGGGTGAAGGGCTGGAAAATTGGGGTCATTTATTGGCTGGGGACAGGAGAATGAAAGCATCGGTATGTGAAAAATGCATTATTTGGTGAGTCAGATGCTCATGGGGTCCTTCGGATCAGCTGAGTCAGTAGTTTCCTCAGTGTACAGGACCTGAAGGAATATTCCAAATGAAGAACTTAATGTTTCATAATGTTCAGTTTGTTATCTACTGAGCAGTTAAGGAATCTATAATCTAGGGTCTACATTATTTTAGGACAATAGGGACCAAACAATTATGAGAAAGCATGTCAGGTAGCAAGCTGACCTAATAATTAATACTGAATGTGCTGGAAGTTCAGTTTATTTTTGTTTCTCCCTTCTCTTCTTCTCTAATTAACTTTATAAAGCTCATATGAACAGTTTCAATGCCATCTCTTAAGTTAAGCTGTGACAAATCCATGCCCACTTTTTAGACTTTATTCACGTACCCTCCAAATGACTAACATTTACATGCAGTTAATGTGTCATCTGAAAAACAGATGATGAACTGCCTTTGAAGTTATTTACAGCTGAAGTGACTAAAAGCAGGTACAAATATAGGAAAAACATTTATATTTTTAAATTTATAATAATAAGCTTTGTAATAACCTCAGAGAAGTATTATCTCCCTCAGGTTTAGTTATCCATAAGTCGAGGACACCCAAGTACAGTTATACAGGTTGTGCATTACACAATTCTAGGAGTGCCATCTATACAAGTTAGCTCACAGCCCATACATTGAAAGATGGTGAATGATGAATAGTGAGTCTGAAGGGGTATAGGATGAATGTCTGGTATATCTCCTCAAGCCCATTAATCTAGCCCCACATGATTTGATAAACCATAAGGAACTACAATAGAAACAGCTAAATATAGAACTATTTAGATAGTTCAGCAAGTTTTCTAGATACATAATAAACTTGAAATCATTCATCAAGTGATAGATCTCTTACCAACAACAACCAACCAGAAGCTATAATAGAAAATAAGGTGCCATTTTCATTATCTAGAAAATGTTTAAGCATTTTGGAATCAAATGCAGTCAAACACATATACAAACAAACATTCTGGAGGAAGGTTTTAAATTATATTTTAAGACCCAAAAGGAGATTTAAATATACGGGAAAATATTTTGTGTTCATGATGAAAGCACTTATATGTGTCACCGAGCCAGTTAGAACACAGCTAACCAACGTCACACAAAGCATGGGGATAGCATTGGTGATGAACAGATAAATATATTAACAACATGGAAAAGAGGGTATATAAATATATACATGTATGTACTTTATGCACAATGAGATGACATCTCAAAGCCATGAAGAAAAGACAGATTGTTTTCATGATATTTTAGGCAAATCTGCCTCGCTGTTTAAAATCTGAGTCCCTTTCTTTCACTTTACACAACAGATTAAAGTTTCTTTTAAAGATTTGGTTATAGAGGAGCAAAATATAAAGGTAATAAAATAAACAATTAAAAAATATACTTATGATCCAGATACATGAAAATATATTTAAAATATCTAAAATATACAAATCATAAACAGAAAACTTGGTGGATTTCACCATATCAAAATTAAAGATCACTTAACAGACACAGGGTTAAGAGTTGATTTGCAATACTAATATTGATGGTAAAGGATTAAGAAAGATAATATCCAAATAATTGCAAATCATGAAGTCAAAGACAAAAACCTTGATAGAAAAATGAACAAAAGGCTTTAAAAGGCAATTCATAGAAAAGAAATGTATACGTCTGACAAGCATATGAAGAGTTGTTTAAACTTACTAGTAATTAAAAAATTGGAAATTATAACAAGAATGAGATATAACTTCATAATTCATCAGAATGGTGAAAATCAGAAAATGCGATAATTCCAGTTATTGGCAAGGATGTGGGTAGACAGCAACTTTCATGCCCTGCTGGCAGGGTATATGCAGCAGCCATTCTGGAAAGCCATCTGGCAATATTTAGCGAAATTACGTAGGCATGTTTCCTATGACACAGACATTCCAGACTTAATATATATTCCAGAAAATACATGTACAAATCAGTGTGGAACATTTATAAAGATACTCATTTTGGCATTTTTTATGGTAATAAAAAAATGATGGCATTCTAGTTCTCCATCATCAGGGAATAGGCCTGTAAAATATGGTGGGCATGAACAATACAGAAGCAGTAAGAGGCAGCAAGCTGTAAGAACAAATGGCAACAGAGTCGAAAAACACAGCATTGCAGTAGGAAGAAATTAACCAAGGCTTATAGTAAGCTACTATTTATTTAAATTTACAACACACATAACACATACATGCAGTATGTATACACACACGTGTGTACATGCACACATACAATTAGCTATTTATATCTAGTTTGAATCAGTTAGAATAATACTAGACCAGATATGGTTAACAATAAATACTTTTAAATATCTATGGAAGTTTTAATCAACTATATATATGTAGATATTATATATATTTTTAGAGAGAATATAATGTATATATGCATATGCACATAGGTTTATATGTGCATATATGCATATTTAAAACATATATGCATAAAAACTATAAAGTTATCATCAGAATATATAAAGATTTAGTATACATTTATGTAGTTCCATGATTCATTTATGAAATGGTGAGGTTTAAATCCTCTGGTATTCAAATACCTAGAAAGGGAGCTTGGAATATTTTATTAATTAGAACTGTACTGATTCTATGGTTCTGATAATTTACTTTACCAGGACTATTGAACTAATACAGAGAGCTGCTTCATAGCCAAGTGGTGACAGTATCAATTATCCTTCACATGAGTTAAATTCTTTTCTGTGCCGTCTGTGAATTTGCAGATTAAAGTAGAGTCAAAAGAGGGTTCTGAGAACACATAAGGGACAGTAAAATGAATTTTCCCTTAAATCTTTTGACAGAATAGAAAAGGAAATTTAATCAGCCACTTTACATTTACATTATTGATTACCAGCAGGATTTTGACTGTCATGGGTAAATACCAGGAAAGCTAATTAGGTTATTTAACAATTTGTGTTAAAATTAGCAGCAGGTTGTATATAAAAAGCAAACTCAGAAGAAAGGAGTTTGGCTCTCTTAAATCTTTTCTTTCCTCATAAGGCTGCTTTCTTTTCCTATATCTTTTATACCTGTAGGATAATGGGATCAAACTGTGCACTGCACAGAATATAGATTGGTGCTTCGTTGTTCTGTAAGTTTAAGTATGCAGACAGTGTGGTTTTTATCCCTGATATACCAAGGGCCTGCATAGCCACGTGGAAAGATTAATTACGGCTCACATCAATTTTGGCCTCTAGATGTCATGTAAAGAACATAACATCTGAGAGGAAGCTGCAGAATTTTGATTATGGCCATCTGAAAAACTGTGTGAGCCAGAGTGGGAGAAGAAAGGGGGCTCTTATATTGTTTTACAGTGTGTGCACTAGGCAAGCAAAGGAAGATAGGCTGAAAATTGTGTCTTGGAAGTGCTGTTAAGAAATGCTCACTCACTTGAATTAGTTAACTCATAGGTTTAAAAGGAGAGAGATGAGGTCTTATAAGAGGTGTGCCCCATTTGACTAATCTCTAAGAGTGAAGGTGTTATTGTTGATAGCACTTAGAGTATTCGAGGTATTACAGAAATTAATACACTATTGCATATCTGAGAGAGAAAAAAAATAGAAACAAGAACAAAGATTTATAAGCACTTTTATGACCTTCCTTTAAAAATATAATGAGAGAGGGGCAGAATTGAATGAATCTTAACTAAATTATTATATATGTGTAATTCTAGTATTTTGGTGTGAGAAGAGGCAAATGATACGGGCAAGCTGCTTCACAGCAGGAAAATAAAATGTGTTTCAGTCTGCTTCACAAAATTGAGCAAAAAGAGAACTAGATGAATCACAGAAAAAAAAATCCATCACAAAAAAATGTGTAACATTTATTAGAAACGGAGACCATATCTGTTCATCTTTATGTTTCTTGCAATCTTCAGTTAATTCATCACAGTGTAGCTCCCTAGGTATTTAAGGACAATGGGAAATGTCCACAAGCCCTCCTCTTATTTCCGTTCACAGCCCTAGAATGCAGTGGGCTGCAAACAACAAGCCATTTAAATGCCTCCCGAGGAGAATAGATATGCTGCAAGTAGGCAAGCTCGCTCTAAGATGAGCAAGGAAACATAAAGCAGACAGACAGTGAGGATAAGGAAATCATGCAGAAGAACCAAAAGAAAGGAAAAGGAACAGAATATAAGAAAATGAGAGTCTGCTTAAACCGATGTTTGGTAATAAGCTTAGAAACTGGAAAAACTTCACAGTCAAAACTGAAACAGCACATCTGATTTGCAGAAGCAGAACAGTGGAATAATGAATAGTGTAGAATCTTTTGGTCCTTAAAGCGAGGTTCAGATTCATCCCCAGGAAATGCCAGTGATTGAAAAAGTACTGGATTCCTCTTGAGTAGTTAAAGTTGAATTTCTTCCTTCTCCCTGGAGCTGCCCAAATTGGGAAAGAAGCTCAGAATAATTGCTGAACTTAGTCTCGTAATTACAGATCTTGTTTGGGAGTCTAAACTGGGCAACCTCTTAACCAAAGAAAGTTTCACTGAGTATGCAACTAAGAACATTATTATCATTTATATTAAGTTATACTTGAACTCATGGAAAAAAAAGACAGTGTTTACAAATTATCATATTAACCTCAAGCATTCCTTAAGCCATATGCCAACCATCCTTAATTATCCCTCCTACTACTGATTATTTGGAAAGTTTTCCGCAGTAGGAGCAATCTTATAAAATTTACTAGGTCCAAATCAAAGTGCCATTAGCAAACAAGACTGGCACCAAACCTGTGTGTTAACACACTAAAAGAAAATAAGAAGTTCCTCTTTGAAAATGGCACTTGTCACTGAGCTCATGACCAAAATATTCTCCAACTTATTACTAGAGTATATATAAAAACATATACACCCAAAATAGCATATACCAGAACATACATATAATACATATGCTATTACACAATAGCATATACCAGAACTTTTGGTCAATCTATCTCCAGTCCCTAGGAATTTCCACTAACTAAAAGTTTGTAGAAACTACTTAGTATATACCTTCTGCTTTTTAATTTTATTTTTTATGTTTTAGAGAAAGAGTCTCCCTCTGTTGCACAGGCTGGAGTGCAGTAGCATGATCTTGGCTCACTGCAATCTCTGCCTCCCAGGTTCAAGCAATTCTCATGCCTCAGCCTCCCAAGTAGATAGGACTACAGGCAAGTGCCTCCATGCCTGGCTGTTTTTTTCTATGTTAGTGGAGAAGGGTTTTCACCGTGTTGTCAGGCTAGTCTCGAACTCCTGAGCTCAGACAATCCATCCACCTTGGCCTCCGGAAGTAGTGTGATTACAGGCATGAGCCATTGCACCTGACCTACTTAGTACATATATTTTGTATATACATCCATCAGCTGTTCATGCTAAGCCATTTTCAATCTTGCTGATTGTAAGTAGAAGGAAGACCCTTTGTATACCTTCCTTCTGCCACTAGATTAAATATTTGAGCACTTTAAAGATTCTCTATGAACCAGGGAATTGAATTGGACAGAACTATTATTTAAAGACATGGCCCACATCTCCTTAAATAATATTGTGTGCTGCTATCAAGACCCTTCTGTTTACATGCATGTTAACTCTGTTTCACTACAAATACTTGCATTAGATTATTGGGTCCCTTTGCATTTTCCGTTTACTCTCACTTGCTTCCATGTCAAACCTTACACCAAGTATCCTATCTCAAGGTTTGGAGAAAAGGGGAATGCAGTGAAGAGGGAAGGGGTGGGGATTATGAACAGGTCTTAAATTAAGCACACAGAAATTCAAGTGATACATCCCAAGTCCTTGGGGCTGAAAGGACAGAGGAACAGAGGAAGTATTTGGGAAACTGAATAACAAGAAGGACCTAGGATCAATAAATCAAATACACGCTCTTTTCTCATCTTCATGTTCTATTTCAGTCTGTACTTGCTTGGGGATAAATAAACCATTTTCTTTTCTCTGTAGTTAATTTTGTGTTCAGTGGAGTATGTAAGTATACTTCTTAACTCTTAGAAATAATAGTACATGTGCAGAATACAGGGAGAGAAGTGGCTTAAAGGAAGGACAAACTATAGCCTCTTTTTAAATCAAAATTCTGTTTTTCCATGATTTTTCAAAGATACAAGCCAAATTCTAGAGAACAGTTTTGTAAATACAGAATACAGCGCTCAAAGTGCTTACTCTGATCTGGCCATGCTGTAATTTTCTCTTTCTCTCTCCCTCTGTCTGTGCATATATATACACACACACTTAGCAAATGCACACCATATACATGTATATGCAAACAGCATAACAAATTCACAAGGCAGGTTTTACATCATTTTCCGAGGTGGAGTCATAGATTTAAAGAAGCTAGGTAACAAGTAGAAACTCATAGAACCTGAAAATGGCTGAGGCAGGATTTTATCCCAGCTCTCTGTGACTACAAATTCCACGTGGCCTTTCCATGTCTACCATTTTCTAATTGTATTGTGAGGATTCTAGCCCTATTATAGGCTAAACTATATGCTAATGTTGGCAGAATTCCTTGAAAGTGTTCTTCCATAGACCCTAAACCCTAACTGTCCCAAGGAGCTAATAAACAATATAAAACCACAAAATATTTCTTGTTCTTAAAGTTGCCGTTTTTTTTGTTTTTTGTTTTTTGTTTTTTGTTTTTTTTTTTAGGTGGAGTTTCACTCTGTTGCCAGGCTGAAGTGCAGTGGCATGATCTTTAACCTCCACCTCCCAGATTCAAGCGATTCCTCTGCCTCAGCCTCCTGAATAGTTGGGACTGTAGGCACGTGCCACCACATACAGCTAATTTTTGTATTTTTAGAGAGACAGGGTTTCACCATGTCAGCCAGGATGGTCTCGATCTCTTGACGTCGTGATCCGCTCGCCTTGGCCTCCCAAAGTGCTGGGATTACAGCCATGAGTCACTGTGCCTGGCCAAAGCGTCTTTTAGCTGTTAAATTTTAGATTAGGCTCACTGAAATAAAGCAAAATTGATATGACATATGCAACCAAATGAACACTAAGGTGTAAACATATCTGTATCTAGGATGCAGATATGGACACAGAAAACTACAGGTTTCTTCATCACTAATGCATGTTCATCATTAATGCATGTGCAGAATACAGGGAGAGAAGTGGCTTCAAGGAAAGACAAACTATAGCCTCTTTTTAAATCAATAATTCTGTTTTTTCATGATTTTTCAAAGCAGTAAGCCAAATTCTAGAGAACAGTTTTGTAATATAGAATTCAGTGCTTAAAGTCCTTACTCCGATCTGGGCATATTATTTCCTACAGTGTTGTACTGAAATTTATAAACAAAAAATCGGTCAAGCATTGAATCCTCCACATTCTCCTCTGATGCATGCAATTAAGAAAATAGCAAATATGAAGCTGCCCGTACCTCTCAGAGGAGGGAAGGGAGAAAGAGAAGAAGGAAACTGGGAGTGAGGAATGGAGGGAATGAGCAAAGAGGGAGGGAAGAAGAGAAAGAAAGACCTTACTTATATTTTAATATTTTTTATTTCCATAGGGTTTTAGGGAACTGGCGGTATTTGGTTACACAAGTGTTTGTTTTGCTCTCGAAACATAGCTTTTGAAGAAACTTAACTAAAAGCATGTGTGTGGAAAACAATACATTGGCATCCAAAAGTAAAAATATTTTCACTATATTCCAGCGTTTAATCTAACTCATTTATTTTTTTCTGCTCCAGTCTTTTCAACCAGAATGTGACACCAATGCACAATCACCTGGTGTTTGTCATTCTATTTGTTTCCTGAAAAGGTGAGCAGTAAGACACATATCCCTACAGGTGCCTCAAACAGCAGTTCCTAGAGACAGAGTAATACTTGTCTCTTCATTTCGTTGTGATATGAACTTAGGACTATTACGTCATTTTTCTGATGCCTGAAATTACGATAAATAATAAAATAGCACTATAGAAAGATGGGGAAGAAAATTCACTCAAACAAGAAATATTCATATTTATTTATGTATTTTTGAGACTGAGTCTCACTCTGTCACCCAAGCTGGAGTACAACTTCTGCCACCTCCCGGGTTCAAGCAATTCTCCTGTCTCAGCCTCCTGAGTAGCTGGGATTACAGGTGCCTGTAACCACGCCCAGCTAATTTTTAGTATTCTTTAGTAGAGATGGGATTTTCCTATGCTGGCCAAGCTGGTTTTGAACTCCTAACCTCAGGGAATCCAACCACCTCAGCTTCCCAAAGTGCTGGGATTACAAGTGTGAGCCACCACACCCTGCCCGAAACATTCATTTTTAAAATGCAAATAAGTTTCACAGACAAAAACTTCCTGACCTAAGATCCTTGATTTTCAGAGTTCTCACTTTTTTATTGCTAATGTCCTAAAAGTAACAAGTATTTGGCTATTTAATAGATATAAAATATATACCAACGAAAGCTTTTCCTGTCATAACTCTTTCTTTCCACATTATTTCATTAGAGCCAGGACACCCCAAATCTTATTTTCCTTTGCTCACTGATTGGGGAACGTGGCTGTCAACAATGGGTTTGTGAGGTGGATTCTTTCCCTGTAAGTAATTAGCTCATCTGCTCTCATCATCCAAACTACTTGACCAAATGAGAATACACCAGTTTTTTCAAACATGTAAAGTACCATGGATATGTAGGATAGAGTTCTCAGCTGCCTGCATCAGGATTGTAGGGAAGTCTTGTTAAATCACAGCTTGCTGACCCTCAGCTCCAAAGTTTCTAATTTGACAGGTCTGAAATGGGGCTCAAGAGTCCATTCCCAGCTGATGCTGCTGCAGCTGCTCTGGACTTGGAGACCCATATGGGGAATTATGGGCATTCATGACACAAGAAAGTTTGTTGCATAATATTTAAAGATATATCTATCAGTAATTTTATTCTCATGTCATATAATGAATAATGAAAATGAAATGATATATCCCTCTAAGAACTGTTAAACCCTGCATTCAAAATACTCTCCTTTTTACATGTTTAACCCAAGACTTGTAGTCTTTGCCAGTCTTCTTTGTTTTCTTATCATAGCGCCCTGATATGTTACTCAATAAATACAATTACTGATTTTCTTTTAACTAGGAAGTGAGAGGAAAACAATCTTTCATACTGTTAAGTCTAGCTAATAGAAACAGAACTTTTTTTAAGACGATAGATTCTGGTCAAGCTTACATAAAATTTTGCAAGCATTTTTCTAGTTCTTCTGCCAAATGAGTTGAAGAAATCATTCTCTAGAAAAGACTTCAAACGATAGCTGATAAAATCCAAAGGTAAATAAATTAGGCTTCCAATTCCATCTTCTCCAAACCCCACCTTGGGCAGGGTTATGAGGAAAACTACCAGCTAACTAGCATCATTTTTAAACAGTTATCATCATTACCACATATGTATGTGCATGCATTTTCAGTGTTCGTTCTGTAAGAATTAACTAGTCTCCAGAAGGCTGCATTACTACAGCTTTACTTACGTTTCTGAAAAATAATACTTTTCAAAGCTCTGAATAGCTTAGTTTCTTGTCTCAAAACTGTATTGATCATGTCATAATTTCTACTAATTAATCCAAATTCAATGCATAGTAATTTAAATATCTTCTCTGTTGTTCTACTGACACCATCCATCATGCATAAACACACACACGCACACTCACACACACAGAGCATTTTAAAGTACTTTCTAGATGAAGCTTTAATACACTTGGAAAGTAATAGCCCCGTGGCCTTTTCATTTCTAAAGTATATTCGATGATTTTACTTTTTCTGTTAAAATCCTTTTCCTAACCATATATGTCCCATTATTTCTTGGGCCTCTTATGGATTTTGTCAGGTTTCAATTGCTGCATCTTGTTGAGCATACTCAATAGAAATTTAAAATGAGATTAATTCTGAAGAAGCATCATTAAAAAGTTAAATTTTTGATATAAAAATTAATATTTTCTGTAGATTTCCGTTCCAGATAGGGCAATTCTAGGTCATCTAATATATAAATTCCCAAACATTAGTGGGTTATCATAATAAAAGTTCACTTCTTTCTCATGTGACAGTCCACTACTGGTGTTCTTGCAGAACCAAATTTCCACATGCTGATTCACAGACCCCACCCCTCAATCACCCACAACTCATAACCCTTTCTATTAAGTAGCTCCATCTTCCCATAGGACAACAGTGGTCCAGCACCACCGAAAATCCTCAAGACTCCTATAGTGATTTCATGAGGTAAAGTAATTTTTGTAATGGTACTGAAATGTTATCTGTCTTTTTCATTCTTACCCCAATAAGTTAACAGTCACATTTTCCAGAACTATATAATGTGTGACAATATAGTCACTTGAATGAAGAATTAAGAAAGACATCAATCCGATTTTCAAAATGTAAAACAATGTCAGTTTTCTATTTTTTTGAAATATGATTTTTTGTTATAAAAATGGATTATATTTACATAAGGGGTATTTGTTTTATAGTAAATGTGTAAAAATACTTTTTTAAGAATTTCTCAATTTTCATTTTGAATACCATAAGTAGTGATGGATTATAAACCAGAAATATGAAGGCTCTTGAGATCTTCAATATTCTTTAAGGGTGTAATGGGATCTTGAGACCAAAATTTTGAGAGCTGCTAATGGAAGGTAATAGAGATTTTCTTTTCTGGTGGTGTTAAGGGAAAGAGAGAGCGGGGAAGAAATAACCACATTGTAAGCTCCTTGGCATAAAAGTAGAATGCCTCAATTCTGATGCTATCCATTGGTAAGAACTAGCATGTCGCCCATGGAAAAGAGGGTCAAAGGATGCAGGAGACATAAGTCCTATCAGGCAGCCACTCCAGAGCTACAGTTCGATGCTCTGGAAAGAGGAGCACACTTTTGGTAGACAGGCTACTGTCAATTCCATAATTTTCAATATAACAGTAATTATTCTCTTGGAATGATATTTAAACTATTTGGAAGATGATGCCTTAGCTGAGTTTTCTCTAAGCCCCCTTACAAGGTAGATGAAGCATTCTTCTTTAAGTAACATAGCCATTTTCCAAAAGCAGGATAAGCAAGTCCAACAAATATAGACACTGAATAACGAGTAAAAATTATTCAGATCGTTGAAGAGATAGATACATTCGCACCTTGCAGGTTTTACCATAGAAAGTTGTACAGATGGTACATCAAATAAAGTTGACAGCCACAGAGCTCCTTGGAAGCTGAGGCCCAGCCAGCTACCCTTAGTAAACTATTCACCCTGGTACTTGGCTGTTTCCCTTCCATAGAGGCACACTTCTTTTTTCTTAGAAAAAAAAGTTCAAATTTACTTAATGGGATGCTTTTATATAATTTGCACAAAGACATCATACAGACGATCAGCAGCCCTGTCTGTTGACTCTATGAAGACAGACATTTTAAATGTTTTATTAGTCTATTCCAGGACCTAAATTAGTCCCTGATGCATAGTAAAAACTCAATAGATATTTGTTGAATAAATACATGAAAGCATTGAGCCATAGATCGATATGTAACTAGAAAGATGCCTATATTGGCATAGTTTAATACTCTGTCATTGACCTGGAGACCAGTCAACATTTTTATTAAAGCCTTAGAAATAGAAAGAGAAATAGTGATGAAATTTTCAGATGATCCAAATCTGAGGGAATTGATGACAGTATCAAGGTTCAAAAATAAAAATGGCAAGGTAAATTATAAGGGCCCTCACTAACACAAGTCAACTTAACCAAAATTAATATCTTGCATGCACACTGAATAAAAAACAATTATCTAACTGTATGCATGAGAAATCTGGACAAAAAGTAGTTTATATTTTTAAAAATCTTTAAATGCTTTTGTTGACTAAAATGATAAAAGTAATTAACAGTATGACTCCATGCTAAAATAGCAAATGATTAACCAAGGTATCCAAACTTAAAGTAGATCTATTTGCCACTATACATCTTAAATATTGTATCCAGTTTGAGATGTCATACTTTAAAAGCTCATGTTTTTTGATAAAGGCACAGTTTTTCCAGAGCAATATTTTGCCTACAGAGATAGAATGACGGGGGAAACAATTAGCGTTCATTCAATATTTTTCAAGCAAGTGACAATTTTTACTGTCTCCCAGGGAGGAGTCCACATCCACTAAGGAGAGAATAGTAAAGAGGATAACAGTGTCTACCACTGGGAGCAGCAGTCACGAGTGAACCCACTGCTTCGTTCGCAGATGTTGGGATCTCCAAGAAAGACTCACAGGAGTACTGGATGAAACAATGATTTACTAACATATAGAAGAGACAGACAAAGCCCAGTTTCAACAGTAAGTATCAGTTTCTTATGGTCAGTGAGTCTCGTCCCACGTTCGACACAGGAGATGACCTGCATGCACCCGTCTTGGGCAGCAGGTGAAGGACCCCATTTCCTCCCAACCAGGAAGAGACATAGCGGGGGATGCCATATGAGGAGCATGCTTAAGCAGAAAGAAAGAATACACATCAAGTCTGGAACAGGAAAAAGATCCCCAAACAAAGAAAAGAAATACAATTCATAGCACAGGCAATGAAGGCTTTCTATCTCCTTTTAAGAAATGGTTCCAGACTCAAAGCACATTTTTAGCCAACCATGCAAGTGTTAAAAGATTGCATACCTCTGATGACCTTTCACAGCAATATTTATCTTCAAAGATTTGAAGAATAGCTTTTTTGTTCTTTGTTTGTTTTGCCTTCTGGAAGAAGTCCAGCCTTACTTTGAGTCACACTAGATAACAGGACCTGAATTTATATTGGGAAAGTACATGGAAGTATACTGTATCTCAAAATAAGAAACGCTGTCAAACAATTAAAGCTATGAGAAACCAAAATGGGCCGTATTTAAATAATTGTGCCTTTTCTTCTAGATCATATTCACAAAGATCACAGATATTAGTGCCATGGCAAATAATTGTCCCCTTTATCAGGAAATATAGATGACTTTGCAGATCTCTATCTTGGCCAAGATTCTATGCTGCAATGTGATTCTAATTCCAGTTTGAAGTGATAATGATATTAAATAGCAAATAAACTTATTATCTTCTTCATTTATTGCTAAAGCAAAGTGTTTATGGATTGGATCATGTAAACAACCGAGCCCCCATCTCACCAAAACGTCAGAAACTACAAATATGTTCGCATTTACCCTCTCTAATTCTGTCTCTCTGCTCCCCACCTCTCTCTCCCTCTCAAGAGTGAAGTTATTTTATCAGCTGCAGAGGTGAGCTCTAATGTCACCTATCAATTACTCTGCATCCTTACTTTCTCATTGCCAGCAATTTCTAACATCAAACTCCATAAAATGTCAGCATATTCATTTATGAGGTCATCCTGACTGCAGAGAGGGCATCCTATCAACAAGGATACCCCAAAGACATTTTCATTAAAGAATCTTTTTTTGTTTGAGGAATTGTTTCACTTTTGTTGCCCAGGCTGGAGTGCAATGGCACAATCTCAGCTTACCGCAACTTCCGCCTCCCAGGTTCGAGCAATTTTCTTGCCTCAGCCTTCCGAATAGGTGGGATTATAGGCACATGCTATCAAACCTAGCTAATTTTTGTATTTTTAGTAGAGATGAAGTTTCAGCATGTTGGTCAGGCTGGCCTCGAACTCCTGACCTCATGGTCTGCCTGCCTCGGCCTCCCAAAGTGTTGGGATTACAGGCGTGAGCCACCGCGCCAAGAATCTTTTTTTCACCCACAGAAATATTGAAGTTATCTCGTGCAGATATTTTATTTTTATCACTTTTAATCATTACATTACCTAAAAGTTAAAAAAAAAAGAAACAGTAAATTTCAGTTTATCTCTCTTATTGCATTTATTCCTACACTAAAAGCTGGCTTTCCCCCAAAGCCTACTTAGTAGGTTTTCTAAAAGGTGAGATAACACAATGAAAGAAGAAAAGTGGATTTAAATTTTCCAATTCATATAAGCTATATACCCACATGCATATACTATTATAAAATGTGGTGAAAATGCTAGGAATGACACATACAGTCTATTTTCTATAAAAATTTTTTAGAATAGAATAGAAACAACTGCCTTAATATTCTGAATTCAAAGAACCTTTGAATGGAAATAATACAAACCGCATGGTTGTCATTTATAAAAGGAAAAAAAGTCTAGAAATTGATAAATATATATATATTACAAATTAAAATTTGATTTCTAACCCAGTAGACGGGCAAAATATTGAAAAGTATATCAAAGCATACTTTGTTCTAGACCAAAGAGAAATAGGAAAATATATTGCCAGTGAGCATGCCTAAAAGTGATATAACTGAATCATTTAACAATAGCTAGTAAAGTTACAGATGCATTTGGCTTTTGTCACTGGCAATCCCATATCTAGGAATGTATCTCAGAGATACACTAGAAATAATACAAAAAGGCATAGGCACAAAGCTATTTACTGGAGGATGGGTTTTGTCTAAGGAGAGTGGAAACAACCCAAATATCCATCAACATGGGACTTGTTTAATAAATAATGAAGTATTTCACAAAATAGAGAGCCTTCTGCTGCTGTAAGAATAAATGAGGAGGCTCCTTGATGTTACTATGGAATGAAACGCTCAGATTTTTCATTTTTTGGGGAAAAAAGCAAGATAAATAATAAATGTATTATGTCACCATTTAAGAAAGGAAGCAACGTAAATACATATGCCTATATATGACAAACAATGGAAGGAAAAACTGAAGTGGGTTTTCTTGAATACTTCCCTACAGGCAGAGTGAAGGCATAGGTTCGAGGGCACAGGGATAGGAGCCAGACGTCTATGAATATACCTGTTTTCATATATGTAAAAAACCAATCCTCCCAAATAAAAAAGAAAATAAAACAAATAAACCAAATTGTGTAAGCTGTTTGTGGCATAACCACCCAGAAAGTGGTTATTTCAAGAGTGTGGAATACATCATTTATTGGTTTATCCCTGTGGTGAGATATGATAGAGGGAAAGAAATAACTGCAAAATTGTTTTTAAAAACTTCCTAAATTGGTTTCAGTAATCAAACTGTTGTTGAAAACCGGCATTGTCTCCTATGACTTTTGTATAAGCAATCATGTGATACCTTCATTATATCACTGCTGGTATTACTGTGAACTGGTTATTCTCCATTTGGCAGAAAGGAGATTTAAACTAGAGTTGGTCAAATAAAAATTCAGTGGTTTTAAACTGTAATTGAAAGAATTAATTGAACTCATAGTATATTTAAGCTTTTTAAAAAGGTAACCCTACCTCTACTCACTGAAAGCCTTAAAATTAATGACCTAAAATTTCCTAAGCTAAAAGGAACTCGGGCTCCTTGGAAAAATGACCATTCCAGATATGGAGCTGATACATACAAGATGAAACTGGAAGTTTGTACCTCTTAGAAATAAAGACATCAAATACTACCTTATTAATGCCAAAAGGAGTGTAAGTAAATTTGAAGAGGCTTCCACGGGCCAGAGAATGGACAAGAAGGATAATTGCTGCAATGTAGGGAGAATATCAAACATATTTGAAATAATCATTTCATAATCTATTAAAACACACCAAAAAGATCTTATTTGGGTTATCATTGAATTACACTAGAAAACACACATGTTCTTTTAAAAGTTGTTAGGGAAAAGAGAAAATTCAGTCATTTACTCTATCTTTTCTATGTGCGTTTTACCTGTAGTAAACAAACAGAGGACGATGGAGTTTTGAATTCCTGGAAATATTACAGGTGATAAACTAAGAAAGAATTTAAATAATCAAAGTAGATCATTACTAATAGCTATCAAATATAAGAAAGATAAAATTATGTGCCTGCTAATTAAAGATCATATCACCATCAATGAAAGAGATTTAATAAAAATATCATACCCGAATCTGATCAAGCTTCTAAATTCAGCTACCAATGAATAGGCTATCCATTGGCAAGACAAATATGCTAAAAGATACCATGAAGATTCAGTAGGCTATGTTTGGATTGTGGGAAACTCTAAAGGAAAACTTATAATATTTTCCAACACACAAACATCAAAGGAAAACAAAGAAAGATGAAAGGAAAACCTCTATCATAAGAGAGGTTAGCAGCACATTTCAAAACAAATGTGATGTGAAACTGTATTTGGACACCCAGTGAATTAAACCATTAAAAATATATTTGTGAGAAATTGTAAATTAAAATCCTGATTGCTATGTTGTATATTAAGACATTTTGTCATAATTGTGATCATCGTAATGTTCAATTTTTTCAGGTATTCTTCATAGAGACACATGTTGAAGTACAAATGAAATGTTATTTCAGTGTTATTTGAATCTAACACTGTTAGGTCTTTGTAAGTGAATGTGTTAGCTGAGGTTCCCCAGAAGGAGACCTTGAGTCCAGAATTCATGGGCACATTTTGTTACGTGAGTATACACACTGCTACAGAGAGCAGAACAAGAGTAGGTAAGAAGAAGTAAGATTTTATCCAAAGTCCTGCAGAAGGTAGCTTTAGCAAAAATCCTACAGTGAAGTCAAAAGTATAAACAAATCTTTGATACTTCCCGATTCAATGCAAAGGAGCTATGCTTCTATATTCCATGTCTGCCAATGACTGTTTGAGGGCTACCCAGGGACTAGTAAATTGCCCAACACTTCTGTCTCGGAAATGAAGATATGGAGGCACGCAAATACGAAACTGAAGAATTGATTTTGAATGTTACAGTCACTTTACATAGAACAAGATTAGTCAAAAGTTGATCATTGAGGGGACTGGGTGACAGATGGTGGAAACATGTGTGTTCTCTGTATTGTTCTGTGTATTTTTGAAACTGCTTAATCTCACCCCCTCCTTTAAAAAGGTTTAAATGATAAAAAAATTTCAAAAGCTAAAATACAAGGGTTGATTTCAAAGTAGTCCCCATCTAAGGTATACCTTGGGATATCAAGTTGTAGGATGATGTATCAAGGTGCTAGTGAGCTGCTAGAGAAAGGTGCTGCTGAGCTCCATGAAGGATGCATGAAACAGAGCTCTTCCACTCAAGAGTTCAATTTCTCACTGTCTGCAGGCCAGCACACTCCTATATCCATCCAAAGAGGCAATCACCCTACATGATGATCAGGATCAAGAGCTGTCACTCACAAACTCCTTTAGATGACCAAAGTCTTCACAGAGAAGACTGTTTCCACCAATTAACTAGAACTAATTTGGAAAAATAAAATAGGCACATTTAGACTTATAATTTAACTGCAGGATAAACCTGAATCTAATAAGATGGTCAGCATTTATTCTCAACATGACTTGGTTATCAAATTAGAAAATAAAATTTTATCAAGATATTACTATGAAAAATAATTAAGATAGTAAGAGCGTTCATTATAAACTGTAAAGTATTATTTACATATCTACGTATCCTTATTCTGAATCTGATATTTCAACCACATTCAAAGGAATACTGTATAAATTAGAGAATTAGTCATCAAAGTTATTTTGCCATTGTTCTTTCTCACTTTCAAATAATATGAATTATACAATCTGAGAAATGGAACAGACACAGAGCTTTTATTTTATGTAAATTTCTGCATTTACCATCTCAAAAATATGTTTTACCATTAAATTCATGTATTTATCCAAAAGGTTTACCCAACTACACAAAGAATATGCAAAGTAAATGATTTTTTTAAAAAAAATTTACTATGGGGCCAGATGTGATGGCTCACACCTATAATCCCAGCACTTTGGGAGGCTAAGGCAGGCGGATAACGAGGTCAGGAGTTCGAGACCAGCCTGGCCAATATGGTGAAATGCTGTCTCTGCTAAAAATACAAAAATTAGCCGGGTGTGAGAGCAATTCCTATAGTCCCAGCCACCTGGGAGGCTGAGGCAGCAGAATCACTTGAACCTGGGAGGCGGAGGTTGCAGCGAGCTGAGATCACGCCACTGCACTCCAGCCTGGGCGACAGAGAAAGACTCTGTCTCAAAAATAAACAAATAAATTAAAAATTTTACTATGGGATTGAGCTGTTCTTTCTTTTTTAAAATTTAATGTTTATTTTAAGTTCAGGGGCATGTGTGCAGATTTATTACATAGCTAAACTTGTGTCATGAGTGTTTGCTGTGCTGTGCAGATTACTTCATCACAGGTATTAAGCCTTGTGCTCTTTTTGTCGATCTATTCTTTGTTTGATTAGCAAGGGAAATATTAAATGTTTAACCTCTGTGAACACTTCTTCTGAAATGATCATTTACTAATTCCTTCACTTAATGCTAGACATTGTATATTTTAAAAACACCCAGTTGTTCATATTTGTGTCTTCCAACTTTGTCTCAACTCCCCACTAGCTAACATTTCCAGAATGATCTCTGGTTATGTATCAGTGTTCTGTGGCTGCCTTAATAAATTGCCACAAACTTAGTGCCTTAAAACAACAGAAACTTATTCTCTTATGGTTCTATAGGCCAGAAGTCCCAAATCATGGTGACAATAGATCTTTTGTCTTGGCCTGTCTTATGCTACAATAACAGAATACCTCATACTAGGTAATTTATAGATAACAGAGATTTATTTCTATCAGTTTCGGAAGTTGGGAAGTTCAAGGTTAAGGGCTGGCATCTGGTGAGGGCCTTCTAGCTGTATCATCTCATGGTGAAAGGCAGAAGGCCAAGAGAGAGAACTCACCCCTAAAAGTCCTTTGTAAATAAAAGGCATTAAATCCATCTCTCACAGGCCCTACCTTTCAATGCCATTACATTCGCAATTAAATTTCAATGTGAGTTTTGGAGGAGACTAACATTCAAACCATAGCATCCTCCTACAACTATAAGAAATAATCCTTTTTCTCTTCCAGTTTCTGGTGCATCTGGGTGTTCCTTGGCTTAGGTAGCATAACTTCTACCTTTGCCTTTATCTTCATATGGCTTTCTTCTCCCGTGCATTGGTATCTCAAATCTCTCACTCCTTTCTCCAGTGAAAACAACAGTCATGGGATTTAAGGCCCACACTTCCTACAGGGTTAACTCATTTCAAGATTGTTAATTACAGTTTCATAGACTCTATTTCCAAATAAGGCCATATTCACAAGTATTTGGAGTTAGGATTTGGATACATCCTTTTGGGACGAACATCATTAAATGTAGGGTATGTGAGGGGAAGGGAGTGATGTAAAGCAACGTGGTGTAAAAAAAAAAAAGGTGGCAGGGTCTTTATACATTGCTGCCTCTCTTTCCTCTAGTTCTTGGTCAGTACTTTGGTTCCCTCATGGCTGCTTACCCCACAATCGTCTGCTGTGTGGTCTGTTTGGTGTGAACTGCCGTGTTTACTTTGTTGAGCTGATTCATAGGCTGGAAGAAGACAGTCTGCAAATCACCTCATCCTAGAATCTAAAAAGGGGCAAGGAATAGAGGCCACACACTTAACTTAATGCAGCATCTCTCCAGTTAGGACTTTAGCCCAAAGAGGAGAAAACAGAGACAACCTTCTAGCTTCTAGAGAATAAGCACACTCTCTTCCTTTCCTTTCTCTGCTTCTCATTGACCATACTCAGGGTTATGAAAATTGCCTATACCATTTATCTCTTCCATTTTTTCTTCTCTTCCTCCAAAATAGAAAGCTGTAGAAACAAAGAATGTAGTCTCTAAACATCAAATGAGCTCTCTGAACTAAGTCAGCCAGACTAACCATTGATATATTAAAGAAGTTAATAAAGAAATTTATAAAACTTACAAATTTGCCTGATTTAAAAGCCTCGTACATCTCATTACCAGATCCTTGTAGAAAATGTAAAAAGCTAAAGATTTTCTGTGTCTCACTTTGCTTATTTCAGTAGCATTGCTAATAATTTCCCATCCCGCCCCCACTTGCCCGAACCCTTTTCAGATCCTAGGCATAAGAAATTAATATTTTGGCTAAATATGGTAAAAATCTTGTACTCTGTGTCTTAACCTTTTCAATAATAAAATAAGAGCCATGAAAATGAAAGTGGTAACCAAAAGATCACAATTAGTAAGAAAAAACATAGCAATGAAAATAAAGTGGAACACAAGGGCTTATCACAGATCTTTGCAAAGCCAGCAGATTCCAAGCTTCTAGCAATTTCTCTTCATCAGCCCTGTTTCCCTAGTCCTCTCCTATTTTCTTTTCATCTTGTTTTCAGAGGGACTCCCCAGCATGCTTTTCTTTTCTTCATCAGTACTCCAGCAGTTCCTTCTAGAAGATCTTCCTCTGCTAGGGCAAACAGCCTTCCTGCCACAGTTTCACCAGCTGCTCAGCACTGATGCTGACATCTCCTATTTATGGCCTGTTTTTTTTTTTTTTTTTCCTCCCCCTGCTGCCCTGCATCCCCACCGCAGACTCAACAAGCAGCTGATTTCCTTTAGCTCCAGTTTAATAGCATTAACTGAAAGACTCAGTGTGACAGAAGCTTAAAAGAACATCCATCGTGGAACTCTTTGCATACATGGAAAGGAGAGAAATCTAAGAACCACACAGAGAGGAGCCCCTTACCTGCCTTCACCCAAATAAAGGGGGAAAAAAGTTTTGTCAGCATAGGTGGAATGGAAAAGCGAGAGGTTTTCCTTAAACCAACTCTGCGTACATGCTTGAACAACTTTACAGTGCATATTCAGCTTTACTCAGAAGATCTCTGCATAGCCTCAAGACCCAGCCTCAGTTTCTAGCAGGCAGCACTCCCTGTGCCTTATCCTGTAAAATCATTGAACGCTCGGGTGCACATATGCACAGTAGCTGACTGTACAAATGGGTAGAAACGGTACTCCAGGGCCAGAGCTTGCCCTTTGTTTAAGGATGGATCAGATTCATGTTACAGTTTATTGTTTTAAGATTACAAAAGTGTGATATTAGTTCCCTTGCCTGTAATTCATCAGTCCTTTGAATCATCAAATGACACGATGACTCATGAATTTCTTCCTTTATAGACTATACTTTAATCTTATATGAATTTCATATGAAAAATGAGAAAAGCATCCACTCATCATACAAAAAGGACACAAGTGAGTTTGGACTGAAAACAAAGATGACAAAAAAGAAAAAGAATCCCGCCAATAATGCAGCAAAATTCCATTGTTTGACAGTGGTATCCACTGGAAGAGTCGGAGGTGAGTAAATACACTCTTTTCTTCAGATTGGTGAGGAGATCAGCCTTCTCTTTAGTCAAACTCAGAGTCTTAGTTTTCTTATTTTCACCAAGTTTATTTGTTGTTTCTTGTCCACTTGGTAAAATATAGCTTCTGCTGAAGCTGGTTATTTAAATGTTCTATCTTGAGTTTAATTTTAATCTACATGGCATTTTAGGTCTGAAAATGCACCAAAAAATTTTATTTAAATCATTTAAAAATATCCTTTTCCTGACATTGGAATTTAATTATTGTAAGAACAGTACCACTATATTAAAATATAATCACCTCACTCCTTTTGGCTTCATGACAATGCTCATAACGTGTTTAATATTCATGTAACATGCTACCTCACCCTGTAATATCACTATATTTATGGAAAGAAAGTGTAATCCTCTTTACTGGCTCAGGTTAATTCCAATAAAATATTAAATCCATTTTCTAATCTAAATGAGTTCATTAGGAGAGGCATGGTACTGAGAATACCAAACTCTCTACAGAGTTCAGCTTCATTACATTGCTGCACTGTGCGTTTCCAGAGCTGTTGTACTACATTTATGAGGATTTATCTGTACTGTTCCAAAAACATTCATCCTAATTCTACTCCTTCTGTGCATGCTAATCATGAATATGTTAAGTGGAAATACTAAGCTTGTAGCCAATCTCATCCCCAGATGGGTTCAAGTTATGATTACAGAAGCAAATTTGCCATAAGCACTCTTAGAGCAGTGCCAGAGAGGAGGAAATGAAGGTCTGGAGCAGGGCTCAGGAGAAAAAAAAAGAAAGAAAGAAAAAAGAAAGACAGCTTGAGACAGAGTAGGAGTGTCATAGATGTTAGAGACAGAGAGAGAATAAAAAAAGGTATTTCCAGATTGCTGTGTCTCAGAGAGGCTTCCAATAATTTATAAATAGACCTGTCTGAAGAAATTTGAAATAAATACAAGAATCAAATTACCTTTAACTGTTTGAGTCTCCACAAGTCCATAATCCAGAGCTGAACTTTACATTATTCAGCTTATTATATCTAGAAAATCTTTGCTCCATTAAGACTTCCATTTGAAAGAAAATAATGGACCTTTAGGAAGGAAGACAAGACCAACATTGGATGTCCATGTAGTGAATACTTATATAATCCCCAACTGTCTGCCCATGGAGTGCCTTGACCTGGTTTTATTTATTTCCATTTATTTTTATTTTTACATATACTTAGCAGCTTTTTTCTTTCCTCTGAAGGTAAGAAAAACAATAATAGGTAATTAGAGTCATGTATTGCAGAGGGTGAACCCATCAAGAACCCTTGTCACCTCCTCTATGTTAGCATTGGCAGTGACCTCATAGTAAAACCATTTTAATCTACACTTCGGGTATTTAGTCAACAAAACAAAGATTTCCGAAACAGACAGGTAGTACATATCAACCTATTTTAGCAGGAAAAATGAGATGAAGATGAACAGGAAGCAAGTTGTTTCTGACTGTTGGTTATTAAAGCTAGTACGGGTTAATCTGCATAAAGTCTGCAATAAATTGTGAGCCTAAAGTGAAATCCAGCAGCCACTGGTTGTCACTGTTGTACCGCAAAACAGCAACTGCAGGTATATTCTTTCAAAAGGCTGCCTTCTGAGAACAGTTTGAAATGATGGATTTGACGATTTGGTTTATCATTAAAACTGAGCACACAAACCTGCAGGGCCCCACAGATTTCTGTCTAGTATTAGATATTTTGATGTGGGAGTTTGACAGAAAAAAAAAAATAGTTCTATATGAATTATGTTGAAATGTGAAATAAAGATTTCATTATATATTTAAACAAATACTCTGATTTTAAATAGTCATGTGAGATACATGCTACATCTGTTAATTAAAGCACACATTCATTCTGATGTTTAAACTAAATATTATTATGTTAATGCTAGGGTGTATAATTGATCTCTTCAAGGCTTAGATACATTATTCAAATGAAGTGTTTTCTAATGTTTGAGCTTATATCATTTTTAAGCAATAGATGAGTAGACAGCCTTGACATAATCTTCCCTTTTCCCAAATCTGATTAAAACTGGCAAGACAAGAAATCAATGGGATCCTGAATATAAAATCCCCAAATATTCTACTGTGTTTGAAATTAATTAAGTACCGTGAGGCAAAAGCCTCAAATCAATAAACATCAATGATGGTAGTGTTAAAGATGGGAAGAGCTGGCAAGAAATCAGCCTGGTGTTTGTGGTTATAAGATGATTATCTACTTTATGAAATTACAGGTTAAAATTAGAACAATTGCGCTTTGGCAAAATGCAGAGGCAGATTTTGAAAGGCAAGAATGATGACTGTGTTTCTGAAGACAAGCTTCTAAATTTGGAAAATTATACTTAAGAAAACATGAGATAGTACTTTAATTGCACCTTCAATAAAATCAGATGCTTTCCAAGTTGAGTCAATAATCAATTTAAAAAACGGACACTGGTGTTTTCCAGTAACCACAGTGAGAATTCCAAGGGGTAGGTGAGGAAGCTGAAAGTGTTACCGGTGTTTTATATATCATTTCTATGTAACTAGTTCAACTATGGAGTCTACCTTCACATGAATTTTCCAGATTAAATACTATTGTTTTTCAAGGTAATTCTTTCCTGCATAATCTCCATATCCTCTACTTCTTTCCCCTCTTTCCTTCTTTTTACCTTCTTGCTTTCTTGCTCTCCATTTTTCTTAACCTCAGGCATAAGCTGTAATCCACAGGCAATGAAGTAAATGTACAATCAGGAAAGAGAATGCAATTAATGTTTCCTAGATTGTTAATAAACGTTTGTCATATTATTGAAATTTTTCTGATTAAAAATAGGTAAATATGCAAAGAAATCACTACAATCACACCTCTTGTGTGGGATTCTATTTTCATTCAGAGGTAAGCATTTTAAATACATTGATTTTTTCCTTAATATGGCAACAGAGAACAATTGTCTTCTTTGAAAGAGGCAATCACAGTGACAGAAACAATTTCACAGGAGAGAGATTTATGTCCAAACAATTAAACTATGCAAAGAAAGCTTATCAAAAATGGTATCTGTTCATATAAACTTCTCAATATGTTCTTTAAGCAAAACGTTTTTAAAGTCAGAGGAAGAGTAGCCACATAATCAATACAGGTACTTGTGAAAAATGACAGTTTCTAGCCTTGATATAAGACCTATAGAATCAGGATCTCTCTATAGAGCCTTTAAATACGTATTTTCAACAAACTTGAAATGATTAGGATCATTAAACTTTGAGAGCTACTGTCTCATTAAAGAAGAAATGAATATATGACATTACAAACGTTATAATTACATCATTTTCGTGGTCAATAGAGTCAAAGAACAAAGGTTATATGATTTAGATGATCAGCCCAGAGTATAAGGTAGCTTTATATTAATGTTTATTTCCTAATATAATTATATATTTATAATGATATATTTTATAAATCACATGGAATATGAATACTAATTCAAGAAAGTGATCTTTTAAAAACATGTAGGATGAAAGGCGAGCTCACTAAATGTATGCACTCATTGGCCACAATAACAACAGCCAGAAAATGTCTCCACATTTCTTCTGTCCTGTGTCAGCTTTTGTATCATTGCCCTGTTTGCTAAGGTTTCATTAGGCATCCACAAGTGGTCAGTAAATTACTTGAGGAAAGTTTCTTTGTGTTATGCCTAAACTACTCAACTCTATTCATGTAGTAGGTATAGGGTAACCATTTGGTGAATTAGGAATTTAATTAAGTACACACTGAATACTTCCCTAAGGCCATCGATATATTCTTTAAACATTTAGGGTACCTTCAATTTACTGCTTAAAATAAAGTCGTTTAATATCCAACTACACTCCGGTACCGCGTGACCTCCTTGTCCTCCAAAAGAGGCACAATGAGTGCATAAATAGCCTCAACCAGAGGGGAAGGGACATAAAAGATTAGAGGGAAAGAAGGCATCAAGGTGTAGTGCAGACATGGCCAAGCTGAGATTTAAAGCTGTGATAGTTTCTAGCCTCCTCTCCATTTGAGAGCTAGAAGCCACCTTCGGGTTGTAGCGGGGGGCACAAGCCAGCCATCTAGAGACTAGAATTCCCAACTTGTCTGGCGGCTAGGTGTGGCCACGTGACTGAGTTCTCTCTGTTGGAATATGAGATTGCACATATCATTTTAATAAAAAGGGAATTCCTTTTCCTTTGTTATTTTCACTTTCTTCTCTAGGAAATTAAAATGATAGCACAGTGGTAACCTAGCCTCAGTCTTGAGGAACTATAACACTCTAGAGGAAGCACAATAATGAAATAGAAGAAATCTTGGTACTTACCAGGTGGATGAGAAGAAAGTACAGTTTTACCTTCTCTGAGGTGCTACATTTTTAGCCCCTCTATCTTAGCCTGTAACTGAATTAGACCACACACAAAAATAATGTTATAACTATGTTAAATGCATTAATTTTGTCAGTTTTTTTTTCATCAATGAGTTGACTAACCACAGTGCTGGCCAGAAGGAATAAGGAGAAACTTAATTGGTGGAATGAGAGAAAGTCCAAAATAAGGAAGCATAAAAAGCCAGTCAAAATCTTGGAAGAGAATTGAGAAGAATGTTTTTCCTACTAAATAAGAGAATTTCAGGGTAGGCAGAAATCGTTAGTCTAAAGATGAAGTGAACTGTTTAATATTTTTAAGTGAAAAGAAACTTAGTTCTTGTCATCCCTGGGAGTAAATGTCATACCCAGAAGATACCTAGAAAAAATACAAATTATGTAATAATTACTTAACAAAATTAGATAGCAAGCAGTATATGAATGAAATTTAAAGTAAAAAAGCCCCAGTTTAAAGTAATTTAAAGAATACTTGGCTTCCCATTGTAACTAATTTAATATTGTGTTTTAAGACAGATACTTTAATTTCTTAAAAATGAGTGATACATGACTACTTCTAATATATGAAAGAGTTATATCTTAAACTTAGATTTTAAGCTACGTGTAATACTGTGAGTTTCAATTTAAGAATATACTATTCAAGCTAGATGTTTTACATCTCAGATTTGTATATGCCACATTTTTCCTTCCTGTGAATCAAAAATATCCATGACTTTAAAGTATGAAACAAGCTACCACCATTTAACATTTGTAAAAACTGTGATCTTTTGAGAAGTCCTCACACAGAATAAACAAAACAGGATGTTCGCAGTGCAGAGGGGGGGTTTGTAAAGACAGAGGAAGCTAAAATATAATTACAAGATAGGTCACCTTTATGTTCACAGTCTTTCAGTCCCCCAACTTTTCTGTTTATCGCCCTCACAGAATGACCCCCAGTGGTTGCCAATCACTTAGCTATGTAAGGATTCTCTTAGAATCTTGGTCAGACTCCCAGGTTCTGAAGCAAGTGATTTTCCTCAGCTATGCAGGAGGAAGGCATGTGTCATCTTACATCAACGCTGCACTCTAGTCATACATCCTCTCTCTTCACCCTTCGCAAAAATACCCGAGTGGCTCTTACAGCCTAAGAAATTAACTTTGTGTAGGAAAATGCCTGAGTCTTATGTTCCAAAAACCTGTCTATATAATATAAATGCCAGTATAATTTTGCAAGAAACTGTCTCTATGCTTTTTAATATGCTTTTTAGCCAAATAGATTAAATAAGATATAAAGGGAAAAGTGATGGCCACCCCTTTCTCTTTTCCTCTATAAAAGGAGTGTGTGTGTGTGTGTGTGTGTGTGTGTGTGTGTGTGTGGACGCATATATGTATTATTTTGAGTGGACTTTTTGATCACCACATCTGATTGGAACAAAACAGAGGTTCTAATGTTGAAATTTTGAGACAATATGGTAAAGGAAAACTATGTAGTAGGCAGTCTTCTGAAAATCCACTAGGAATAAATTCATATGATTTGTTCTTACCAATTGATATACATTTTTAAAAACTATGGCATACATAAAGTTACTAAATCAGTGAGAGATGTTTATATTTTCAACATTGACTCAATTTCAAGTCAAATTGCATTCTTTTAATTAAAGTAAAATATTAAGTATGCCTTGAATTTTCAACCTGTTATTGTTACATTTTACCTATCTAGTATTATAATGATTACTAAATTTGTTCCATTCTTATTTTCCATACTATGCTTCATGCATTTATAGCAATGAGAATTATTATACATTTGAACTCTTCATCCTCTCAGGTTGCTATGGAACAGCTAAAAAGAAAAGGAAAAAAAAAAAATCCAAAAAACAAAAACACTGTCATTGTTCTTATCTCAACACTGCCAAATAGACAAACTTGAAATATCTAAGATTTTCATCCTTCTTGGAAATGGTTTTCAGCTTAAAGGCATTTGACCTGGAGTGAGGTTATATTTCAGTCAGCCTACTGAATGGTATCTAGAGAGGTCCGTCAGCAGAAGCTCAGCAGAAAAATGTGAATAGGAGTTCAAGTGTCTGGTAGCTGGGAAAACTGGAGGAGGGCAAATCAGCTTGAATATCAAAGCTAAATTCTGTGAGAATGGCAAAAGTCATTTCCAAAACAAGACATCTTGGGAAGGCATTAATTGAGAAATCTCAAATAAGAGTTGACCTATTTGACTGAAGGTCATCTTAAAGAGTTTTGAAACCATTCCTTGGGACATAGACTAAGACATTTTTATTAGGGGTAAAAAGTTAAGATGCATGGCCAGAAGGTGTTGGTAGAATGTGGCATGTAACCTCTCACAGCATCCTCGATGAAAATAAATTATTTCAGACGCCAAGAGCTTGATAAGGATTCTAGCAGAATACTGCCATGGCATACGAGCAAAGAGTCTAAGGAATTTTATTCCAGGATGTCTAGCCAGGATATTTATAAACAAGAATCAATTATAAATTGACAGTAGAGTACATTATGCCAGGCTGAGCAATGATGATATTTTATGATATGTGTAGAACTGATCAGGAGAGAGAAAGTGTTTAAAACTCATAGATTGGCACCAGGTTAATCAAGACAGGTGTTAGTGTCTGGGTCACTATTCTCCGTATTCAGAGATGATGGCACAAAGGCCGTCACTGCCTGGTCCTATACAACGTTTTTTCTCAAATTGAGCAACTTGATCTATGATGGCTGCACACAAGCATTGTCTGCTGGGCCATTTGGCAGCAATTTTCAGTCTATTTCTGTAAATTGAGCTTCACAGTGCCCTTTGAATGTTTCCCCTTCTAGATTGCAGGGACTCCAATGCTGTTTAGTATACAGGGCTCACTTTCAACTTTAGTTGCCTTCCAGCATAATGGGGCCTAGATAAACTGAATGGTGCGCCTCATTTTTATTAGCCCAGTAAAACTCCCACCAGCAGAGCAAGTGGGAGTTCTTTTCAGGTTTAGTGGAAGATAGAGGAAAATGGTCAAAAAGGGAGTTGGTTATCTGTTTCTAGGTTTAGAACAGTGGGAGATTCAAACTGCCCCACTTTCTGGCCCAGAGTTTCTTTGATTCTGTAAGATTATTGTAGGAAGTTCTTCAAGAATAGATGAGCAGGAGTTCTTACGCTTTTGCAAGCTTGTGCTTAAACTAACTGAACAGTAGCAATCAGATATTCCATTCCTAAGAATGGGGAGGTGACACACACCAGGAATTTCTACGTGGGTGGTGTGCGTAGTGTCACATTCCAGAATCCCTGTGTTAGGAGCTGTAGCCCAGTTATCTCTGTAATAGTTACAAAGTAACTGTTCCTGTTCCCTCACTAACTTCACATGCATGAGATTACTCATTATTGACTCTAAAAGGCAACTGAAATTTGTTTTTGTGACCAGATAGAAGTAAATCACTGCCTCCCATTACAAATGGATAGCAACACATTGCTGCATATGAGTGTAACGTCCTTCCTTCAGACGCATTCTCAGGAAGGGCTTGGGGAAGATTTCAAGGAAGACCATGGAGGAAGCATGAGTTCTTTATAAAAACTGGCAAGTGGTAGAAATAGCATGTCTATTTTCCTGATAATTACCTCTTTACCCTGGGAGTGTTCACTTTTTTCTATTGGTAGAAAAAGCAGTTTTGTTATAGCAACAAGTTATTGCAATCCTAATTCAATTTGTAAGTACTAGTGAGCTCATAAATTGAATATTCATTGATTGTACCAATATTGATAAGTTAGGAAGCAAACACTTTGAGTCCGCTAAAACTCATTTACCTGCAATGACCAATAGGTGGAAAACTAACAGCCCTGTGTCGTACATCAGCAATCCTCAAACATGCATGACTGGATTTATGCTGTTTAGACAAATCAAAATCCCCTCCATCCTTTGTATATTTTTTATTCCACCCATGTTTGCATTTAGTGCCTCTCTCAGTGTTCCAGTTCACACTCTCCTGCAGGAAGGTCTCAAAGCACTGTCCCATGTTCATACCCAGCTTGGCTTACACATCACCTATAGGAAATGACTTGGGGTCCTTGGCTTCCTGTTGCCACCATCACAATCCTTTCTTGCGGGCAATCCCAAAACCAACTGGTTTTCTTCTAAATATACACAAACCACAGTATACTTTTGTGGATCAAAACTATGTTTGAACCAGGATTTTATTTTCCATTATATTAGAGACATTGGTTGTTAATAAACCGGCTCATTTTTGTTATACCTGTAAGGCCGGTTGCCTCGCCGGGAGCTTACACACGCCCATCCCTCTCCTCGCCTGAAAACTACGTCACCACTCCCCACTTGACATCAAGCCCTGCACTCAGCATCTAGCTCCGCCACATGGCTTCCCCAACGCCCACTTCTGCACTTTGCACCAGAATCTGCACTTAACACTAAACTTTGCACCTGGCACCTAGCCCGCCATTGGAAAACCCCGCCAAAGCTTAAAAGAAGCCCTGCCAAAACGTGCCCAATAGCATTTTGCCCTGTCCAGGTCCCACTACCCCCTGGGTGGCCCGCTCACCGGAAATCCCACCTACCTACCAATAGCAGCTTGCCCCGTCCACGTCCTGTTTCTCCACAACCAATCAAAACAACTTCACTCCCTATTAAAACCCCATGCCCAAGAGGAGTCAAGCCGACTCCTCTGGCCCCCTTTTCTGGACCACAAAACCACACCCGGGAGCTTAATAAATTGGCATTTATTTTTCCTATGCTGGTCTCAGTTTCCTCATGTTAAACTCAGCAATAACCCTTACAATACGTCTTGTATTTAGGTCTACTTAATTTTTTCCAAAACCTTGTTTCCTTCTAGTCATTAATCCTATTTATTTAAAAGTAATATTTGTCCTTGAATACATTGATAGATTCCATTGTTGCTATTACTACTTATCATTTTACTTCCCTAACATTTTTGAATCCAAAATACCCGTACTCCTTGTAGCTATGCCTCTGTGAACCCCAAAGTATTCTTTAATACTAATCACTCACGAATGTAAAGGCTTCTAAATAAAAGGCCTGTTTGAAGAGTTTAGGAAAATGACTGTGAAAATTTCCAATAATGTGGATTGAAATAAGGCAATGCCTTTAATAGTCATTAAAAAAACCTCCATAAAATTATAGGAATTTAGAATTTGGAAGCTGTTACTGGCTGATCCATTAAGAATCGATTTTCCCAGAGCCAGTAACCTCCGAAGATGAACTAGAAGAAATGTGTAGTAAGAGAAACAGAGGTGACCATCATTCTGCTGCAGCCATAACCATAAAGGTTCTACAGCTGTTCTACTCAAAACACTGTACCCTCATCTTGTTTGAATAATTTGTTAAGAGAAGTTTGATGTAATTCTCATCTTGCTACTCTGTAGGTAAGTTTTTGATAATTGTTTCCTCTCTTTGACTTCTTTCAAATTGTCTCTTTGCATGTGGTTCTCTGTAATTTGAATAAAATATGTGTTTGTATAGATGTAAAAAAAAAAAAAAAAAAAAAAAAAAAAAAAACCTCCATTTATCTACTTCAAAACACACCATTTAGCCACTTTTCAATAATTCACACACTGTCTCAGCCTTTCTTACCCATGCTGTCTGAATCTGTGGGATCCTCCTTTAAATTGGATGAAGTTCCCTCAGATTGTGATAAAACCATTGAGGTATAAGTGAACATAAACATCACACGCTATTTTACAGCATTAGAAGTGATTATTTTTCCCTGTTACAGATGTCTCACTGCTGTTAGAACTATGAAATGTACACTTGGCAGTGTGGGTGGGATCCCCATATGCTAGCTTCACCTCTTCTATTGGTGACTGGGGCTTCTTAGGCACTGCTCCACTCACCACTCCAGCTCTCCTTTTAAACTGGAGCTTAAACCTAAGCTTTTCCTCTGAAGCCCATTGCAGAAAAGGTGCTGTTTCTCTACTGTCCCTGATGAAACCGAATAAAGAACACACTTCCCTTCTGTATGTTATTTTTACTTTTTTTTAAATAATAATTAAGTAGTCATTTTCTAATCTGCATCTTTATTCAAACACGATTCATTCTAATCCTCTTTATTTCTCTCTAGTGACTCTCTCTTACTGCTTTTACTTGAACAAAACAGAGAAAATTTTCTGAATCTCTTCGCTTTCCTATCTCCTTTGACAAGAAAGGATAATGAAAATCCAATTTTATTTTTTCAGTTTTTTTCTTTCCATATGGATGAATTCTTTTGGTTCAAAGGAAATTTAGCTAAGGGTCAAGTTTATATCAAAGGAGAAATCCAAATTCTGCACTCAGTACAATGCCTGAAAAAGTGTAAGTGCTTTCTAAATATTTAGTGAATAAGCCAATTAAATAATCTCTTTATTATTACTGTATTGATAAGCAAAATAAAAGAAAATAAAAACAGAAAGTGCCATTCAGTTCACCAAAGTATACTATGTTAATAAGATACAAACAAAAGAGAAAAACATAAACAAATATTCATACATTAAAAATGTAAGTTTCTACCTTTTCTCAAAATTAAAATTCTCCCTGTATTAAAAAAATTGACATATTCTAATGTAGATAACCTTTCAATCACTACCATTTTCAAAGTTTTTGTGCAGTGACCTATGAGGGAAAAAACAGAGTTCTAAGACTCAAGCATTGGTATACATAAAAGCTCAAACTGTAGAAAAATATTTATATATGAAGAGCAACTGCAACCTTGAGTAGGCTCTCTGGGCTGCTGGCTTTAAATCAAAATGAATCAAGTGTTGAGGAAGATTCTTGATTTTATATCACCAGTTTCCCCAAGGGCAGGGGTAGAAGCTCAATAAATACTTGTTGAATTGACTTTCAACACTTTGAGAAAGTAACTCTTTGGGGAATTGATGTTTCACTCTCTCTCAATTTTTCACAGCCCTTCCTGCCTAAAAGAGAGAGAAAAAAGAGAGTACATCATTTTTAACATTTGTTTTACATTGTTTACAGTTTTCTTAAATATTAACATTTCACAATGGGCTTAGTTAATAATTCTAATTTTTATTGGTTTTAATAACAAAATAGGGAAAAGAAGGAAATGAAGTATAACTTTTAAAAGGGAATGAAAAGAAATACTTGTAAGAATAGAAAATCTGCCTGAAGTGGCAAAGAGTTTTATTATCATATAACATAAAAATGTGGATTTGTATATGTGTTAATATATACACAGTATATATTTGGAATTTACATTTTGTAAAAATGAAATATAAAAGACTTGAGACATTTTCACTGGGTTAGTTTCATAATACTCAAGTATTAGAGATGAATGCCTTTGGGAAGTTTAAAATATTAGAACTATTTAATAATTATATTAAACATTTTCTAGAAAAATATTTCCTCTCAGGGTCACAAACTATTTGACATACGCATTTTTTCTGATACAAAATGCAGAATACTGTCTCTCTGACTTTTATAGAACTATTTACTATCACAATAACACAGTCTTTATATTTTTAGGAATTTTGATAATTTTAATTTTATAACAACAATAATATGTTTGGGAGATGAGAAGCTGTGAAAATATTGGAAAGTTTTCAGAATTTTACATATTATAAATGTATATACAAACATTTCAAATTTATAATTACAGATGACATTCGGATTGGTCACCTTTATTTCAATATTTAAAGTTAGATTCAATCAATTGTGTTTTAGTTTTGTCTTGTTACAGGAAAGAAATGATAATGGTCCCAAAGACCTGTAAAGCTCATTCTGTTGAGGCTGATATTTGTCATTATTATTTTTTTAAAATGTCACATTAGTCACCACTTGGAATACTACAGCTTTAAGAAATCCTCAGGTTTGTTTGTTTTTTTCCCCCTTTGATAGGTGTCACGTTGAAGACAGTGGGTTGTTAGGCCTCAGTAAGTAAACTTCACCACATAATACTTGCCTGTGTGTAACTGAATTAACACACTGGGTTAGCAGTGAGTAAACTGAAAGTCATCATCACTAAGTAAGGATTATATGAGTGAGCAAGTTATTCCTAGGCTATTGCCTCCTGGGAAATATAGCCTCCTTTCTTGTTTCTTATTCCATTATATAAAGGTATAAATTATTTCAGCAACTAGATACAGCTAAATTTTCATCAGAGAAAAAATGATTAATAGGGTTAATTGAAAACTAAACTTGAATATCAAATATTTTACATATTCAAAACCTATAATGATTACAAGATTACTTTTTACAGACTGAGAAGCATTCTGAGTTATTTAACAGCATCTGAAAATATTAAATGTGGTTGTTTTCCTGATTATATATCGATTGTACCTTGAAAATATTTTCTCCAATATCTTTTGATTAAACCAAAAGCACAGTTGCCTATTCATGTGCTGTCCAGGAGTCAAAGTAGGTAATTAACCATCTTCCACTTTAGCTCCTTAGCAAGACGTGCGTTCTCTATAGAATCTAAACATTTTTCCACTTCCACCACCTAATAAAGAAACCATAATTTCCATATACAGTGTGATGATATCCTTCCAATGAGAAATGAATTGGTCTTTCTGTTTATACCATTGTTCCCTTTTCCCCAGCTGCAAAAGTCTCTGTGGGCTAAGCTGGTTTACTAGTGATTAGTTATTAGTAGACTAGTAATACCACAGTTTCTAGATAAGCAATGCAAAAAAAAAAAAAATCTTCCTTGGCCAGTCTGTGAGAGGAAGCAGCCAAAAATCGTACTTACATAAGGGCTTATTTTGCATGCACAATTTATTTTCAATCAGCCAGAGAGATGTTAAAGTTCAGAAGCATGAGTCAACCCTCAACTACAAGAACAAAACACACCTATCTATATAGACTTGGGATGGGAGCAAATGCTATTTTAATTTGAATGTAGTCATTTGATATTTACCAAACCTGCACTATGCAGAAGGCTCACATGATCTCTGCCCTACATGAGATAGTGTTTCTTCATAATGTTGATATGTAAATACCAATCCTTAAATTTTCAGATCACATATTAAATGATGCCTAACCTTTGGCCATCACAGGAGGCTATTCTTCACCAAGTCAATAATGACAATCTTTTACAACATTTAGAGTATTTGTAGCAAAAACACATCTGGAAAAATAACGGAAATGAAGACTGCTGAAAGTGTAGCTGAAAAGACAGAGAGAAATCCAAGCCCTATCAGGGTGGTCAGAGAGTTCTTGGGAAAAATCAGATCAGTGAACAACCAAAGACTGCAGGGCTGGAGTGTCATGCTAATTGAAGAAGTTGGTGGTCAGTACAAAACTCAGAAAAACATTTAAGTGGGATCGCAAGATGTTTGTGTTTACCTCATTCATAAAATAGGAGAAGCATGTTGCACTAGGGGAAAAATGAACATTTAAATAATTTTAAAAGCATTTTCTGTTACAGTTATGGAGGTTTCCCTAGACTTTACTCTCTATGGGTAAGATATTCCTTTCTAATGCTCACCTCCATTTTATTCTGATTCCAAATGTATCTAGCAGTTCCAAAACATCCTGATACTGAGGAGGGCTTCCACAGAGTGGTAGAGGTAAATATTCTTGGAATTTGAAAGATTCTTATAAGTTATAATGGGATAAGCCTGATTCATGCATTGGTCCTAGTATATTGTATTAATATGAGGCAGTCCTTGCCTGTACAACCTTAGCTTTAAGTGAATTAATAGAAAATTGTTTTGGAAAGTACAAAACTAGAGATCAGACACTGAAGCCAGAGAATCCTTATCAAGCAGAAGCCATTAAGTCAGGACACGTTTGTGAAGAAAACTGGCCTCTGTAGATGACATTGGCAGAAAGTCCTCATTCACCATGTTCCCTCGTGGGGCAGGAGTCATGTCTTATTAATGTTGGTTTTGCTAGCATTGAGTAATTGCCAGCCACATAGTCGGTGCATAGTAAAGTGTTATGATGTGATTGAATGTGTGCCTCTCTAAGTTGTTTCTGTCTAAATGTGACACATATTTGCTCATTGTGTTATATGCTTCTGAATTCTTTAATTTATCCCAAGATGGATATATTTAACAAGTATTTACAGGGTGCCCATTATATGCCAGGCACTGATCTACACATTTGGAATAAACCAAAGATTCTTACCTCTGTGGGTCTATGCGTAGCTTGCATCCCTGTCACTATGGCTACCCTATTCATTAATCCATCATGCCAGAATTATGTTTGCCAATGTCAGAGGCTGGATGACAACAACCGGCTGAGTCACTTTTGTCTAGCTAGTTATTTAGTGGCTCTTTCATGGCGAATAACCTCTGATGGGAGTCAACAGCACATGAAAATGTTAACACATTGCCATAGGTCCATCTCCATGCCTCTTACTCAGACCACAAGTTCCCTTATCTATTTTATTCTGTGCACCTGACCAATAAGCCAGGCTACCCACCATGAATATGGTTTAATATACAGTCTTACCTCAAACAACTCTTTCTACTCAAAGTGAATTATCAGGTGTACTTCATGAAGCTCTGCTCATTGAGACAATCTACTTTAACAGCGATACTTTAAAATCCTTCCTGATTTGGGTTCTAGAGCAAAAATAGACCTTGCATTTACACACTGAGGTCACATATCCATGACCCAAGCTCAGCTTCTCTCCTCTACCATCAGCTGATGCTAAGGAATATCCCATGGGTATGTAAGTGTGAGCTAAGAAAGAACAAAAGTGTAGCAGTTATAGTGATACCTGCTTACTAATAACCTGCTGTTGCTAGATCCTGAGTGTATTAATCAGGGTTCTTCATAGACATATAACCAATTGGAGAGAGAGAGAGAAAGAGAGAGTGAGAGAGAGGGAGAGAGAGAGAGAGAGATTGAGATTTATTATAGGACCTGGCTCATGCAATTACAGAAGATGAGAAGTTTCACAATCTACCATTAAAAGTTCTGATGAGTTCAAACACCCTAGAACCAGCAGAACCAATGTCTGATGGAAGAAGAGAATAGATGTACTAGCTCAAACACAGAGAGAAAATTCACTCTTTGATATAGTTTGGCTGTGTCCCCACCCAAATCTCACCTTGAGTTATAATCCCCACATTTCAAGGGGGTAGCCAGGTGGAGATAACTGAATCATGGGGGTGGTTTCCCCCAAACTGTTCTCATGGTAGCGAATAAGTCCCATGAGATCTGATGGTTTTACAAATGGGAGTTCCCCTGCACAATCTCTCTTGCCTGCCACTGTGTAAGATATACCTTTGCTTCTCCTTCGCTTTCTACCATGGTTGTGAGGCCTCCCAGCCATGTGAAACTGTGAGTCCATTAGACCTCTTTCCTTTATAAATTACTCAGTCTTGGGTGTATCTTTATTAGCAGCATAAGAACACCCTTCCTCTTTTTGTTTTATTGCTGCCCTCAATGGATAGGATTATGTCCCCCTACATTGGTGAGAATGTTCTTCTTAACTACACCTACCAATTTAAATGCTAATATCTTCTGGAAACACACTTAAAGATACACCCTAAAATAATGTTTTACCAGCTAGAGGAGCATCCATTAGCCCAGTCAAGTTGACACATAAAATTAACCATCACACTAAGTATATTCTTTCCTTCTTATAAGGGATTGCCACCCAATCTTATGATTTGTTCAGTCTGACAGAATTCACCTGGTAATGTGTATGTTTAGTTGATGATTACTCAATTTCCCATGGTTACACACTTTGTCTCTGCCAGATCTAAGTGACATACAAGAAGCTATTTTCAAATGGTATATAATTTTTTTTTGCAGATCACATGGCCTTGCTTCAGACACATATGGTTCCAGGTTGTTATTCTCCTTTTAGGGCTTGCCATTAGCTCTACTCAGCAACATTGCCTGTCACAGGTATGTCTAATACTCTAGGGCTTCTGGATGATATGGACCAAGCAAAAGTACTGTTTGCAGCATGGCCCAGACCTACTACACAGTTCTTCTCTGGGCCCCTTTCAAACCTGGTGATTTTCCATGTTACTCAGTAAATGGATTACAGAAGCATTTCTAAGTGTAGAATTTGTCAATCCCAAATCCAAAGAGACCTACAAAGTTTAGTACTTCCTTCACTGTGGTAAGAAGTGTGTGAGATGAAATAATTTGTTTTTTACTTTATAGGAAATGCCCCTAGCACGTCACAGAGCACTAATGAAATGGGTGCCTGAATCTCTTCAGGTTTTTCCCCATCTTATTGAGTGCATAGGATTGAAAATGGCTTTGTTGCATTTGAAGGTCCTTGCTTGTCTTGTCCTGTGTGATTACATTATATAATCAATAATGGAACAATGAGATGTTTTGCAGAACATCCTGATGATCCAAACTAGACTATGATAGGATGAGTGAGAGCAAACACCAACCTGAGTTAAGACTGCAGAGGTATCCTCCTCTCTGCCACATGTGAATGTCACTACTTCTGGCCATCCTCATAGACAGTGATATAAAAAAAATCTGTTTATCTGACCAGTGAACACATATCAAGTACTTAAGTCCATGTTAATCTTCGTTAGCCAATATATTACATGTAGGACAGCAACTGCCATAGGGGCAAATACTTTGAATTTTCAGACGTTTGATTACCCTGTAAGACTTGTCTTTCTTTGGCAGTAGGCTAGTAAATTACATTGAGGTAGGATAAGGACCATTACTTCTGCATTATTTAGAAATTTTAGAATGCCACTAGTACATTATTGTTTTTAATGTATTATATTAGCTGAGGGTTACTTTAAAAGACTTCCACTTGGCTTTCCTGACTGCCAGCTTTTATGCTAAAGGCAAATAAACTGAGGTTGGGTTTGGCCAACCACCAAATATGTCTATTCCAATTATACACTTGAGATTGAGGAAGGCACCCAGGGAGAGGTCCGTGAACACATCAGGGCCAAGCACTCCATTTATTACCTGACTCTCCTATGTACCCTTGACAGAAAATTCTAATATAGCCCATAAATGAAAAAAATGATCAAGAGGTAATTGTGCAATAGTTTTTTAATTAAAATATGCATATGAGGTCATTAGTATTCACCAATATAGTAACATTGTCCCTCCCAGTAAGAAGTTCCCATCAAGTACCATGGCATTTAGAAAATCATATGAATGTTTCATTCCACTGACAAACTAATCTATCTTAAAACAAACAAAAAGAAAGAAGAAATAAAACATCAGAAGCTTTGTTTTATTATTTTTAAGTTCACATTTCAAAATTCAAAGCATTTTGAAGGACTTATTCAATATGGAATCATAAGTTTGAAAATAATTTTACATTCAGTAGATAGATTATTTGAGGTAGGAGAAAGAAAACGATCAGCAAAACACTTAAGAGATATTTTGGACAAGAAAGAGGCTTAGTCACCAAGGGCTCCAAGAGTAGAAAGTATTTGACTCATTGGCCCTTATTGATTCCTGCTTCATTGCTAATCATTAATTATATTATCACCAATATAAATTTGCCATCACACTCTAACCTCGTCATTCTGTATTACAGGGTTCTTTTATCGCAGAATCTGAGCTTAGGGTTTTTTGTTGTTGTTAACCCATGTTGTATATGATCTGTCTGACATACTTTTCTGTCACTATAGCCTCAAACACAGCCTGGCAGTTGGTAGAACTTCTGTAAATAAAGATGGGCCAAATGAATGCGGGCACATGTCATGATCTGAGAGTACAAGCCTTAGTGCTGGTCCTTGTGGAACAATTGTTCAATATGGAAGATGATCATGTTGCCATGTAATCACAGTGTAATACTACCAGCCAAACACAACATACTTGGGGCAACTACAGGGAGCTTCTAAGGCATGGAGTTACAAAATAAGGCTCTCTGTAAGGAGCATCACCTAATCAAAGACCTGGAAAATGAGTAGCCGTCAAAGAGGGCATGTACGATGTTCAACGAGGTTTGTGATGACACAGGAAAGAGCATTCCAGGTGAAGCATTACAGCTGATGAAAAGTCCTGGAATCAAGAGAGAATTAGGGATACAGAACTTGGTTTGCCCAAGTCCCTTGATGTATGTATATTTTTAATATTTTGTAGGTTTCAACTTCCAATCCTTCAGAATACTAAAAAGCAACTGACAATGAAAATAATAAAAATTATATTTGGTATTAGGCATATACAACAAACACCTTCATCTTCACAAAAGTTAAAGATATAATCCTTATGAACAAATATTTTGATTCCATAAGGTACAATATTCCATTTCATTATGCCCGCCTCTAATGTTTATAATGATAAATAGGTTGTCATCCTAATTCATTAGAGAAACATTTTATGAAACCACATGAAGGCTGATACTATGATAATGTGTGTCTATTACACACTACCTTGAGGGGAAAATCTATAAGTAGCAAAGTAGTAATTTTGTGTCATGAAGACATTTTATATTATGAAACAGCAGAAACTGAAAGTTAAAATGGTTACCAGTTTGTAGGCAGGGTGAATTATTTTCATGATGCAGTTTTATTTTTACAATCTTTTGGATTAAAAATAACTTAAAAAGCCATTTGATTGTATCTAATATTCTGGAAAGGTATGAATATAGCACATTATTTAATACTTACAAATTAATATCTAATAGTTTTCTCAGCAATTATTTATATATTTACTGGAAAATATCAACAGATGTTTTCTTAGACACCTATGTCCTGGCTTATACCGATATTAAGAGACAGTGCAGAAAATCTAAAAAAATCATGATTCAGCTATAAACTTTTTTAGTATACTGAGTTTATTGTTTTTACATATTGACTATGAGAGCCACTGGTCATAGAGGAAAACTCTATATTTCCACTGTCATTTGGTCTGAATCATTAGCAATCTTATGGGCAAAGTATTTTTAGGGTTAAAAAATATAGAAAGAGTATAATGTCCTTTAAACGTTCTTTTATGTTGGAGTTTGGATCCTAAAAGTAATGGAAAGAATGCTGCAGCCGTGGTGATATGAACAGCATTGAACAATGTTGTTTTATATGCAATGATGGTGCATAACAGGAGAAGCCAAAATGAGTCAGACGAGAGTATATCAAGTCCATTTTCCTCGTTTTGATTCATAGGTTTTTTGCTAAAAATCAGAAGCCAGTCTTAGTGGCAAGCTTCAGAAAACTTGCACAGCTCTGATAAGAAAGGACATCGCTCATAAATATTCATTAAAAATTACCTTTTCTGGATCATGAATTTTTCAAGCAGACACTGATTTGACCTCTACAAGGAACAAAATCCAGCCTATGGTGGAGTGTCTCCTATTTCTGACCAAAAAAAAGGTAAAAAATTGGTTTTCCCAGCTAAGCAGCTACTTTGTACACTGTGTGAGGTCCGAGGTCAGTTACCTCTGCGCTCCACACACTTGAGCATTAATATTCATTCGAATTACAATCTTTAAATTCTAAAGTCCTATTCATACTTCTTTGAAAAATTGATTGTAAGGCAGGCCAAGGTTTGCATTTTAATTAATTTTTAAAGCAACTTCATCTAACTTCTCTGTTGCTTAAAAATGTATGAATTCAGTAATTTTCTTTTTTTTTAAAAAAAAAATCACATCTGCCTGTTTTGAATATATATGCCCTCTCCGTGAGGATAAAAGCCACTGTTTTTCCTGGTAATTATCTGCAGAGTGGGTGAATGGATGGCAGTGTCTATGCTTATGTCTATCAGAGAGCTAGTGTTGTCATTTTATCTTCATGTAGCGCCTCACAGTCGGCACACATATAAAAAGCTTTGCAGTATTTTGGGTATGCCTTTTGTTGTCTTGTCCTTCCTACATTATCACAGTGGGGTAGTCAGCATTACCACCTGCATTGTTTAAATAAAGTAACTGATAAGTAGAATATGAATTATGGTAGCTAATAGCATTCAAATGTAGCATCTAAATCAGAGTGTTTTTCCAGAACTTATCTCAGGGTCTTATCTTAGTTTAAATTCTAGTCATGTTATGGCTTAAGGTCTAGAACTCATGTTTGGGTTACTTCAATGAGTAACAATAAGTGGCCAAAATAACCCTTTAAACATGGTAATTCAAGCTGTCATGGAGTAATTTTGATTTTTTTCTTTTGCAGCTAAACAACAGTAACGGTTTTCTTATTACACTGAATTCTAATCTTAGCTTCTTCATTTTCTGGATTTGTAACCTTGAACTTAATTTTAATCTTTCTTTGTATTGCTTTTTTATACAAAAAAACGGAGGATCTAGTTTAGAAGATGTACAAGGCACCTGGGTTTATGCCTGGCACTCAAAAATAGTTATGCTTTTGTATAGAATTGCTTAATTTAAGTATCTTATAACTTAGCATAAAGACTGGTGATATAACTTTTTCTGTGATGTAGTCTTCAAGAGAAATTACAATGGGTCAAATTGGAAGTTTCCTCCTTTGCCCTGTCTAAAAATGTCTGTAAGGAAGTAGCAGAAGAAAACAGGAAATATCACCAAAAAGGTGATTTAATTAGAAGTCCTGTTTCTTCTAGATTCTTCCCTTTTTATTCAAAATTGAATCCATACTACTTCCTAAGTTAGGTCCACATTTGATTGATATATGACAATTCTTTGAGGACGAAACCTGCATTTTACGTCAATGGCCTGGGTGATTTAATAAGTGAGGTTGCTAATGCTGTATCTGGTTGACTCTGTCTCCTTCTCTAAGTCCTATACATAGATGCCTCTAGATACAGGTGCCCTCAACCTGTTCTTCCTAGATACAATCGTGTATGACCCCACTTCCAATTCTTCAATTTCAGAGAGTGGAACAAAGAAGAAAAGTTATGCCGGGGAGGCCCAGGGCCAGTGTGGACTTTCTCTGCTCCTGCTTCCCCTACCATTCCAATGCCTTCTACGTACCAGGGCTGACAGATTTAACAATGGAAACTATATGACGTCCAATTAATTTTGAATTTCAGGGAAACACTGAAGTTTTAGTATAAATACATCCCACACAATACTTGTGACATTAATAACAGTGGGTTGTTGTTTAGCTAAAACTTAAATTTAACTGGGAGCCCTGTATTTTATCTGGCAACTTTCTTATAAACTCCAGATTCATTCAAAGAATCTCTTACGTAAACATTTCTTTTAAACATTTGCCCATTATTCTCTTCACTTATACAGAATGACATAATAAGTCCCCAGTGTAGTTTTTACTTTCTTATATACTTCTGACTATGCCATTGAGGTAAATAACCAAGTAATTTACCCATGTTTTTATTCCTACTGCAAAGTCATATGCTACTAGAGAGGGTTAGGGTCTACATTCACCATCTTTGAATTCCTTAATGGTCAAACATACCCTTAAATATTCATTAGGATGTCACCTTGTAGGCTCTCATGTAATCTCTCAGAAAAACTGTTACGTTCTGTTTTTCTTCTAGCATCAGAAGATGCTGCTATTAGGTTGCTGATGATGTAGTTGTTACTGAGCACCAAATGAAGTAGGTGGCTTTGTATTGGCACCAGGTTGTAGGGAAATACATGATTAGTCTTTGGTTCCTGATGTCAACCTAAATTTTTTTTTAATGTAGTTTTTATAATAGAATTTGATCTGTTGTCAGAAATATCATTTCATTTTATATTTCCAAGAAAAGTCAGGAAGGATGGAGGGATGGGGGGAGGGAAGGAAGGAAGGAAGGGAGGAAGAAAGGAGGGAGGAAGGAACGGAGGGAGTGAGGGAGGAAGAAGAAAAGGAGAAGGGAAGGAGGAAAGATAAGCAAGGAAAGGAGAGAGGGGAGAAGAGAGGGAGAAAGGGAAGGAAAAAGAAAATAGAAAAAAGAAAAAAGGAGAAAAGAGAAAAGCACTTTCATATTTCTAGTATTCAGAACTAGCATTTTCTACAGAATATCCAAGAAAGACCATGGTATAGACTGACAATTCATGTCGAAGCCATTTTAAAATAAAAATCAAAAGATTATCAAACACATGTATTTATTTAGTGAATATTAATATATGTCATATTAAATGTGAGAGGACACAAATGTAGTGCACAAAATTTGGATGAGTGCATTTTATATTAAGACAGGCCTAAACCATCTCACTCTACCATAGTGCTTCCAGTACACATTTTATTTTTTTGTTTAAAGAAGTGTGGGTGTTATTTAAGAGCTACTCGACCTTTTTCTCCATTAGGCAAACAAAATAGAACATGAGAATTCAAACATGTATTCAGATAACTTTTGTAACAGGACAGCTAATGTTAGAAAATGATTGTCTTGCTATGTGATGAGCTCTCAGCACAGGGGCTTTTGGCTACATCACTTTGCAAACACCATAATAGCAACTTTTTCTCAAATGCTAGAGTTCATTTTTAATATTAAAAGCAATACTTCACCATGTTAAACTTCTATTATCTTTTTGTTTTTACATGACACTTAAAATTAGTTTCTGACAGATACAACTCCCATACATAGAATAGTGTCTTGAGCCGATGTGTTTGTTGTGAGAAATACAGTCAGAAGTAGAGACTTTTATTATGTTTTACATTGGATTGTTTATGCACGACAATACATTTAAACTGGGTTTCAGTAAGCCAGTTGCCAGAGATTCAAAGCCTGACAAATAGCACATTCTCTTCACAAAATAAAGAATGTACAGGAACCCACACAAGCTTACAAGTTATTCTTTATGAACAACAGAATTGCTTTTTGCCCATTTCAAACAGAACCCGAAATGTGCCCAGCACAGCAAGAGAGCATAGGAGAGTTTAATATTCCAGCCCAGCTCACTGGAAACAACCACCACAAAAAAAAAACTAAAATGACAGAGCAGTGTTCTGTAGAGCAACATGATTTGTCTGCTTTAAATGGAGAATAATGGTTTTAAGTTTAGAGCAGAACTAAAGGGCTCAATTACTATTCATGGATTCTGAATTGTTCTACTTTAGAAACTCCTTTAGCATGAAATGTTCATCAAAATCAATGCATGGAACTATAGAAAAACAATAAACATTCAGCTTCCAATGTGAATAAAGGACTTCCCAACTAAGAAAGTCTGAAAAATAAAGGTATCAACAATTTACACAAATCCATCTTAGGCAGTAGGAATAAACATTTTAAAATAATAACTTCTGGGTGGATGTTGAGAGGTGGAATATTATATATATATATATGTATGAAATCCAAAACTCTTCACATAGAAGACTTTACTACTAAGCTACCATCATTTTCTTTAATCTTTAAAAACTATGCTAACAGTTATTTAAATTATATGGACATGATTTTTACTGAAACAAACAATTGTCCTTGGAATTGAGTAGGGTTATTGAGGACAGTAGTGAAACAGGAAATTGAAAAATACATGATTTCTTTAACTATTTTTATATCTGAAAGTAAGGACCTGATTAGTAGCTTTCACACTAAAGAAATATAGAGCTGTGAAAAAATTATTCAGTAATGGTATAGTTGATAATCCTTTAGTAATTAGCAATAAATGACCTTTGTTTGGTTTTTTTCTCTATATATTCCCCCAAATATTATGTTTTTCTAAAACTATGCAAACAAAAGTGGATGACCTGACTCCCCAATCATTTATTTAGAAAAATGCCTATTAATTTGTAAAATACATTAATTTTGATTTTTTTTATGAGGATAGTATAATCTGAAAACCATTGATAATAAACAAAGGTAAAAATGTATCACTATGTACAGACTTCTGTAGGAAAACATTTGTTTTTATATTGACATTGGCAAAATTTCATGTGGACTATTATGGATTATAATTGCATTTCATTTTGCTATATTAAAAAGTGTCAAATCCTAAAACCAAGCAAAACATTATCTGTGTTTTTTTTTTTTTTCATTATGTAGGAGAATGGTAAAGTCCTAAAGGCAATTTGAAAGCCTTAGTTAACCAGCTCCTTCTGTTTGCATATTCAATCCCTCAATGTAACATATGCATAATTTTATCATCATTGTGTGCCATCTGGAGTATACTGATTGAACTGCAGTTTGAAAATGAGGGTTAAGAGATAATTTGGTTGCATACATTTAGAACTGAAATGTCTCTCATGGAGCAGAACAGAGTTATTTAAAAACATAACTATGACTAAAAGATGAAAATATATTCCATAAACTCAAGAAAACCAAGGAAGACAATTTTAAGTCCTCATGCTTTTCACTTTAAAACTTCTTAAAATTTTATTAGCAATGGTATTCTAAGGGAATTGTGACAAAAACCATTTGTACCTATCTTTTAATGCAGTAATTATACTTTTTCAAGCTGGTTTACATATTTTGTCTTTATCAAAGATTTAACCCATTATCAATAACCAATATCAGTTAAAATATTGATATACTACTTTTTTTTTCACTATCACTTAGGTTAGGCATAAAACTTGCATGAGTTCATCACATTTGAGTATCCTAGCTGAGTGTAATTGCCATAGAAGCTCATGAGTACCATATTGAAGACTGAATGAAGATTTTCTAGTCCAGAATTTGTACTTTCAGATGCTATAGTGTGATGTCAAGTGAGACACTTTATAAAACCAATTTTAAAATGAAATTACCTTTCATATAGTTTTAAGAATAATAGATTATCATAGTCTCTTTTTCAAAACTTTTTTTCACATTTTCTAATACCATTGAATGGCTGAGCCACCATATTATGATGGGGTACTATATTACATGGTCAAAAGTATAGCCATTAAGAAGGAAATTACATGACCTAAACTTGCTAAAAAAATAAGTTTCAAAAGTCTTTAGGTGGTTTATGTGCATTAGCCTACTTACATAATACATGCTATTCTTTCTTACCTGCGGAAGAGAACTTTTCTCAAATTACAGGTTTCCCAATGTGAAATGTAAGAAAGAACCCTATTATCAAGCAATCTTCTATTACTCTGTCACCAAGCAGTATCACCTCAGGTGCTACTTTCTTGCTCAAACTAAAGGCAAACATCAAGCTTGCCCCTTCGGAACTAGAATCTTCTCCCTCGCTTTATTCCATTAGTAGGCATGAAATTTTCTGGCATGTTCTAACACTACTAGGATTCATTTGCTCCATAACAGAGGAGATGTCAAGGCTTGAGCTTAAATACTTTGGACTGCGAGGTAGAGAGTGTGAGCGTACATTCTCAATCATGGAAATCCTCACCACTGAGTGAGGCAATTCACAACTGCATTTCCCCTTTATTTATCCAGAATAGCAGAGAGGAGCAAGCATCTAATCTGTTACTATCCTGTCACAGAACATGACATTCTAATTCAGTCAGTAGGGACTCACAATAAACTCGAAATCACATTGAGTGCCTCCCTGGTATGACAATGGATTACATCTCTTAACCTTTCTGCATCTGTGGTACCATCTGGAGCATTTAGTGCTTACATTTTTGTACACAAAGAACAGGTAACAGCATAGAGACCCAAATACAAACTCAATCCTTCTACTGTAAGGCTGCAACAACAATAAAAAGAAATCAGTAGTCAGAATAACCTTGATTTCACAAAAGATGTCATTCTGAAGAAAACTGAACACATAACTCAAAAATAATATTTTGTGGGATATCTAATGTAGGATTATCAATTTAAAAAGTTATCCATTTACCCTTTCAAAATTTATTTAGCCATAGAAGAGACAAGAGATACATCATATAAGAAACTATTATGCACATACAAATTATATTTCATTCAAATCTAAGGATAGTAGTGAGGGCTAATATCCTATATTAGTATACAAGCAAGATTCTGAAATGTTAAGTAACTCGACCAAAGCCATAGAACATAAATTATAGAGTAAAAATACAAACCCAGTTCTACTCCCTACATCATTATTCTTTATATTGTATTAATACATTTAATCCAGTTTAATATTTATTAATCCTTTTGACAAATATTTATAAAGTGTTATACAATGTGTTAGGAACCTCTGTTAGTTGATGGGCAAGGTAGCAGATCCCTTTACTACATGTAAAGAATTGTGCTAAGTAAAGAATAAATGTTGTTCCAAGCACAAGTTTAGAACACAGTTTCTCATTTGGGATTGGATAATACTTTATGTTATCCCAAAGCTCTCCTGTGCATTGTGGAATATCTAGCAGCATTTGTTCACCACTTGGCATGCCAGGAGCACTCACTCCCTCGGTCATTACAAATGTCTTCAGACATTACCAATGGATGCTTCTGGGAGCAGCCATCCACTCCCACCACTAGTACCATTGAGAACCATTTGCTTAGATTAAGGTGGATGGACAAGTTTTCATAAATTGCATTGTAAACTCTCAGGGAACAGGAATTGTCCTAGTAATCTGCAGCATTTAATACAGGAAGCCTCTCAAAAAGGAAAATGAAACATTGATTGATAAAAGGATAAATGAATAAATGAATGAAAAATGAGAGAATAAACTGCAAAAAAGCATACTTCCATTAAGCCAGAAATCAACACTATTGCAAACACTAGTAAATTCAACTAAGTGAGAGAAAACAGGCTGGTTTTCCTCTTTTAGATTTCTTGCACTAGTTCCCAGACAGAGGACAAATAAAAAGTATGTGAGAAAAAGCATTACTCAAATTGGCACACACTTCTGCCATCACTGTGCTTAGGAGTTCTCTTCTCTCATTTTTCTTAGCCAGATTCTTGGTGTCTGGCAGCGAGCTCTCATGAGCCATCGCCAGCTGTGAAGTATGGCAGAAATTCACAAATAATTGTTTTTTTCCATAAAAGAGTTATAATGTTAGTCTTTGATAACATCATTCTTACACTCTTGTGTTTCTAAGTACCTTCTTAAGTGAAAGGAAAAGCAGATTTATGGCAACACACGGGGAAAACTCAGCACCCAGAATCTCTGTAATCAGTGTAGAAGCCCTTAGTGAACGTGGTTAGGGCTATACTGATGTACACTTAACTGTTGGGACAATTACAAATCACTGACGTGCTTGGACATGCAACTTTGTAATGACTTCCATTTCCTCTCTAAATTTACTCATAAATTTTTAATAATGATAGAAGCAAGGACGCATGAAAATAACAAACAAATCAAAAGACAAAATTATTTTAGGGCAACATTCATATCCACATTAACATTGGAAAAACTCGTGCTCTGTATGTGCTGTAAACATGAATAATGTTATACAGTAATATCAGGTACTCTTGAGTTCTTTATGAATTCCATAGCATATTATTTAATTCATTCAGCAACCTTTAAAGATAAGGAAATTTAGAAGTAGGAAGTTTACCAATGATGCTCTCTTAAGAGGACAGAGGGTCTTTCTGAACATAAGGCACTTCCAAGGCTTCCTCCCTGAATTCTGTTTCATTCCCAGATCCCAGAATGAGCTTTCAGATGCCATGCCAGTGAGTGTCTTTGGAATAGCAGGTCAGTGAGACCCAAACAGGACACTTAACTCCAGTACTAAAGATGACAGTTCTTCAAGAATGACCTCCAACTATTTCCTCTGAGCTGATGGTAGCTTTCTGATTCTGATGGTAGAGGGCTTCTGAGGCTTTGCTAGCTTGAAGCAGGCTCAAATCACACCCAAGCTGTAATCTTAGTCTGAAGAAAGCTGAATCTTAGTCTCACAAACAACAGCACACAGAAGAGGTTTGGTTGGCAATTTGGGTATCATGAGGACACACTGAAAGCTACTATCCCTGTACCTGTTTGTTGGTTACCCCTGCAATCACACTTGTTTGGTCTCCCAAGTTTTTAGCAGGAGAGTATATATATGCTCTATATTCAAATCATTTCTCTCTTGTCAAGCACATTTCTGAGTCACCTACTCAGTTGTCATCTTTATTCATGGCAAGATGTCCATTTTTGACAATTCGTTCCCTTTCAGCATGAAAAGAGAACACCACTGCTTAAATATGGAGAAAGTTCCACTTTCAACAGTTGAAGGAAACGACAGCATTTTTAAACTCATCAGTGAAGGAGGTTTGCAAATCCTCATTTTTCCTGCTGTTTCTACAAAGTGCATTACCTAAGGATTATGAATTCTAAAGATTTTACAAACCATGAGGATTTATCAGAGGACACAAAGAAAAAATTTTCCTTTCAAAAATTGTAGTTTCTCATGAATTATAGTCACTTATGAAATCCCATGTTGCAATATGTAATTAACAGGCCAAGGCAGGGTCCCAAGTACAAACAACCACTTTGAATACATAGCCCCTGCACCTATGTGCATGGGTGAGTGACCACTTTGTCCTTCCCCAGCCCTCATTCTTGTACTTGCATTGCTGGCTGGCATAGGAAGGAATCAGGTTCATTCAATCCCTGTCTCTTTTAGTCAAATAGAGGGCTCCTTTTCAAACAAATGACAAGTTGTTTGAGTCCCTAATATGGGCTGCACATTTATATTACTGTTGCAAGTGCACAGCCCCCTGCAAAGGAAACAAGATACCATTTTTTTGGCAAAAGCCTGCACTATTTGTATCTATCTGGGGGAAAAAAACATATGAACAAAATAAAAGGAAACTATGGAGGATAAAAAGAAATGTGGAAGCAAAAGAGAATGTGTGATTGACACACACCTATAAGACATGCCACTGGCTAAGACACTGAATGGGCTCCTGGCCTTGGAGGAACCTACTTTTTCCTGCCTCTTCTGAGACAGTTAGAACTACAGTCATGAGGCACATCATGATGTTTTGGTCAATGACATAATCAGTGATGGTTTCATAAGATTTTAATGGAGGAGAACCAGGCCTGTCATCTGGTGGCATTGTAGCTGTGACAGTTATCATGCAACACATCACTCTCGTATTTGTGACAATGCTGGGTAATCAAACCTAAGGTGCTGTCATTTAAAAGTCTTCATACATACAATTATGTACAGTCCATAATACTTGATAATAAACAACTCTGTTACTGCTTTGGGCATTTACTATATTATACGTTATCATTTTGAGTTTACTCCTCTACTCTTATAGAAATTACTAACTGTAAAACATCCTCAGGCCAGTCCTTCAGAAGGTTCTAGAAGAAGACATTATTATCATAGGAAATGGCAGCTCCATACACATTATTGACCCTGAAGGCATTCTAGAGGAACAAGGCATGGAGATGGAACACCCTATGAATGTGTGTAGGCCTGCGCTAATGTATGCATTTTTATCTTAGTGTTTAACAAAAGACAGTTTTCAAACTAAACAGAAAAATGAAAAATTTTGAAAATAAAAAAGGTTTTAGCATGTCTATGAAGAAAATATTTTTGTATAGCTGTACAAAGCATATTTGTTTTAAATGCTATCACGAAAGAATTAAAAAGTTTAAAAACGTTAAAAGTTTTAAAGTTAAAATGTTAGATTAATTTATTATTGAAGGAAGAAAAGTTTTTTTTATATAAATTCAGTGTAGCCTAAATATACAGTGTTTATAATGTCTACAGTAGTATACAGTAATATCCTAGGCCTTCACATTCACTTACCCCTCACTGATTCACTCACAGCAACTTCCGGTCCTATAAGTTCTATACATGCTAAGTGTCCTATACAGATATACCACATTTTAAATCTTTTACTATACTTTTTCTATACTTCGATATGTGTAGATACACAAATACTTAATATTGTGTTACTATTTAACAGTCACATGCTATACAGATCTGTAGCCCAAAAGTAATAGGCTATACCATCTAGCCTAGACATGTCATAGGCTATACCATCTAAGTCTGTATAGGCAAACTCTATGATGTTTGCACCGTGATGAAATCACCTACCAACACACTTGTCAGAACATTTCTTCATCTTTAAATAAAACATGATGTTCAGAATGACCTTTGTTATTTCCTCCACCAAATACCTTTCTTGAAAGCATGTTGATATGGATTGGCTTTGTGTCCCCACCCCGATTACGGTTCTCATTTTGAGCTGTAATCCCCATAGCCCCCACATGTCAAGAGAAGGAACTTGTGGGAGATGATTGGATCAGGGGAGAAGTCTCTCCCATGCTGTTATTGTAATAGTGAGGGAGTTCTCAGGACGTTTGATGGTTTTGTAAGGGCTTGACAGTTCCTCCGTCACGTGCTCTCTTGCACCTGCTGCCATGTAAGATACAGCTGCTTGCCCTTCCACCATGATTGTAAGTTTTCTGAGGCTTCCCTGGCCCTGCAGAACTGTAAGTCACTTAAATCTCTTTTCTTTATAAATTACCCAGTCTTGGGCAGTTCTTGACAGAAGTTTGAAAATAGGCGAATACGCATGTTGACGAAAAGACAAGACAGAGATGGGAAAAGAAAGAAAATGAGAACAAGTACTCGCCTGTTTTTCTGTCAGCACCTGGCTTATTTGGTGACTAGGAAAAATATAGCTGGAACAGTGCTACAAAAATATAGATTTAAAAGTATAGCTTTTTTTTTCTTCACTAAGTCTGATGTTTGCAGTCTGCCTTCTTTGTTCTTTTCCTTCTCCTTTGTATTTAAATGTTTGTGATCATTCAGTCATCTTTACGATATACACATACCCTTGCAATCTATCCATTCCCAAAAGTTAATCACTATTTATCTACACCAGAAATCTGCAAACATTTTATAAAGGGAGGGAGATAGGAAGTACTTTTCACTGTGTGGGCCTTACAGTCTCTATCATAGCAAAGGTATATGTCCTCTACTCTGCCATTTAGAGAACGCTCCCACAGACCATATGTAAACAAATGAGTGTGGCTGTGTTCCAGGAAAGTTTATTTACAAAATACTTGCAAGGATGGATTTGGCCTGCTGGTCATATTTTGTCAATATCTGATCTATACTAATAACTCAACAAGTTTTATCTTTAGTCTAGAGCAACCTATTTTGACAGCTTCTTTCTAACTGACTCATGGCTGTTTCTTCCTTGATGTCCCACTGACCCTTCAAATCTCATTCACTATTTTCTCCAGCAAATCCTGTTTTCATGTTCTATATTTCAGGGTTTGGCACTACTATCACTTCCATCTTCCAAGCCAAAGACTTAGAAATTTTCACTAACTAGTCATGTTCTTCCTTGTCCCTCTTTAAATACTCCTGTCAAATTTGCCACCTGAATATATTCTTAACTTTGCTCTCACATAATGTCTACACACCTGCTACTTTAATTCAGTAAAGAAGGATCATTTCTTTCCGTTCTGCCTTCCTTCCAGCTATTACAAGTATGCACTTTGTAAAGTGTAAATATGATCATGTTCTGCACCTGTGCAAATCTTTTGGGGCTCTCCTGAGCCTGACACATTGATCCTAAACCAGATTCCAGGGCCTAATTTTAGACCTCCTTAATTAGAGACCTTGGGGATAATATATAATTATTTTAAATGCAAATTCCCTTGCAGGATGGTACTGATAAAGCCTGACACTAACTTATCTTTACATGAAATCTGCATTCTCAGATATGTCCCGAGAATCCTTCATGATTTGGTACTGGTATACTTTGTAAACCTCAGCTCCTCTCCAACCCCTTACGCACATGCAAATGTTTTGGATGATCCACACATATCCTATTAACCTCTTTACTTCTAGGGACATACTGGCTATATTGGCTATAGGCATACTCTCATTCCAACAGCCAGGACCTATACGTCTTTGTTAGAGAAACGTCCTCAGGCTACTGAGACAGCTTTGTCTGCTCACACAAATACCTGAGAAATATGTCTTCTCAGGAGCCACCATTAACCAATGATTGCAGGAGAGAAAGAATAGCTATATTTGCCAGTTCACTGTCCCCTGGTTAACATAACTCTTAAAAGGTGATCTAGACTGTTTAGAAAACGACCAAGTGGGGTTAAGTCAAAGTTACCAGCCACAGGGATTTACGTGACATTGTGCTCTTGTTTGGCCTCTGATGGCTAATTTTATATGTCGACTAGACTAGACCACTGCTCCCTGATATTGGGTCAAACACGAGTATGGATGTTGCCGTGAAAGCATTTTTTTTAGATATGATGAATGTTAAAATCAGTGACTCTGAGTAAAACAGGTTACCCTTCATAAAATGGATGGGCCTCATTTAATCAGTCTTAAGAGAAAAAGACTGAGGTCCCCTGGGAAGAGGGAACTCTGCCAGCGGACTCCCTTCAGACTCAAGCATCAGCATTAGGTCTTCCGTGGGGTCTCTAGCCTGCCAGCCTAGCCTGCTGATTTTTGGAATTACTTCATGTGATTGTCGACAATCCTGTGGAAAACCCTGATGAATATAGCCTCCTTATTTCTCCCTTTTCCACGTTCTCACTCCTGTGATGGTTTTCTTGGAAACACTTCTGAAAAGTCCCCACTTAGTGACTAAGAACCACAGATTTAGTGAAGAGAATAAAACGTAAAAGCTAAGATACGTATATGTTTCCCATAGATCAGTTTAATATGAATCAGTGGGTCAGATTTCAGGGCACTGATAAGACTACATTCCATACTGTATTCACACACGCGCGCACACACACACACACACACACACACACACACACACACGTCTTTACCACATGCATCTTAAGCTCCACACCGTTATCTATCCTGTTCCCACTTCCCCTTCTCTGCTCCACACCTTCCAAAAATACTCTACGAATTATTTAAGATCTGCCTGATATATCTTAACTTCTAGAAGACATTTTCAGAATTCTCAATAAATTTGAGTTACCTATATTTTTCCCTTACCACTCTTAGGGGTCATTAAGGCAGAGATTCTTTTGAATCTAAATTTAAAGTGTAGTCACCTAGCTGAGTACCTGACAGTCAGCACTGAACAACTTTGTCTTGGATAAGCATTAGAAAATAAAATCATCGTCCTAGACTTTTAAAAAAAACAGTAAGTTTTGCCTGGGTGTGGTGGCTCATGCCTATAATCACAGCACTTTGGGAGGCTGAGTCAGGGAATCACGAGGTCAGACGTTTGAGAACAGCCTGGCCAACACCAGGAAACCACATCTCTTCTAAAGATACAAAAAGTAGCCGGGCGTGGTGGCGTGTGCTGTAATCCCAGCTACTTGGGAGGCTGAGACAGGAGAATCACTTGAATCCAGGAGGCAGATGTTGCAATGAACCAAGATAGCGCTACTACACTCCAGCCTGGACAATAGAGCAAGGCTCTGTCTCAAAAATAAATAAATAAATAAATAAATAAATAAATAAGGAGTTTTTAGTGTTCCTTTGCCTCACAAATCAATATTTTGTCTGAAAAATATTTCCAAATAAGTATTTCAATAAATAATTTCAAATTATTATGAGAATATAGATATGTAACAACCAAAAAACCTCCAGTTCTCTCAGCTAATTTTGCAAACCAAAATAAGAAAGCATTTTTTAAAAATGAAACATTTTAAAACCTTGTAAGGTAGAGTCTTAGAAAAAGCAAGGGACTACAATTTCAACAATAAGTATAAACCACAGATCCCGCCTACCACCCTCTATCTCCCAGTATATTTCCATTAACTAAGTGAAGACTTTTAGGAAGGACCTTTTGCAAATAGTTCTTTGGAAACATATTGCCAAGGAGGATGAGTCATTGATAAAAGAATAAAAAAAAAAAAAACATTTTTAAAGCAGCTAGGTATTATGTCTGTAAGTGAACTTTAGAAAGAAGGAAACTCGTTTTACCACATATCCACATACTTCATTACCAGATAAGCTGCATTTTTTAACTGCTTTGGACATAATACCTAGTACTATTATGTATTTATACATATATGTACTTATGTGTGTGTATATATATATAAAATCTTAGATATATTTTATATATACACATATAAACATAGGTGTTAAACTCACCAATATTCATACAAAGCCTAATGATTTTTTAATTAAAATATGTGTAGAGAGCTTGGGTTCAGAGAAGGGAGATAGTAATAGAAGCTACCTCATACAGTTGTTAAGAATTAAATAAAATTTAATCTGATTTACTGGCATGTGGATTCTTGATCAATGTTACTTATTATTGTGGTTTCATGCCCTTTATAAGGACAAATGTTTCCTTTGTTTTATTGTCACCGGAATTGTCACATTTGCCTTAATCACAGATGTTTTGTAAAGGTTATATGCCATCCTAACCAGGTCATCTTTCAATCTTATTGAAACATGGGAATTAAGCTTTTAGGATGTAGATTAGTAATGCTTTGCTGTCAACAACCCAGAGAAATATCATAACAGCCTATTTTGATTTGTGATTTTGTTCAAAAATTTGAGTGTTTTGAAATTATTTAATTTACACAACTACTTTTAATTATTCTTTTTATAAATATCTGGCTTAATACAGATCAAAACAACTCTAAAAGGAAGTTTTGCCTAGGTTTATTAAAGAACAATACCTTGATGTGACTTGATCAAAGAAAATCTGTTATATAAAGTCCTTAGTTTGAATTCATCTAATCTATTATTTACAAAAAAATTTCTATTTTAACAAAATACAAAAGCCAAACCGATTCATTTACAATATCTGACTATAAATTCACTTATAAGCAGTAGATACCTCAATGATTTTCCTGATTTTAGATGCTACTTATATGCCTATCACACGTAGTATTTTTAAATGACTAATGAATAAACAGTTGATCTTTCCATCACATAAACAAATAAATAACAGTTAGAATTTGCATCTTCAAAAAAAAAGCCATCTTTCAATGATCAGTTTTGGATGGTTTATTTACTAATGAACTATGGTTGATTCAAAAGTAATCAGTAAGGATCATCTTAGAAGGGACAGCTTGTGCTACATAAACAGATGAGTAACGAAAAGCATTTCACATAGTTAAGGCCAGTAAGTGGTTTCATACCTTAATGGCTTTAAACTCCATGAATTTCTGAAATGTCTGCTACACTTCATATATATCGCTTCTCTATAAATGTAGGATTAACTGTTTCCTTGATAGCTGAACATAGTTATAGCAACCACTTAAGCGGTTAATTATTGCAAGGTAGGATCAAAATTGAAAATCCCAGAGAAAAAATGCGTTATTTGCTCAAGACTGCAAAGTGTCTCTTTTAAAGTGTTCAAATTCAAATCTTAAAACTGGGATATTAATCTTGGTTTGAGGTTATTAACAAAGTAAATTGCTACAGCAGTATATATAGAATAAAAATACGAGGCTGAGGTGCAATATTTTGTTCTTGTAAGCGAATAAGTTGAAATACTTGAAGTTATCATTTTGGGTTTGAAATAGTTGCTGTTTAATACTGCTGTTTCATTAGTTTGTAATAACAGAAAAACTTCTACTTAATAAATTTCTTGTCAAGTTGTTGGTATTTAGGAGGTTAAAATATTTTTATATTGGCAAAATATAGCATGAGAAAAATTTTCACACTAAGATATGGAATTCTAAGGATGCTTTTTAAATAGAACAGCAACAAGTGAAAGGCACTACATATTATTCAACTTTTATTAAGTAATGTGACCTATGCTCTTAATGTGGAAATGTAATACTCTTTCTGTTTCCAGTGCTTGTAATATGTGATGTCATCTAAATAACCAAAAGAAATAGAATATTATGGCTAATTGCAATAATATGAAAATATGACACTTTTTAATGTTCATAAATTTATAAAATTTTAAAAATATTTTAAAACATTAAGTATAAAATTGAAGAATTAAAATAATGATAGAATGTTCCTGACTTTCTTAAAGGAAAAATTACTATACTAAAGTTAACACTTTTAATGCAGAAGAATTATCCTTAATAATACTTTTCAGTCAGAAGTCAGCTTTTTTATTATTAGGCCACTAAAACATATTCAGTGGCCTGTATGCCATGCACCATTATAATGTATTAGACATAAAATCGACTATTTAAAGAGGATAGCATGTTGAGTGTTAAGAATAGAAATCTTTTTAAATAATTTTTTTTAATTGAAATGAAGCAAGAGTATGAATAATAATGACCAAGCACATCCAAAGAAACATGTGCTTTCAAATCAACAGGACAGTTTAAAGTGTGGGGAAGGAACTCAAGGATTTGCTCCTTATAGGAATTTTATGTAAGAGCCAAGGTTAGCCTAAAACAGAAAAGAAGGAGAATTAACATTTATGAAGAATTTACTCTATTGTGCTTCTTCTGCTAGACAAGTTACAAGATCACATAGTATCATCAAAACAGTTCTGGGAAGAAGTTTTACATTTGAGAAATGTGTAATACAGTTAAATTTCAAAATAATCATAAAACTGACACAGCAAGTGAGGGTGATGACAGCCACCTTCAGATTTCATAGCCCTTGCTTTGTACCACCATCCATTCCACCTCTGGTATCATGGATAAGCTCGGGAGACATTATCCAGAGCTTGTTGAGTAAAACACTGTAGGTACATCCAGGACCATGAGCAGGCACTGAGCTTCATCAGAACTGAGTCTTCCATGAGTAATTTTGGGTTGTGCTGAGAAAACCACCTCTATTGATGCCAGACTGGGCTGTCATCTTTAGTTAACAAGTTTCTTTTTTCTATCAAGGCAATGAGCTACTAGAGGAGGTGGAGTCTCCAAAATTACTGAATGGGAATTTTGAACATTAGAAATGTCATACTTGAGTAGAAAAGCAATAGATGGTAAGTGGAACAGTCTTCCTACAAAAGATGTTATAAGGTTTACATGAGAATCTTATCAGACAAATGACATAAAGGTGATGATTATTTCAAACTATGACTGAAGGAGTGAATAAGCACGAAACATTTTCTTGATACATTTACTCTGCTATTAACACACTGAATGGTTTTAAAGAAATGAACCCACCACTCTGGTCTTCAATTAATCTCTGAAATGCAAGGGTTGTCTTTAACAACTTCTTGCTGTTTATCATTGCTGTTCTTTGTTTCTTCCTATCCATCTTATCTGGATTTGTCTGTCATGCTACATGACTTAAAATGTTACCCTAAAATTACCAAAAATTAAGAAGCCAAGTATAAATTTTTTAGATAATGACAGTCTTTGTCTATTAAAAATAGCATGAATTTTATAAAGTAAATGATTAAAGGTTGGAAAAACCTACTCTAGCTTTTTAACATAAAATTTTAACAAACTCTTAGAGTGCTATTATCATTACTTAAACAATTTTAAAGCAAGCAAGATGCTTAGGAATCCAGGGCTATTCTGCAATTCTGAATTAGCTCACACTACAAAGGATTTGATGTTTATCCCACTGTGTTTTCTTCTCCTTCCTTACCTCTCACATCATGATTTCCTTCTTGGAAATCATAACATAATTATGTTTCTAATATCTTATCTCCTGGGACCTAACCTAAGAACATAAGAAACTGAGCAAAAACTTAATTGTACACATGGACTAAAGACTGCTCTCAAGCCTTAATGTGACTCCATAATGTTTTTATCTTTACATTTAAAACGTTTTAATTCTAATTTTTCTATGAATCTCAGTTTTTTAATTTCTATCTGTTAAATATAAAATATACTATTTTTTTTACTCAAATATATTAGCTAAGAATATAAATGGTATCTTGGGGGTGCTGAGCAATAAATAGTTCAAATAATAAAGTTTGTATCTCCTTATGATAAAATTACCTTCTTCATATATGATACCACCTAGTTAAGTTTAATCACAACATATATTTCCATGTATTTTCTCACTATTTGTTGACATTTATTTTATAAATATTTTCTTCTCAGTAGAGACACTAACTAATCTATTTTTAAATCTAGGTCTTTTAAGACTTGTCCAAGTTTTTGAGAATCATGTACCATAATATGCTCACTTTGATTTAATAATTTACTGATTAGATTTTAATAGGATATTTTCAGTCATACCACAGTAACCAGACAAAATAAGTATATTTCTAAATATAATAATAACATACATTTATGTTGTACTTTATAATGTCCTATAAACTTTAATACAGGTTATCTTATTTCTTAAAATGTTAAATTTATATCTTCTCCTTTTACTGGGAAGAAGATATTATACATCCATACAAACACTTTTACATGAATGTTCTTAGTTGCTCTTTTTGTGATAACCAAATGTTAGAAAGATCTCAATGTCCATCATCAAGTATATGAATAAATAAAATGTAGTATATCTAAACAGTGGAATACTACTTAGCAATACAAATAAATGAACCATGAATACATGCTACAATGTGAGCAAACCTCAAAATAATTATGCAGAGTTAAAGAAGTCAGGCAAAAGTGTGTGCATGCTCCATGAGTTTATTTCTATAAACTGCTAAAAAATGCAAACTAATTTATGGTTTATAGGAAGCAGATCAGTGGAAACCCAGGGTAGAGTGAAGAGAAATATCAATGGAAAGAATATGGAAGATAACAAGGAAAACTCGGTGGTTTTCATAAATGTGCACTATTGAAGCTATAGTGATGGTTTTACAGGTATATGCATATGTTGAAATTTATCAAATTGTACACCTTAAGTATGTGCAGTTTGTTATATATCAATTAAATCTCAATAACAGCAGTTAAAAATTTTGTCTCATTCGCCATTGCACTCCAGCCTGGGTAACAAGAGCAAAACTCCATCTCAAAAAAAAAAAAATTGTCTCATTTCAATCTCATCTTGTGAAATAATATTTTTTAATTTTACAGTTACAAAACTGGTTTAGAGAGGTTATATTAAATTGCACCTTAAAAATCTGTTATATGGAATTTTAAATATAGGTTTATCTTAGTTGTATAATCTTTCTATATCAATATTTCCCTTACAGAAGACTATGATTGATTTATTACCACTGTTACCATATACAAAAATATCCACTACTAAATCTGAACAAATGTCATATAACATATATTTGCTGTTTGAATACTATCTTCAATCTTTCTGATAAAAAAGAGAACCCCATTCTTAAATTTGCATGCTAAAAATTTATGGTTTGATATTATATCTAATAAACTTATCAGTTTAATGTCACATAGAGTACCACAAAAATTAAAGGGATAGCAATGAAAACAGTTATGTATAATGGCACTGAAATTTTAAATTAAGATAACCAGTCATCAGAATCTGAAATGTCCACTAGCAATAAAAACAAAATAAAACAAAAAACAGACTTATATGAGAGACTCAGTTAATGTTCTATGTACTCTTGATGATAGTGAAAACCTTCTAACTTAGAAAGCAAGATAAGAAAAAGTAAGAAATGTTACCTTCCTCCTGATTGTTTCAAAACCTGAGGTAGGTTTTTCTACCTATACTGATGAGAATTTTTTTTTTTTTAATAGAAGTCTGACCCTATAGTCCTTCCCTCAAAATCAGTTTGATTTCATTCTACATAAAGCCAGGGAAAGGCTGATTCGGATGATTTAGGCATGGAGGAAAATACAGGTGACAATACTTTGAAAAACATAGTTTACTTCTGTAAACTGATATACATGGTGTAATATTACTGGTAGAAGTACATTACAAAGACTAATTTTCAAATAGTGCCTTGGTTTAGAGCTTCAAAGAACATGAGGATGATTTAGGAGACATTTCCATCTAAGTTAAGCAGAGCATTTAATAAATTCTGTTGGTTAAGAGTAATTACTGGATGTATCATTAATAATACCTAAATGATAATGATGCTTAATGATACTTTTTCAGTTGTATATCAGATAAAAACATTTCATAGCACTCAAATGAACACGAAGTCAACACAAGTTTACAAACCAACTTTGTTTTCAAATTTTGACTTGGATTTGATAAATTTCTCACTGTTGAAGTATGAATGTAAAGAAAGGAAGGTAATGAGTCCTAAATAAAGCTATTTCAACATCGAAGATGAAATGAACATTATTTTGTGGCCTCAGAGAAGGAATAACAACCTCTGAGAATAATTTATTTCTGTAACAAGAGGGAAAAAACTTAAAAATGGTTACATGTGTTTAAAATGGTAGGAATAGAGATAGTTTCCATGAAATGTGTGCAGAAATCTACAGGAAGAAAACAAAGTGAAATGAAATATATCAGGATATAATAAAGACAAATGGAAAAAGCTAAAAATTTCTTCTGAGTGATGGAAAGAAAATTTGCCGGGAAGCTAAATGTTAAACAGCAAAATAAAAGTTCACACTTTTGAGCTTGAAAGCTAGCAATGAGCATTAAAATGGATTTACTAAATAAATGAATAAACATTTTAGAACATGTACCTCAAAGGCAAAGTAGTAAAATATGACAAAAGGAAATGTAATGGATATGCAATATGAGGTAAAGACTAAAACTCAAAATTAAAGAATATTATAGAAAAATTAAAACATTGAAGGAAAAAATATTGAGAGATATGTCTAAAGAAAGCTGCACTGATTGTGGTTGTGGTAGGGTTAAATTAGATAGTATTAATGAAAGAAGAATGACAGACAAATCTATCTCACCTACAATTTGAGAAATAACAAAGTAAAAATATACGCAAATAACTTGTTAGAAAAAAAGAAAAGAAATAGCTGTCTATAAATAGCAAACTCCAGCTAGTTCATGTTTGTCCACTGCAAGATTAAATGGAAAAGATACAGGAACACTGTTTAGAGTTTGCAGAGAAAATTTTGTGGATGTCAACATTTTTGTGCTCTGCTAAATCATTTTAATTAGTGAAGAAAACAAAAAAATAATTTTATATAACAACGATCCTAAAAATATACAGAATGATTTTTCTAAAAATATGTAGCATACAATAAGTCTAAAAAACTAAAAGGCACAATCTGTAAAGATAGACAGATATGTCTAAATAATAACTGCATACATACATAGATATGAAAATCAAAACAAAAATCAAAAATCATTCTTTAACAAAGACCAGGTATGCAATCTAACATAATAGAAAAAAATATAGCCTTAATGAGGACACTGTTCTGAAGTTAAGGAATAATGCACTGGATATACTAAAACATTATTATTTTTTAAAGCAGTGAATAATATAATCAAGGGCTGAAGAAGAGTAAAGTTCTGAACAAAAAAAAGTGCTTTTACCAATTACAGGCAGTTTTCCCAAGAACAAATTTTGTAGTTTTAAAGACATGTAGTAAATAGATTGAACTAGTCAAAATATCAGACATATTCCTAAGATACAAAATTTAAGTTACTGAACTCTTAGCAGTGGTCTTTACTGTTTTGCCATTCTTTGCTTCAAAAATCATAAGGGATGATAGGATTCTCTCTGCGTAATAGCAGCTTCTTAAGATTGAATCCCTTTATACATCCTTTATGCAGAATTAAGAGAATAAGTAAAACCACCCACAACCCATGCCTACAGTACAATAAGAGATAAATAATTCTTCGAATTTCTAAGTAGATGTAAGTTGAAAAATAAATAACCAAACCAACAGAGTTATTTCCAGGTCTGCCTGGGCTGAAAGTTAGGAGACATTTCTTGGAAAAGATGAGGGGGGTAGTCGGGATTATAGAGATTGAACACAGATAAAATCATCCACAGAAAGATAAATCACAACACAAGGGGGGAAATATTGAAAACAGGTGTCACATGTGTGAGATGTAGGCAAAATAGACTTAACAACCAATAGGCAAGCTGGACTGGGAAAAAGTTTTGCAACAAATATTGATGAAAAATATTTAACATTACTAATGTTCACAATCAAAAAGACAAAAGAAAAATGGTAAACTAATATTAAATCATATTCTCCAAGAATGAGAATTATAAATAACTGATAATCATATAAAAATAGTCAACCTCACTAGTAATCTAAGAAATATATATTTATTAAGAAACCATAATTTATCATGATTGAAATAAAAATGATTACGGAGACCATACTCAATATTGTCAATGGTGGGTTTTACCGGAAACTAGAATGCAGCATATATGACTTTAAATTATTTAATGACTTTATTAAATAACTTTAAATACTCATTATTTGTGGCCAAGTAATTCTAATTTATAGAAATTTATTCTAGGAAAAACCTCAGGGATTGGTTTACAGATATTTGTTTAAAGTTCTATATTGTAATTTTAGATTATGGATAAAATGAAAATGATATAAGGAAATAATATTGTTAAATTTTAGTGATAAAATTTGTTATACGGGATTAAATAATGGTTTAACAAGTTGTTTTAGTTTTATGAGTAAATGCTAACAATGTGTGCCCATTGACAAATACAATATACAAGCAGTAACAATTTTCTAATCATCTCTTATTGCTTTGTTCCAATGGGGAAAATTAACTTTTGGTGTTTTAAAACCAATTAAACAGTGAGACTCTTACCTCTATGGAGAGGCAGACAATTATTTGATGGCACAACTACCTGAAGGCATACTTACATACAGTTTTCCCTTCAGATTTTCCAATTATATTGTTTGTGCTTGGGTGAAAATAGATGTTTTGTTGAAATGATCACAGATGCATCTTTAATAAATGCGAGAAATTAGGTATATTTACAATTTTAAAACATTAAATCAATGCTTTCTTGGAGTTTTCTGAATCAAGCTTAATTCCCCTAATTATTCTAAATGTAAAAGAGCTTCAAGAATTTGTCTGAAAAGGCCAAGATTTAAATAATTGGAAATTAATTGTTCTCTAATTAAGACTAGAACAGTAAGGAGCTTTATTAATAACTTTAGCAAGACATTACATTACCAAGGTATTTAAGGAACATTTACACAACATCACATTTTTCAAAGTAACTTTTCTTTAGAATGGACAAAAGAAATAATTATATTTAATCACTTAAGACTATTTGCAAATGTTCAATTTCACTGTATCGTGACAGACCCTGTGTGGTTTGACGCCGCAATGAACTAGGTCTTTACCATTGCATAAGGAATATCATTTCACATTGAAACTGGACAGGGATCATTACAGTTCACATTTCACTAACATGAGTTGAAAATCTAATTGACAATTTGCTGGATTGCATCTATATGATACTCCACTGTAAATGGCAGCTTCACAAACTGTCTCCTACAGTGATCATTTAAATTGAAATACCTCAGGGGCCATGTTGTTCACCCAGCACAGCATCTTCTGTTTGTCTAAATTTATTGTTCATTGCCATAGTTAAAAACTCATTCGAAAATCAAGTTTTTATTAGGCTTCAGATGATAGATTTGGTAGGAAGGCAAAACTATTAAATTTTATTTTGAAAGAAAACTACTGCTCAAGTGCAAATATACAAGAAAGAAATTACAAAAGTAAATATATTAATAATTTAACTCTAGAAGTTAAGAATCTGTGGTGGGAAAATCAGTTAAAAATATAATGTAAATCTTCCTATTTACCCTTATTATCCACTGATTAAACTGAAAGGGATAAAACTATTGAGAAGTTTTCTGCCTAAAACAGAGGAAGTATGAGGATATTATGATCTTTACTAAGATAATAAGTAATGTCATTTAGGACTAGATGCTAAAATTAATTACAAAAGAATTACATTGGTTACAAATGCTTAAAATGGTATGGTTTAATATGCACATAGCAAAAATAAAAAGAGTTGCATATTTTGTTGTTTTTACAAAATACAGTGTGTCAAGCTCTGGTTCCTTTTTTTTTTAATACACTAGTTGGATTGACACTGGATTTTTTGATACCCTATATAAGGGTAAAATGATGAAATTTTCTTTGGTAGATAAAAGAGGAGAGGGCCCCTTACTCTCCTCCTTTTAGAGCGTTCCTTTGAAAATATCGTAGGCCTGATAAGAAGCCCAACCTTTTGATTTTACAATGGAAGATCAAAAATCTTATTTCTGACCCTTGAAACTGCGAGAATTTACCTACAAAAATTAACTCAGGAATCTCTCATAAGATATATAAAATTCTCTCAAAAGGTGCATCCATTTGTCTCTCAAGAAAATAGGAGAAATTTTATTTGCTTTTATCTTCTACTTTTTTCTAAGTGTTGAGGAAATATTTTTTATTTTTTCAGCTTTATTAAGGTATATTTGAAAACATTACATATATTTAAGTGTAAAATGTAATGATTTGGTACATATATATACTGTGTAATAATTACCATAGTCAATTTAGTTAACACATTCATTACCTTTCATTGTTGTGTGTGTTTGTGTGTGTATGGTGAGAACATTTAAGACTAAGATTGTTTTAATTGTAAAACTTTAGAAAAGATTAAATGAAGTCATTTTTAAAGTGCTCTCTTGATTTGTATGCCTATTTAAACAGTTTTAATCATTAGGATGGTTATCAAGGGGTAATATTCACACTTTATATAACTCCCCACCCATTATCCCCCTCATTCCCCAACTGAAATCTAGATCCATTTACATGAAGTAGCACATTTTCCATGAACTTTGTAATACAGGTAGATCCACCATCATTTAATCATTTTAGAAGTTCTAACTCAGCTCAGTGAGAAAATTATTTGATCTCTACCATAAATTATTATACTATTTTGAAGATAATATTTTCCCTGTAGACAATCCTCCATAGAAGTAGCGTAGGTCCAACACTTAACCATTACAGTAGCTAAAAATAAAAAGACTAACAACTTCCAATGTTGGTGAGGAAGTAAAGCAACTGCAATTCTCATGTACTGATGATGGAAGTATAAAATGGTTGAGCCACATGACAAAAGCTTTACAATTTTCTTACAAAACTAAATATATACTTATCTTCTAACCTTCTGACCCAGTAATTGTACAATTCTATTCCTAGTATTTACCCAAGAACAACAAAATGCGTGTATGTGTATGTAGGTATATGTATGTTTGTAGATGCTGCATATATCAACAAATGACTTGTTCGAGAATGTCCATAACAACTTTATTCATAATTGTCCAAAACTGGAAAAAGTTCTGGCGTTTATTAACTTACGGATAAAATATTTCTATAAATGAAAGATATATGCAACAGCATAGATGTTGTGTGGGAAAAAAACCTATGCTGAATAAAAGAAATGGTAAGAAAAAGTACATATTATATCTTACATGAAATTCTAGAACAGTGAACAGTATGAGAAGAGAGAGAATAGTAGTTGTTGGATAGGATTAAGAGCATAATAGAACTTGCCGGGATAACTAAAATTTCTACATCTTAATATGAATTGTGGTTACAAAAGATTATATTTTTGAAAATACTGAATGGCACACATGAAATTTATTTATTCCATAGTATGTGAATCCTACCTCAAAAAATGCCAATTGACTATAATCAAATACTGAACTCTAACGACATTCTTGAGGATTTGCCTGCAAGTAAGGTACGCTGAGGTTGGAGATTTACTTTGAAGGCAGTAAAAACATGAATTTATTGTTTGATAGAAGGACATATGGATTCATAGGTATTTGATAAAAATATATAAATGTATATATTATGGAATCTAAGTGATGAGTATTGAGTATTTACTGTATAATTCTTTTAATATTTTTGAATACTTCAATGTTTTCATAATAAATAATGAAGTAATAATGGGATTTCTAAAATTGTAATAGGCATATAATAGTTGTTAACATATTAGCTATTTGTTGGGTGAGTAGTCAATGTCAAAATTTTGGCATGAAGCCTATTGAAGAATTTTATTTTTCTCCCTCAGTGTCCTTTTTCTCCGCATTCTTAAGTTTGGCACATTTCTCAATATCCCCTGCAACTTAATATGGAAACATTATTAGGTTTGGATTAATGATATGGGGGAAATGAAAAATGTCACTTTGGACTTATAACACTACAATACATTTCTCTAGCTTTCTTTCTCTCTTTGTTTTAAGCTAGAATGCAGGTGGAATGCAATACCCATGTTCAACCATGCAGACTCAGACAGGAACTTAGAAAAGGGGCTTGCAACCTATGGTCTAAAATCCAGTGATCCAGTGCCTGTTTTGTGAATTAAATGTCTTTGGAACACAGATGCACTCATTGTTTACATATAGTCTATGGCTACTTTTACTTTACAATAGCAGAGTTGAATAGTTGAGTCAGATATAATATGGTCTTAAACCCTAAAAGCTCTCCTTTACCAAAAACAAACAAACAACAACAAAAACAGTGCTAACACTTTCTCTAGAACAAGAAGATCCCAGAATGAGCTACAGAAAAAAAAAGTATGGCACCAGATTAGAATGGCTAGATGTTTTTTAAAAATAAATTTATACCAATAAAGCTGCTGGTTTTTATTTGTGCTTTTGTTGTTGTGATTCTTTCTGTTGATTATTTTTTGTTGTTTTTTATGTGGAATTAAGAAGTATTTTTAACAGATATGAGTAATATTTTTCCCAGTTTCTTATTTTATTGTGTTTTATTGTTTCAATGTCATCTGCTTTGTTGTCAGTCCATAAGATAATTTTAATATCTTCTTATTAAAAAATAAACTACTTGCTCCCAGAAAGCAGTATTTCCTGGTATTTGGCATTTTGAAGCTGAAGAAAAATAACTTTGATCTTTCAGATTGTTTCTCTGTTTTAGTGCAACTCATTGGTTTTTGGCTTTGGCATTTCAAAGAAAAAAACTTTAGATCTCTTCTCCACAATCCAGAGATAGTCTTTCCCATTTAAATTTTAAACTAGTTTTCATCAATGACAATACATTTCAATGTTTATCTGTTGAGGGAGAACCAATTAATGTATCTGAAGGGTTGTTTCAGAATGCATTTTTTTCTCTTCTTTAATGCAAGTACTGTGCTGAGACAGTTTTGCCTAGAGAAAGTCATCTGTTTTTCACATCCTAATGATTGATTTAACAGACATCAACATTGCTATAAATAGAGACAGATGCCCTACTAGAGAAAGCTCTAGACTTGGAATCTGAACATCCATAGTGAAGTCCAGGTTCGGTATTTATGCCGGAAGACTTTCTTACCTGAATCTTCTCTGGGCTCAGAGCTCTGATGTACCCAAGAAAGAGCCAAGTTACCAGATGATCTCCAGAGTTTCAGCTAGCTTTAGAATCTCAATGACTTAAAATTGCTTAGTACAAGTCAGTGGGTAAAAGGCCATATATAATCAGTTAATATCATACCTTCGTATATTTTATCATTTTACTCTGTATGTTTCATACAATTTATTATTAGAAAACTTACTCCACAGGTCAATTTTAAAGCAAAAGAGCAGTTAATTTTGTACTTCCCGCCATATATTATTCATCCTCATACCATCATCTTTTTCTATCTAAAGCAATTAGCAGTGAGTAAGGCATCATAAGACTTCAGCAAATATTTAGTCCAACCTTGCACCATAAACTGTATTATTAATACATCAGCCAGAGTCATTACTTAAAATATAAAGTTACATCAAATCATTCCTCTACTTAGAATCCTCCACAGATTCCCCATTTAGAATAAAAGCTAATGTGCTTACAATGTGACTATAGTGTAGTTGACAAGGCCTTAGAAAATCTGTTTCCAGCTACTCTCTCCCTCATTCATTCTGCTCCCGTCCAATCCTCCTGGCCTTGGGTGCCTTGTACCAGTTGTTCCCCTAGAAATCCACATGGCTAACTTCACTTCCTTCAATGTTTTGTACAATCTTCACCTGTCCTCAAGAACTTAAATTTTAACTTCTAGCTGATACCCAACATCCTTGTCATGTTCCCAGTCCTGATCACCCTTCTCTGGGTCTTCCTTCCACGGCAGTCATCACCTTGCAACATGCTACTTACACAGTTATTTTTGTGGTGGTTATTATCTACCTTTCCCCACTATAATATAAGCTTCATAAAAGCATGAAATTTTGTCAGTTTAGTTCATTGAGGTATTTCAAGCAGTTAAGAGTGCCTGGCACAAAAGTGATACTCAATAATATTTGTTGAATAAATTGGAAGAGGGAAATAAATGACTAAATTAGGTCTTTTTTCTCATTTCCTCTTGAACTATACCCAAAATATACACCTTAACCATGTCCATTTACTATAGCTGTGGACTGTAACAATGAAAAACTATTCATGGGAAGCAGTTTCAACATTTTTGAAAAGTATTCCCAAATCATCAACATAAATGCAGAATCAATTTATTCAACAAAAGAATTTCAAACATATAAAACTTTTTTCCTTGTGGAATACATTTTATTAGACATGGATGACAACAAAAGAAAGCCATGTTCCTGTGCACCCTCAAGGATTTTTTTAAACTCCTTAATAGAACAGATACAAAACATGACTTAAAAGTAAGTCCGCACATATTATTCAAGGGGAAATGAAGAAGAACTAAAGACAAGAAAAATGTTGAATGTAATTTTTCCAAGCCTTTAGATTCTGACTTGGAACACTAGAGCTGTGAAGTGCCCCTCTTAAAACCCACTGGCAATAAATGATGATTTAGTCTTAAGGAAGTATGGGGCAGAACAGATTAGATGAAAGAATTTTAGTAGTCATAATATTCAGCACAGTGTTTTCCAATTTTCGATTTGTAAGAATAGCTTTTGTTTAGAACCATGATCCTCTCTTTATTATAAGAAATAAAAAACAGTTATTTCTCTAGAACTATAGATTGCTGATATCATATTCCCCTTTACCTTCTCCTGTAACTAATGTGTGTCTCTAGTTATTTGCCACATTAGCCATTTTCACTTTAAATGGAATTTATGAAGCTCCTAGTATTGCTTTATAAAACTTTTATTTTCATATTACTCTTTGTTTTCCCAGATCATTTACAGATAACTGTCTGAAAGCTTTTATCAAAGGAAAACTCTTTCACGGAGTTAGTCCAAGCATTTAAAGCAGTTAATCCCCTATTTTTTAAAGTACTTGTGCTGCTTTTACCGTTATAATGCATACTGTTATGACTTCTAGATTAGGTTAATATGGAAACTCTCCAAAGTCTAACACTCGCAAAGCACACCATTGTTCAACCCGCCACAACCCATGCATTTACTCATAGCAATAAATTCAATCACATTACTTCAGTTATGGCAGATTTACACTCAATCGCTATCGGTCAGTACATTGACTTTAAAATTTGGCTCAGAGTTTTTCATTACCTCTGTGGAACTTCTCTTTCATTGCTATCAGAATTGGCCTCCATTTATATGTGCCCTCAGTCCTTACTTTCTAATAATAAATCTCAAATTCATCAACCCCCTTGTCAGGTCTCTCATCCATGGGCAACAGAGCATTCACCTGTTATACCCCAGAGCTCTGGAATTCCCTGATCTGAACACTCCTCTCCAAATCCCCTGAGCTTTATAAATCCCTTTTTGAGTCTCACTTATTAAAATTTGCTTTAAATATTTGATCTGCCACTGACACATGCTGTAGGCTTGGCTGTTGTGAAAAAGAAGATGAAAGGTATTTTTATTTTCCTTACCATGTATGAGAAGGATTGAAATTTCTTCCTCTTCTTTCTTGGTATTTTATATTTTTCATCATTATTTTCTTTCTCCTTTTCATCACCAACAGAACAATCAAGCAATAGTTTTTGGTTACTAACTAGGGCTTAGAACTAAGGATTTCATATGTTATGAGACTATAGATAAACTGTTCACAATATCATTACTTTGCATCCTTCAGATGGGCATAGATTTTTTTTTTTAGGAGATGACATGAAGTTAGAAGAAATACAGCTATTTCCTTATAGACACCCTCCTCCATTTCCTAGCCCACATGGAAGATTTCTCTTTTATTTTTATTTTAACTAATAAATATTTTAGCTTATCTCCATTAATTTGTCAAAAGAAAACAGAAAAATACCTTTACTGGTACTAACGGAGATATTATTTTTGTACTGCTATGGTGATATCAATGCTGCTATCTCAAGCTTCGATAGTTTTAGTCCAAAGTAGTCCATTCTTCCCAGGATTTGCCAACATTAAAATAATCCCTTTTCAAGTTTCCCTTGATACATATCTTAGTGCTATGTACACAGTAGGTGTTTTGTAAATGTTTTTAGAAAATGAAATCAATTACTTTTGTCTTGCTCTTTAATTTTATTCCTATTCCCCTTCTAAAAGGCTCTGGCTTTCTCTCTGATTCTCTACTTATTAGAGTACAGCTTTTCTACCATCCTTGTCTCTCTCCTATGGCTGTTGATCAGCCTATTGATCAGGAACCAAAAAGCCAGCCAACAGCCAGAAAAGGGCATTATATTCCAGCACAATTTCCCTCTAAGTGCTTAATGTTCTTTAAACCCCTCATTCAATTAGAAGGCACAAGCTATTACATACAAGTGCCCCACCACAGAAAATTACAAGCTCATATCTGAGAGATACAGAGAAAGGAAGGCAAAGAGTAAGTTAATAGGACATTGTCTGCATGTTTGGTAAATCCTGTGGAGTTTGGGTCTCAAGGTTAATATCAGAGTGCCAGGCTATGGAATTTAAACAGCAGGTAGGTTTCAATAGCACAGAATATGAGAGAGAACAGAGTACTGATAGATACATTATTCTGTTATTTGAAATGGCTACTGTGCAAAATTCAGCATTTCCTCTGAAACATTTTGAAGCAGATGATTTAGGCCATGGAAAATAATGGCAAAGTTAAAACTTTTTTAAGGTTAAGGTAACATTACTGAAGTAGGTGACCTGATTGAATTTCACTAACTGGTAAAGTTTTGAGAGGTTTGATGTATTTAAGGATAGTGAGAAGAAAGCATTATTTCTTTGTTGGAAGGAAGATAAAATTAACATCATAAGACATAAAACTTAACATATGAAGATTATTAGCCATTTTCATTGTAGGCAGACACTGAATGTTACAAAAGAATGAAAATCGTGGTGCTTCCAGTAGCTATTGCATGCTCTTTCAATAGAAAAGCACATGGCTGCGGTAATAGAATGAAAGCTGGTTTTAACCCTACTCACCTCCTCTCTCCGGTGCCTTTGTGCAATGCACAAATGTACAACTGTACCCAGATACCATAAAAAGTTCTTATGAAAAATATAAAAATACGAGCAGACTAGACAATCAGTCTCATCATCTATTGTGGGCAAAGTTTGAAGTTTATAACTATGATACAACATTTTATTTATCTAACAATAAAATATGCTTACAGTGGAAAATTAATAAATAATGGGCATAATGATATAAACTTTGCCAAATCTCAATTAATTTAAAAAATATCAACCTAATAATCAAAAGAGTTAAAATTTAAGATAGTTGATTCAAGCACAAAGTTTGATGATGGTCACCCTGGAAGCACAAATCCCAAAGAATGAAGGTCAGTGTTCTGAAGTGTAGAAGTTTGGGATCATTGACGTAGACAAAATTTAGGTAAGGCAAACAGAATTTCAACGTCTTTCCATATAAGGCTTACTGGATAGGTTATAACAATCTGATTAATTGAGGTGGCCTTTTTCTTTCAGGAAATGTGTATTTAACATTCTACACCAAAGAAGTAACAGCCATTGGGTCTTTGGAAACATCTGGTCTGAGTCAGGTACAGGACAGTAAAGTACTCAGTTAATCTATAATAAAGACCAGTGATTAAAAAGCAGGCAGGGCCTGGTCTCTGGTTTCTCCTAGTCATTTACAGAAAAAGAGCAATGAGGAGTAAAATTAATGTATAATCTAAGAAACAGATGTTGGAAACATGCTATGCGACTCAGTCTCTAGGGCTTAACTTCCTCGCTGGCATAATAAATTTAGAGGGTCCTGAAATAGTATTGTCTTTCACAAAACTAACTTTATGGAGAGGTAAATTTATTTTATGCATTTTACCAAGAGAAAACTTAAAATGAGACAGAAGGAGTATGGCTGATGTCAAATACAGTTAGTAAGTGGTAGAGTCAGGACTGGAATCCAGAAAACATGATTATACAAGGTTTAATCATAGTATAAATTATCAACCTAAAGCAGATTATAGCGTTAATTTGTTTCATTATTAATGATGTATTCTACAAAAAATTAAGACTAAATAAACCCCACAAAACTAAAATTACTCATAATCTCATTATAGAGAAAACTACCATAAATATTTTGGAGATATTTTCAGGTTTTCTTTTTTCTATTGGATAATTTCTGTTAGATTATTTGTTGTTTGCAACCAATCTTTATTACTTAACATTTTCCACTTAACACTTCCATTATTTAATTCAAGTACATACATATATGCACTTATATGCATAAAACCTTACCCAAGAAATCTCATATTTTTAATAATTCCAAATTTTGTCTTTGCTGTCAGTAAAACAACCCTACAAACATTCTTATCACTAAATCTTTAGAATCATTTTTATTTCCCTACTATTTTGAATATTTCTTACAACTTGCCAAGTTGATCTCTTAAAAGTTACACTAATTTATAATCATGAACTATATGTAACAACACCTATCTTCGCACTAACCAACTGAAGATATTTTCATTTTAAAACAACTAAAAGCTTTCCAATTGATGAGACAAAGGTGGTATTTCAATACTATTTTAATTTTTATTTATTTAAAAATAAGTAATTTGGAATATTTTTAAAGTTCATTGATCTTCTATATTTTGGGAAGTATATTGCCAACATTTTGCCTATTTTTAAGATATTGTCTCTTCTGCTAATTTGAAATATCTCTTCATTTTCAAGAATATCACTGATTACCACATTTACAGCTGTCTTTCCCATTTCATGATTTTTACTTAATTTTGGTTGGGATGGTTTTGCCATGATAAATTTTACTATTTTATGCTTACATACCACAATCCCATTTTTTTGTGGTTTGTAGGGCTTTACTTTTTGTGGTTAGAAGGCATTACTACAGAAAGATCAGACAAATTTGTCCTTTCTCTAAAATTCTATGATTTTCATATTTAAAATATTAACACGTCAAAATTATGTTACATGGTATGAGGTAGGTGTTTAATTCTCACTTTGAATAGGGAATCACTTGATCCAAAATTGTTCACTGAATTACCTAATGTTTGTCCACTAATTGGAGATGCCACTTCCATCAATTATATAATTGCTATATATCTGGGGGTCTGATTTTGAACTTTCTGGCCTTTTCCTTTCATCAGCTACATAGGTTATTTTACTAATAAAAAAGCCACCTTATATTGATTTTCATTCTTAAAGCTTTCTTGGTTATTTGGCTTATTTTGAATGAATTATAAATTCTTGATCAGAATGTGTAAAACAATGAAAATATTAAAAGAATAAGGAATTCATCAATGTTCAACCCAAAGAATTCAAAAAGAATGACCTCAATATTAAGATGTTTTTAAAATGTTAAATGAAAATAAATGAAATAAGTAAGATAGCCTGGTCTATTAGTTGGATGATTATGTTGTAAGTACTTTTATTTTCAATGTACAGAATCACCACATGTGTAAAAATTATCCCAAGGAAATGGTTTGTAATTATCTCTGAAGGTCTGTATGTAATACATGGAATGTTTAACTAAAGCCACTTTGCTACTGCCACTACTATTATTAATAGTAACAGGTATACTATGGGCAGCATTAAATAAAAGAAACTGGACAAATGTAATTAGGCTAACCTTGTGAAAATTAACACACTATGCAACTCAAAGTTTTTAGCCTTTATAAAGTTATGTTTTTCATTGAAATCAAGGAGACAATGTAAAGATTCACCTAAAATATATCTTCCAGGCTGGACACAATGGTTCACGCCTGTAATCCCAGTACTTTAGGAGGCCAAGGTGGGTGGATCATTTGAAGTCAGGAGTTCCAGAACAGACTGGCCAACATGCAGAAACCCCATGTCTACTGAAAATACAAAAATTAACCATGTGTAGTAGCTCATGCCTGTAATCCCAGCTACTAGGGAGGCTGAAGCAGAAGAATTGCTTGAACCAGGGAGGCAGAGATTGCAGTGATCCAAGATAATGCCACTGCACCCCAGCCTGAGTGACAGAAAAAGAATTTATCTAAAAATATATCTATATTTTTATTTATTACATAATTATATATATGTATATAATTCTTGCATTCTCTCCTTTTTTTGTGGTTGTTTTGTTTTCTGTTTTCACATAAAACTTTATCAGAAGCAGCTATTTATGTAACTGATTCACTTAAAATATATCTTCTATTACACTCTGCCTTTGTATTTTTGTTGTTGTTGTTCCATTTTTTGTTTTAACACAAAAGCTTATCAGAAGCAGCTTGCTACCATTTCAAGTAACGGAATGGATAAGGCCAGGTTGCAAACAGCTTCTCCAGACATTCACATTGTGTACCAGAGAACACACATACATTTTGGGTCTCCCTGAAAATGCAGCTCCCTAGTAAATGTCATTTGTTAGAAATGATATATTTCTCTTATTACCTACTTCAGTAGTGGGAAAAATGTTAGAAAATTTTACCAAGGTTACACACCAGACTGTCAGAGTTGTTCCAAGAAAAATACAACAAAGGGAATGCTCATCTTTCAAGGGTACTCTTATTTTGTCACCACTTGAGAAATATAACACCTACTGCCACCTGCTAAGGTTGTGGGACACACAGATTGGTCAGCCAGCTTAAATTTCACAGAACAAGTCTGAAGTAAATAAGCCATTCTATTTAGCTTTTGGGGAAAAAAAAAAAAAAAAAAAACTATCGGAAACGACAGAGAAGTTGATGAATAGAGATTATTTTCAAGTGTGCAGCAGAAATTGGCCTTGGTACAGGACTTTTTTTTTTAAAGGACAGTCTTCCTTTTTGTTGTTAGAATGGATAAAATTGGGCAATTTTCCTATAACCGCTTGATTCTTTTCCTCTGTTATCAAGATGGAATTTCCCAAGAAGGGAATCACACTTGTGATTCAAAGCAAAAAATGAAAAGTCAGCTGATTCACAGGAAAAATGATGCATTCTTCATCCTTGCTGTGATAAAAAGAAAATATAGTTCTGTTTCTGATTTGGGAAGCTGCCATTCACAAAAATGGCAAATTTATGCCTGTAGGAGCATATTTACCTATTAGTTTACTGCCCCAGGGAGAGATTCTCACTTCTCTGATCACTTCAGAGAAGACAGTACCAATTGACCAAGACTCACAAACCAGACCAGGCGCAGTGGTTCATGCCTGTCATTTCAGCACTTTGGGAGGCTGAGGCAGGTGGATCACCTGAGGTCAGGAGTTCAAGACCAGCCTCCTCAACATGGCAAAACCCTGCCTTTACTAAAAATACAAAAACATTAGCCGGGCATGGTGGTGGGTGCCTATAATCCCAGCTGCTCAGGAGGCTGAGGCAAAAGAATGATTTGAACCCTGGAATTGGAGGTTGCAGTAAGCTGAGATTGTGCCACTATACTCAAGCTTGGGGGACAGAGTGGGACTCTGTCCCAAAAGAAAACAAGAGTCACAAACTTGTCCAATGCTATTATTTCTTCAAGAGTATAATGATGATAATGAAAATTAGCAATAATTTTAAAAATTATGTAATATTACTATTTTTAGACCTCATTCTAAGAATTTTTACATATTAAATTAACATTTAATTTCCATAAAACCCTGTAAGGTAAGTACTATTATTATCTCCATTTTTCAGACAAAAAAAAAAAAAAGTTAGGGAACTTTGCCAAAAGCTCAAAGAAAATAAAAACACAAATGATATAGAAATTCTCCCCCTTACTAGAAGATAGAACACCATTCCTCTAGAGTTGGGTACTATTCCACCGTAAAGAAATAGTCATCTATATATTATTTGCATGAGAGCAAAGGTAACAAAGAGTTCTAAACTTTCTCAACCCCTCTAACACTGCCTCACGAAGAGCACATATTATGAGTTCACTTACACAAAATATCAAAACAAAAAAGTAAATATAGGGAGAAAAATATTGAGATGTATTGAGACAGAAAGTAGATGAGATGTTGTCCAAGCTTGGGGATGTGCATGGGAAGTGACTATAAATAGGCACAAGATTTATTTCTAAGGTTATTAAATGGTTCTAAAATTAGATTGCAATGGTGAATACACAACTCTATAAATATACTAAAATTTATTTAAATGTACACTTAAAACAGGCACATTTTGTAGTATATAAGCTATGTCTCAATATAGCTTTTTTCCCCCAAAAAATAGCACATTTTATTTTAAAAACTCTGTAAGAGAAAGTAGCACAATGATTCTTTTCCAGTCGTAAAGGTGATGTTCTTGAAAAATCTCGTCATAGGTGAAACAATTTTAAACCTGATTGGGGAGACTTTGGAAAAGGAACTATGACTGTGATACAAGGACACCCTTATTATTATTTTATTTGTTCTAAAATGGTAAACAATTGGGAAGCTGTCAAAAAGAAAATGTGGAGTATGTATGTGTATGTGTGTATGTTTAAGGGAATATCAGTGACATATTATACGGTATGTTTCAATACATAGTAATTATGGATACTTTACCAATATTTTGTATTTACCACTTCCTATGCCCTAGAAAAACTTTTCTCTCATTTTCTACATGAAATTTGTAAATGTACCTTGTGTTACTTTAGACAATATGTACAACAAAGTCATCCTTTGTGTATGTGGTCCTTCTTCTAAATATTCTAGCTCAAGTGGCCAGTTAGTGATTTGTTATTGTAAAAGTCTAGATGCTTGAACAAAACAGCTATAACATTGAACTGCCACATGGCCAGTACAATGATTTAAAAGGTTGTAAATATATCAATCCCTTCTGAATATGTTTCTTTATATTATATTATAACATTAAAATTTTCCTTTTTAGCATTTTTGCCCATTATAGAATTGTAGTTTCTAGTATATCAGATGTGATCTATACAAATTAATTATTCTTTCTGTGCTTCAGTTTCCTCACCTAAAAAAAGACCTAAAAAGGGTACCTACAGCCAGGCGAGGTGGTTCAAACCTGTAATCCCAGCACTTTGGGAGGCCTAGGAGGATAGATCACCTGAGGTCAGGAGTTTAAGACCAGCCTGGCCAATATGGTGAAATCTCATCCTTAATAAAAATACCAAAAATTCACTTGGCATGTTGGTGTGTGCCTATAGTTCCAGTTACTTGGGAGGCTGAGACACGAGAATCATTTGAACCCAGAGTTGGAGGTTGAAGTGAGCCAAGACCATGCCACTACACTCCAGCCTGGGTGACACAGCCAGATTCTGTCTCAAGAAACAAACAAAAAAAGAGTACCTACACCATATTTGTGAGCATTAAATGCAAACATTAATTTGTGAACATGTATATAGATGTAAAGCAATTAAAATACTTTCTGATATAAATGTTAGCTGTTATTGTCTTGTAGGTCAGCGATTCTCAGTCTGGGTAGGGAGACATATGTTGGAGTCACTTGACAAGGTTTGCACACATTCCATTTAGCCTTTCCCGCTCAGAAATATTGTATTATGTGATGAGAGTTGCAAAGATTTTTGTCAGGAAAGAGACATATTTGCCTTTTACAAAAATCTCATTCTGAGGGTACTACAGAGCGGTAGAAAAAAAAAATAGGAATGTATTGAAGAAATTCAGATGATGCTCTGAAAGAAAACTACAGCCATGGGAACAGAAAAAGGTAAAATGGACATGGAAACATTCATGCAAGAAAAAAGGACAGAGTTTAGTCACCAGGTAAGTACAGGACAACATTCGTGTTTCTACCATAGGGACCAGAATGGATGGAGCTACCATTGGCCCTGAGGGAATTAGAGACGGAAAAGAATATGCAGCACCTTTTTCATAACAAGCGAACTAGTAAAAATATACTCAGAAGCACACTTACTGGGAATTGCTGTAAAACAGAATGAACAAAAAGGGATATTCCTTCTGCCCCTTTTAAGGGAATATGCAAGATCAGATAGCATATAGAGCACGGAAGTATCTGTCCCAGGCTTCTCATTAATGTCAAAACTGTATCATCAGTAATTCCACTAGCAACAGACTCCTAAGAACACTGACTGACATAAAGAGTATTTTAGTAATTCAGCTACTCAGTAATGAAGCTCTGAGTTAACATGCTCAGCTGCTGTTTAAAACTGAAATTCAAGAGACAGCACAGGTTGGAGGATAGCGCTGGAAACATGAACACGGCCTGCAAGCCAAGACCCACTTTGCTTATGACAGCAGGCTGAGATGGAGAAGTAATGTCTTGCAAACAATCCAAATGATCGGTCCATTCCTAGTGGAAGGATGGTCTTTGTGGGATGAGAGAGGAGTCACGCAATGAAGACCATCAAAGATGTGAGGGAAATAGGTCATTCTAGGATGTGAGATCAGGAAAACGAATGAAGAAATAATGTATTTCCACAGGTCACATGTCATTCCACAACGCACAAGATCAATTCATACAGCAGGGTAGCAAGAGCTGAAATTTCCAGTAAATCCAGGGGGCTCTGGTACCTAGAAATTGTACATGATTCTAAGAGAAAATTGATGTAATGTGGCACATCGATGGAAGGGCCAACAAGGTTTTTATTTTAATGATAGAACTGAATTCTGAAATTAAGCACAGCAGGTAGAAAATGGATCTAGCACAGATGTCAAAAGCTATCATTGGCTTTTGTGATAAAACGCTTTTTTTTTCCTTAAGCCCAGACCAGTGGCTTATGTAGGTCAACGATGTCGAGCAGGAAAAAACAAACATCATAAGTGCTCGTGTCTTTCTGAGGAAGTTTTGAAATGTTACTGACATTCAAAGACCTTTTCTTTTAGCAGATCTTTCATTATTAAATAGGAAAAACAGAGCTGCCATATTTTCCAGGGATCACATTTCACTGCATAACAGGCAAACATGTAAAAAATAAATAGTGGAAATCAGCAGCAGTTAAAACAAAACAAATATATAGAGCCCAGAATTCTACCGGCTGTCTGACATCAAGCAAGACCTGGATGGCCAAGAGGGTAGCCTTGGCATTGCGCTCACTCTTGTCCCTCACACAATTTAAATAATCTTTTTTGATATGTAAATTGTTTCTCCAAAAATGGCTTTTTTTCTCTCCCATTTTCCAGCTCCATACAAGAGAGAAGTGGTATAGTGATTTTGTAACTGATTTTTTAACTGATTTCTTATTGAATTCTTTCCTTTTCTTAGACACTGTAATCTTATATTGAACCGAGAATGGCAAATTCTTCTGTTGTTTATCATTGATTGAAAGAGAAAACCAAAACAAAGTTGAACTTCTGTTTCTTAATCAAAATGATATTTAGTCACAGAAAATCCAGGCATGCTTTCCTTTTTAGTTTAGGGGAAAAAAAAAACATAATTGCTTTTTGACTACTAGGAAAAGTATTTACCCGTGTGGTATGATTCAGATGCCACCAGCAAGCCTTTATGCCCAAAACAACATCCAAATCTCAGTAAAAAAACTAATTCATTTCACAATTAGATATTGTGTGTTTTAAGTCTTTGAATGGACTCTTAATCTGTTAAGTGAATTTGATAATATAAATAACAGGGAAAGTCGAATTTTAAAATAGTTTTTATATAAGTCACTGAAATTACTCCTTAAATTTTATATAGAAATTCAACATATAAATACAGTTGAACAAACGGGATTAGAACTTTGTCTTTCTTTTGTGTTTCAACCCAAATCCATGTCCTTCTTATGCAATGTCAGTGATCACTGGGAGCAAGTTTGAAAAACATTAAGATAGAAAGTAAACAGGAACAAGCTCGCACTATAGGAAGGCTGGTTTCTTTTTGTAATTATGTATGCATGTGATTTTATCATTAAAGAATCATTCAACATTGAATAAAGCTTCTGTATATTTCAGATATTATGGGAAGACAGGGGCATACAATGATAAAAGACAGATTTGTAGTTTTTAGAAGTTTAAAGTTTCTTGAAGTAAGATTAAAAAAATAAAAAACGACAGTAACTACAAATGTGTGTTAAGAATTAAGTGACACAGATTTCTATTTCAGTCAAAATTGAGTTACAGGGATCAGATGATGCCTAGCAAAAAGGACCCAAAAACAAAAAAATATAGATAATGCTATATAAATTCATGGGAGGCATTTATTTTGGACTAAACTTCTGTCTTAGACCCTACCCCACCAGAGCAAACCAGAATGTAGTCATTCATGCTGCTAGCCACATAACCAAACTGAACTCTGAAACCTCAGTTTTCCAAAAAGAAAAAAAAAAAAAAATCAAAAAACACCAGAAGATTCACAGCAACAGTTTTCCTGAGCTGCCATGATAGGAAAATTCTCTGTCTTAACCTTCATAAGGAAAATCATTTTGAAATGACCAGTCCTTTTTTTCATTCCTCATTTCTGTTTTCTTCCGCTTTTTCTACCTATAAAGCCAACCACCTCTCTTCGGCTCATCAAAATACTCATTTTATCATACAGAATCAGATACTTTCCAATTCTGGAAAGCAAATAAGAACAAATTAGATCTTCAAACTAAATTTGTTGTAACTATGCTCTTTAACAAATATATGCATATATACAAGATATATATGCATATACACGTATATACATATATAAAATATATGTATATATGTATACATACATATATAAAATATATATACATATATGCATAAAAATATATACAAATATATAAACTATATATATGCATATATACATATATATATTGAGACAATTTTCACTCTTGTTGATCAGGCTGGAGTGCAATGGCGTGATCTCAGCTCACCACAACCTCCGCCTTCCCAGTTCAAGCAATTCTCCTGCCTCAGCCTCCTGAGGAGCTGGGATTACAGGCATGTGCCACCACTCCTGGCTAATTTTGTATTTTTGGTAGAGACAGTGTTTCTTCATGTTGGTCAAGCTGATCTAGAACTCCCGACCACAGGTGATCCATCCGCCTCGGCCTTCCAAAGTTCTGGATTACAGGCGTGAGCCACCATGCCCAGCCACAACCAAATATATTAAAAATAGTTTTTAGGACTTTGGATATTAGGCAATGAAGGAACAATCTCTAATAGAAACCAGCTTACAAAGATGGTGAGATCAAGGAGGTGAGTTCCAGGATTGTACCAGCTTACTGTGTGGACAAAACTTCTTGGATGAAGGGTAGAGAGGAACAAACTCAGCAGAGTTTTGCAGGGGTAGTGGGAGGTACACAGTGAGTTGAAGAGAGAATTTAGAGCAAGGAGAGGTCTAGTTGGCTAGAGTATACATAGCACTACAGCAAGGAGCTGCACATGAAAAGAGCTCAGAGGGTTGCCTTCTAGTTGTCAATGAGCATCGATACATGTGAGGAAACCACCCAACACCAGGGAAGAAATCACATGGAAGTAATACCGAGAACACAAACAGGGCCAGAAATAGTTCCTATTCCCACCATCCAGAGTAAAATGTTCCATAATTCCTGAAGTATCAGGTTTAAATCTCAGAAGGGCTTTGTTCCAGTTGCAGGGGAAATTAATTTAAGACTAAATACTCTGGTTCCAACTAACAAATATTAAGAGCAAGAACTGAAAAGATCAAACTAGTGCACAAGTCACTTAACCACATTCCAGGATAAAGGTTAAAAAATATTTATAGAAAAAAATATATAGCACCCCAAAAATGTAAAATTTAAAACAGCTGAGAGTTTTTCGAAAATTTTTAGGCATTCAAACAATCAATTAATTATAACTGATAAGAAAAATCAATCAATCTACACTGATCTAGAAATGCCATAGATCATAAAATCATTAAGGAAGTCCAATAAAATAGTTCCAATTACATTCTGTATTTGGAAGTTGTTGAAGGAAAGACTGACTGCATAAATTAGAGACATGAAAGCTATAAAAAAAATCTCAAATTAAACTTTTATAAATGTCTTGGTAAACAAAATATGCTGGATAGGATTAACGGTAGATTATACATGGCAAAAGAGAAGATTAGTAAAATGAAAAATATATCAATAGTAATTATCTCATATGATATAAATAAAAGTAACTAAAAAATGTTACCTGAGGCAGCTTCAAGAAAGCTAATGTGTGCAAAATTGGAGTCACCGAGAAAGCAGAGAAAGTGAGAAGACCAACAATATATTTGGAAAAATAACAACCAATTGTTTTAAATTTACTGAACACTGTACAACTACAGAAGCAGAATATTCAATGAACTCCCAATGCAAAAAGCATAAAATAAAATAAATTCTGAAAACCTACATGAAGGCACATCATATCCAGTTTCTTCACTAGTGAAAAAGATAAAGCCTTAAAAGCAGCAAGAGAAAAGAGGCATATTGTATACATGGAAATTAAAGATGACAGAAAAATTCAAGTCAAAAAAGAGCAGACAAATATCTATAAAATAATAAAATAACAAAAAAGGAACAAACAAAACCCAGACAGCCTAAAATTTAGTCCCACTAAATATATCTACAGACAATAAAGGTAAATAGTTTTCTCTACACACGTAAAACGTGAAAGAATTTATCACTAGCATATATATCTTTCAAAAAAAATTACTAAAGATGTCTTTTACACACAGTAAAAAAGATACCTTAAAATATAATAAAATATAATAGATTTTTTTTTTTAATCTTACATCCAGAATAAAAAGGATTTTGGCCAGGCACAGTGGCTCACACCTGTAATCTCAGCCCTTTGGGAGGCCAAGGAGGGTGGAGGAGTTTAAGGCCAAGGAGGCCAGGAGTTTAAGACCAGCCAGGCCAACATGGTGAAACTCTGTCTCTATGAAAAATACAAAAATTAGCTGGGCATATTGGCATATGCCTTTAGTCCCAGCTACTTGGAAGGCTGAGGCAAGAGAATTGCTGGAACCCAAGAGGCAGATGTTGCAATGAGCGGAGATCAAACCACTGCACTCCAGCCTGGGTGACAAAGTGAAACTCCTTCTCAAAAAAAAAAGCAAAAAACAAAAAACGCTGGGGAGAGATAGCAAGGGGAGAAATGCCAGATGTAGGTGATGGGGAGGAAGGCAGCAAATCACACTGCCACATGTGTACCTATGCAACAATTTTGCACGTTCTTCACATGTACCCAAAAACCTAAAATGCAATAAAATAAATAAATGGGGGAAAAAAAACCATAAGGATATATATTTACATGAAAATGTTATTGTACTCAAAGAATTTTTAGATGTAATACTAAATCACTATGCACTAAAAAAAGGCCAAATTGGACTTCAATAAAATTAAGAATTGCTTTTCAAAAGATACTGTTAAGAGAATAAAGGGAATTAAAAATGGTAACTGATGGAAAAATAAAAAAGAATTTTTAATTACTTAAAACTAAAAGATTACTGATTGTTTAAAAAGTAAAAATAGAAATGTATTATGAAGTATATATGAAGAAATATAAAATATCTGAAAATACACAATGATCAAAATAATATGGTAGTGATCTGAAGACAGACAAATTAATAGACCAAAATAGAGAGTTCAGAAATATCCATGCACATTTATGACAAATTGACTTTTACAAAAATACAAAGAAAATTCAGTGGAAAAGAAGGGCCTTTGAAAAAAGTGACGCTGGAACAATTGGCTATCCATCTCCAAAAAATGAACTTATACTTCATTTTTGAACTCTCAAAAAATGAAGACACAGTAAATTAACTTAAAATGGATCATAGTTTTAAATATAAAATCTAGAGTTATAAAGCTTTTAGGAAAAAAAGGATAAAATTTTTGTGACCTTCCGTATCCAATGAGTTTTTAGACATTAGTGCTAAAATCATTATCCATTAAAAGATGATTAGTTGGACTTCAACAATATTAAAATCTTCCAAGTTTCCACAGGCACTGTTAAGAGACTAAAATAAAAGTAGGAACCTGGGAGAAAATACTTCCAAACATATATCTGATAAAGAACATATATCCAAAACATATAAAGAACTCTCAAGAATAAATAATTTAAAAAATCAGGCAATTCATTTAAATAGGCTATTAAAGAAGAGATATGAATGGTAAATAAAGAGATTTTTAAAGGGATCAATATGTTTAGTCATTAGGCATTTAAGTAAATAAAAATTTAATGTGATACCTCTACATACATATTCAAATGTCTAAAATTAAAAAGATTGACCATAATTACCCATAATTAGGATTGATGAAGACGTGGAGTAACTGAAACTCCCATACACTGCTGATGGAAATAAAAACAATAAAACCACTTTTAATAAGTTTTGCAATTTTTTCAAAGTTAAATGTCTACCTACTTATATCGAGTCATTCAAATCTTTGATATTCATTGAAAAGAAATAAATACATGTGGCATACAAATTTTAATTACAGAAGACGAATATGCTCTGGAAGTATGCTGAACCACATTGCCCTTGCAGTTAAGAATATCGTATCGTACACTTAAAGATTTGTTAAGAGGGTCACCTCATGTTACATGTCCTTCCTAAAATAAAATAAATGTTTGTACATAAATGTTTATAGCTGCTTTATTTTTAATAACCAAAATTTGGATACAGTTATCAGGTAAATAGCTAAATAAACCATAGAGCTTCCATACAATAAAATACTACTTCAAACTATAAAGAAATAAACTGTTGATTCATATAACAATTTAGATGAACCTCAAAATAATTATGCCAAGTGAAAGAAGCCAGAAAAATAAATTCATATTATCTGATCCCATTAATATAAAATTCTATACAATGATACCTAATCTATAATGATAGAAAGCTGATCAATGTTTGCCTGGGGTAGGGGTTAAGGTCTCTGAAAGAGCAGTTATAAAGAAACTGAGGGACATTTTGGAGGTAATGGCTGTGTCTATTATCTTGTTCGAAGTGTTGGTTTCATGAGTACATATATGGCGAAACTTAAAGTATGCATTGTTTTCTTTTTCAAATTTTTTTAAATTTATTTTTTAGCCTTTCTATCGATACATAGTAGGTATATACATGTATGGTGTACATAGATGTTTTGATACAGTCACACAATGTAAAATGAGCACTTCATTGAGAATGAGGTATTCATCCCCTCAAGCATTTATCCTTTAAATGTGGACATTTTATTGTATGTCTATTCTACCTCAATAAAACTATTAAACACAAATTCCAAATGTGTCAAAAACCTACTAAATGTAAACGAAAGAAGGAAATGTAAAACAAAAAAAAAAGAAGAAGAATTACATATTATAGAGGTACATTTAGAGTATTATGTGACTATATAAAGGTGGCATGCATCCATGCTTATAAGGTCATGGAAACCTCTTTTTGCCAGACTGAGGATGGGTATTCCAGGCTGAGAAAGCAAAACATTCTCATATAGCAGAGGCTACAGTTGAATTAATACAGCAAAGCTAGCCAAAATATAACAAACAAATGTCGGCAATAAAAATATAAGTATTATTCTCCCCATCATGCTCCTCTGACCTTATGAACCCCGAATTCTAGGACAAATAGTGGCCATTGGGGCAAAAATATAACCTTGGATGATTTCATGAAACACAGCTATGCTCAACAGAAAACATCTAGTAAATACGTGGGATGTTCAGACAAAAATACTACTAGAAAAACCTATTTCACCCCACTATCACCTTTGCTTTCACGCTACTTTTACATCAGACCTTTTTTGAAGAGGAGGGGCAGAAAATACCTGAACTCAGCTTGAGCTATCTGATGGAGGATTTCAGTACACCAAAAAGCACTCCAGAAATATGTTATAAAGAAATTCAGGAGAGAAACTCAGGATCAGATCTTTTGATTTTTCTAATTTTGCATATCAGTTAAAAAACATCACAACCATAAATATTCATTTAGTTTTTTAATAAATTATATAAATGCAAACTGTCTTAATATAGTGTTATAAGCAGATACAGATTTAAAGATGTCAATGTCAGTGGCTTTTGAACTTTCAAGAACAACCCCATCTTGAATAGGGGCTGGGTAAAATGAGGCCGAGACCTACTAGGCTGTATTCCCAAAAGGTTAAGGTATTCTAAGTCATGGGATGAGTTAGGAGGTCGGCTCAAGATACTTGGTTATAAAGACCTTGTTGATAAAACAGTTTGCAGTAAAGAAGCCAGCTAAATCATACCAAAACCAAGGTGGCCAGGAGAGTGACCTCTGGTCGACCTCACTGCTACACTCCCACCAGTGCCATGAAGGTTTGCAAATGCCAAAGCAACGTCAGAAAGTTTCCCTATATGGTCTAAAAGAGGAAGGCAGGAATAGCCCACCACTTGTTTAGCATATCATCAAGTAATAATCATAAAAATGGGCAACCAGCAGCTTTTGGGGCTGCTCTGTCTATAGAGTAGCCATTTTCTTATTCTTTTACTTTCCTAATAAACTTACTTTCACTTTACTCTATGGACTCGCCCTGAATTCTTTCTGGTGTGAGATCCAAGGACCCTCTCTTGCAATCTGGATCTGGGTCCCTTTCCTGTAACATCAATAAATAATGACAAAATAAAATCATATGGCAATAGAAGTTCTAATTTTTCCTTCTGGTGCAAGTCCCCTGTGATAAACAAGTCTAATTTGGGACAATTTTGTTATAGAGATTAAGTTGTGTGGGAGTGAGATCATCTGAGCTAGTCAGAATCAATGAAAGTGCTTATTTTTAAAGTGTTGATTGGGGCCTCACCCCATAGACTTAAAAAACATTTTTTTATCTCTGCCTTTAAAAGAGAAACCATTTCCAATTGGCATTATTTCTATTAATAAATTAATAGGAATGACTGTGCAGAAAAAAATCCTTGTTCAAAATTTCAACTGCAACAGAAACTTGCTTCTTTACAAGGTAAGATGGCAAGAAAAAAAAAAGAGCTTCTTGGGACAAATAAAATCTGGTGAGAACATATTTTCTTAAAGAAAATTAACTGGCTTTCAAAACTGTCAAATGAGATGTGAAGAAGCAAGTAGGTCTTATCAAATGTGAAGCCCTTGTAAAATACATGATGGCAGTTACGAAAGTCATAACGAGTTTCACTGTTACCGCCCACAAATCCTTGTACATATGCAAACATTCACTGCTAACTCTTTAGAAAATCAAATATTTGTGAAGAAAGGCTTATGCTAACTAGAAACTAATTACTAATGTTTGTTTCCAGCCCATTTTTGCAAATTAAAATTCTAGCTCAGCCAAGAGAGTGTTTTTTAAAAATAAGCTGGATGATCAATATTTATAAGTGACTAATCATTAGAACTGATATTACATACTGAAACTGTGACTCACCTAACTTCTTCTCCACTTTTATTGGTACAAAATGTATATCATTCATGAAACATTCTAGCAAAATGGGCACAAATATTCTTAACTTACAAACATTCCTAATTCTGAGAAATCAACATGTATTTAAGTATTTTATATGGTCAAACCCATAAAATATTAGTTCTCCTAGTCTATCTCATCATAGCATTTCTATCTATTATAATTAATTACCACTTATTTTCATAAGTGTTCATGTATAATCACCAACCTTTTGTTTTCAATACAGGTCCATGGCAGTATACAGGCGCACCTCAGAGAAATTGCAGGATTGGCTCCAGACCGTTGCAATCAAGTACATATTACAATAAAGCAAGTCACACAAATGTTTTAGTTCCCCAGTGCACATAAAATGTTCATATTATAATATAGTATAATGTTTATGTTTATACTATAGTCTATTAAGTTTACAATAGCATTATATCTAAAAACAATATACATACCCCAATTTAAAAATCCTTTATTTCTAAAAACTACTAATGATCATCTGAGCCTTCATCAAGTCATAACCTCTATACTAGTGGAGGGTCTCGACTAGATGTCGATGGCTGCTGACTGATCAGAGTGACGGTGCCAGAGGTTGGGTGGTTGCGGCAATTTTTAAAAATAAGACAATAAAGAGGTAAGTGGCATTGATTGAGTATTCATTTCACTAAAGATTTCTCTGTGGCATGTAATGCTGTTTGATAACATTTTGCCCACGGTAGAGCTTCTTTCAAAAATTGGATTTAATCCTCTCAAACTCTGCCACTACTTTGTCAACTACATTTATGTAATATACTAAATTACTTGTTATAAGTTCAACAATGTTTATAGCATCTTCAACGAGAAGAGATTACATCTCAAGAAACCATTTCTCAGATCATCCATAAGAGGCAACTCAGGTTTTCTTTTTTTCCTCCTCCCATGAATGGCAAGTATTCTTAACGGCATCTAAAATGGTAAATCCAAAAGGTTTTCAATTTACTTTGCCTAGTGCATCAAGGGAATCACTGTCTGTGGAAGCTCTCGCCTTACAAAATGTATTTCTTAAGAAATAAAACTTTAAAGTCAAAATTAGACCTATTTTATGGGCTGCAAAAATGTAAGCAGGCATTAAAATCATCATTCTTCTTGTACAGCTCCAGATTCCTGTAAATGTACCTGGTACATTGTCAAAGAGCAATAATTATGTTTAAAAAATAATTTTTTTAGCAGATCTCAACAATGGACTATAATAGTAAACCATGCTGTAAAACAGATGTTCTGTAATCCAGGTTTTATTATTCCATTTATAGGGCATAGGCATAGATTTACCATAATTCTTAAAACCCCTTGAATTTTCAGAATGGTAAATGAACATTGGCTTCAACTTATAGTCACAAGCTGTTTTAACCTCTAACAAGAGAGTCGGCCTGTTCTTTGAACCTTTGAAGCCAGTCATTGACTTCTCCTCTCTAGCTAAAAAAATTCTAGACAGCATCTTCTTCCAATAAATGGTTGTTTCATCAACATTATAGATCTTTAGCTCAGTGAAGCCACCTCATCAGCTATCTTGCTAGATCTTCTGGATAGCTTTCTACAGCTTCTGAATCAGTACATGCAGCTTCACTTTGCACTTTTACATTATGAAGATGGCTTTTTCCCTTAGAAATCATGAGCTAACCTCGACTAACTTCAAACTTTTCTTCTGTAGCTTCTTTATTTCTCTCAGCCTTCATAGAAATAAAGAGAGTTAGGGCCTTGTTCTGGATTATGCTTTGGTGTAAGGGAATGTTGTAGTCAGTTTGATCTATCCACAGTACTAAAACTTTATCCATATCAAAAGCAAGACTGTTTCACATTCTTATCATTTGTGTGTTCACTAGAGTGGCACCTTTCATTTCAAGAACTTTTCCTTTGCTTTCCCAACTTGGCTCACTGGCTCAAAAGGCCAACCTTTTTGCCTATCTCAGCTTTCAACATGCCTTTCTCATTAAGCTTAATCATTTCTAGCTTTTGATTTAAAGTGAGAGACATGTGTTTCTGTTTTATGTAAATACTGAGAGGCCATTGTAGGGTTACATGAATTAGCCTAATTTCAATATTGTTATGTTACAGGGACTAGAGAAGCCCGAGGAGAAAGAGAGAGGGGGTAGAAGAGCCAGTCAGTGGAGCAGTCAGAGCACATACAACATTTACTGATTAAGTTATCTGTCTTATAGGAGTGGTTTGTGGCGCAGTGTCCCAAAACAATCACAGTAGTAACATTGAACATCACTGGCCATGTCAAATTCAGTAAATTCTTGATTCCTGATTGTGGAAACAAGGAAATGATTGAGTGATAAATTATTGTATAATCTCTTAATTAATAAATGAATTCATTAGTTAGCAAGTGAAAAAATCATTACCACAGATCACTATAACAGATGTAATAAAGTTTGAAATATTGAAAAAATTATCAAAATGCGACACAGAGACATGATGTGAGCACATGCTGTTGGAAAAATGGCACCAATAGACTTGCTCCATACAGGATTGCCACAAACCTTCAATTTGTGAAAAGAACATGCAATATCTGTGAAGTTCATGAAAGCTAAGGGCAATAAAATAAGGAATGCCTGTAGCTGGAGATAAATTACATGCTTTCTTAAAAAAAAAAATGAGTATACAGAAGAAGTAAAAAAAGGTAAAAGAGGAAAGCATAAAGATACTAAATGTATAACTAATTGTTACTTAGTTTTGTGTCTTGGTTTGTATTCAAGGAAAAAGAAAACAAAATTGATTGATTGACTTTTGTGCCTTTTACATTGTGTGCCTCAGTATACTTGGCGTATTGGTTCCTGGACTGCCTGTTTATACCCAAATCTAGGCATATTCAAGTCCTGCAGCTGGCTCTGCAGAGCCTTCATATGCGAAACGTTGGTCCTCTGTATACAGGAGTTTTAGAGTCTATAATATTTATATTTCAGAGTTTCTTTGAAAATAATTTGTGCCTAAGTGGACTCTCACAGTTCTGACCCATGTTGTTCAAGAGCTGACTGTACTTTCAAGCTGGTTTACATTTTCTCATTTAATTCTCAAAACAATGCCTTGAGGAAGAATAATAATGAAAGAAGAGGGCAGGGAGAGGGCACTGAAGCTTGCCCAACTTTACAAATAGGGTCTCCATGCAAGTCTTCACAACTGTATCATTTTATTTCAAAGCCAATGATTTTCCCCTCTACTTTTACCCACATGTAACCTAATAAATTTTAGGCTTTAACTCATTTTCCGGTATTATATTTTCATCCTATAATTGTTCATTTTAACCCCAAAATTATATAAATATTTCCTCTGGAGGAAAGAAAATAGTTAGAACCTCTTAGGTATTCTAAGGAAGCAGAATACTATATATTAAAAAAAAAGTCTGAAGAATGTATTTCAGCCTTAAAAAAAAATCCTCAGACTCAATCTGCAGTAAAGTTCATTCAACATTAAGAAGCAGAAGCTATTTAAAGAGTTTAATACAGAACAAGGTAGAAAAGATGCCCATTGCCAAGTCCTTCACGGCTCACCATAAATGTGAACAGCAAACTGCTATCCATTTTAAAAATCAATCAAGGTGGTGCGACACTTAAAATGCAATTGATTTTGGCTAATTTGCAAGTAGAAAGGTTTAGAATTTGAATAATTTCTTTCCCACTTTAGCTGGTTCAACAGCCTACTCAATGAGTTGCCTAATTATTACTCTTGTTTCTTTTCTAAAAATTTATTTACTTTAGACAATTCCTGAGTGAGACAACTTTTATTTTTTTTTCAACTGCCTTTGGGTAGATGAAAGAGACCACAAACCAAAATTTAAAAAAAAGAAAAGAAAAAGCCACCAGACAGGCTGAGCATGATGAAGAAAAACTTCAAATGCAACAACTATAATTTTCAAACTGTGAGTTTGGAACCCTTAAAAAGCAAAAACCATTAAGAGACTTCATTTCAGCTGCCTATTAGTGATTAGGTTGAAAGACAATAAGGAGAAGAAATGGGAAGAGAATCACTGCAAATTCCATTAGGGCCAGATTAGAATGACATTAAAAACTCTTTTTATCTGCCTTCTCTGGTTAGGAAGCCTAGAGAGCTTTCCAAGGAGTCAGCGTGTCATTTTAGTGTTTTGTTGTTGGTGTTGTTTAGTTGATTGGCTTTTCATTTACACACACACACACACACACACACACACACACACAAGGTCTGCTCTGTCACCCAGGCTGGAGTACAATGGTGCGATCTGGGCTCACTGTAACTTCCGCCCACTAGGCTCAAGTGACCTTCCCATTTCAGCCTCCCAAGTAGCAGAGACCACAGGCACACACCATCATGCTTGACTTTTTATATTTTTATTTTTTTATTTTTGATAGGCAGATTCTCACCATGTTGCCCAGGCTGGTCTCAAACTCCTGACCTCAAGCAATCTGCCCACCTCAGCCTCCCAAAGTGCTGGAATTACAAGAGTGAGTCACTGTGCCGAGCTTTTAGTGTTCTTCTAAATAGCATTCATAATCTTTTAAAATAAGTTTTATAAACATTGTATTTGAATGGCATGATGGAGAAGGAGACTGCCTTCCCTGATCTTTTTGGCTTCCTTTCTTGCATTTTTCCCAAATGACTCTTACAAGAGGAGAGACAGGGACATTCCAACATCTGACGACAATAATCAACTATGATAAATATTCCTGTGCACGCAGCAAAGGTATACTGCACACCTGTGTGCACCAAAGAGAGACATATACAAATACAGAGATGAAACCCTATGCAAACATGCACACTGGTAAACATAAACAATCACAGATTTGAATATTCATATCAGTTAGGAAAATGAGAACTCAGTAAAACTTTCTTAGCAAAGTAAGTGGTTCAAAATACCTGCTGTTTTCAGAAATGCCTAATTAATCAGGAATCTTCTTTCAAATTATATATTATGCAAAGTAATTGCCCTACTTTCCTTTGATAACATTATTGGTTTATCTGAATACAGTTACTTTAAAATATGCTTGTGGTAGGCGAATGTGCATCTTTTCTATTTAATGAGGTTTTACTGAATATTCACGCAGTTATTAAAGTATTTTCATAGAATTGTATTTAGTTCTCTTATAGCTAAAGTTCTAGCAGCATTTAAATATTTTTATAGAAATTTAAAACCTGGTGAATTGTTCACAATTTTCATGCTGAAAGACCGTCTGTCAAACTGAAATAGCAACACAATGCAAGCCATTTTGTGACTCAGTTCTTGATTGCAGACAGCTGAGATTCAATAGCTAAAGGGGGATTTGAGGACACCATCCAGACGTCTGTAATAATTTCCCTCCTTTTTTTCCCCAAACTCGAATGCTTATTTCTTGTCTCTATAATTAAACAAGACAGCAGCACTGATACACATCTTGGTCATAAAAAATTTACCCACTCACTAGAAGACTAATGAACATACTAGCATAGTTATCCAGTTAGAAAACTTTCTTATTACAATCCTCAGGGCCCTGGTTCTGACACCTACAAATGAACCAGTAAAGCTACTGTGGCTCTGCCCAGTAAATGTTTCTGAACTTCCATTCAGCACATCCATAGAACCTGAATTCCCCATCCACAAGCCAAATCCTATTGTCTTACTATGTAGAACACACAGCAGTATGCAGCTATGGCCTTCTATCTGAAAGCATTGCACTGATTGACAAGTGCAAAACCTAGGTAGAGAATGATTACAAAGTAATTCTAAATCTTCAAGTAATCACCTCATGCCACTTTGTCATTTCCCAACTGCTCCAACCCTGCCCAACAATGTGTGTGGGAGATTCTCTACCAGCACCATCAGTTTCAGTTAATCTAATACCCAACAATGAATTAGGAGTCTATCCCTAGTGGGTAGAGGTTGAACATAGTGCTCCACCAATTTATGATAATGACTGGATGAATTTTTAGACCCTCTAAGCATTTGGTTGGAATTGAACTTGGCTGGTCCCTGTTATTCTCAGAGTCAGGCATTAGACGTGGTCATCTATTGATCCAGATAGAAACAGTCACCAAATATCACTATTTCTAAGAAGTTCAACAAAGTTGACCTCTAATGTATGAATATCAAAATGTAATCCCATTAGAAAGGGTACACTTCTACCTTTACTGTTAGGTCAACGCCTCTAATTAAAGCACTTTCCAGTCTGACCTTATTTTACTGGCTGTTACTGATGTTCCCACACCTCTGATGGCCAAGGCCATATGGACTATTCATTCTCTATTCAAGGATCATGGATACATAATAAACAAAGGAATACGCATATAAGCTCTCATGGAGTATATGCTTATGAAGAACACAGACACTTGAATACATTTAAGAGAAATAATATGTAAGGTATTATGGTAATGAATGCTATGAAGAAATATTGGATAAGAAAAGAGAACACACACTGACACGCTATTTTAATATACTCCCTGGGGATGTGATATTTGAGCCCAGACTTGGGTGAAATGAGACATTCAAATATCTGGAAAAATGCTCCAGGAAGAGAGATCTGCAAGAGCAAAGACCCAGAGATATATGGGCCATATGGGAACAGAGCTATCAGAAGTTACTCTCATTCTTAGTTATTAGGGACTTTGTGACACTTAGACAGGATCCAATTGGTTTGACCAAATTTTTCTAGAATTTTTTATTTAAAAAATTTCTTTTTTCTTCTTTCCTTCCAATGGCATGCTCTCGGCTCAGTTCTTTATAACATCTTATAAAGAAGAGTCTCCAGGGTATGCTAGAGTTCACAACTGGCCTCCAAAACTCCCAGTCATTATCCAGTCCAGTCCATCGTACTGTTACAAAAATTATCTTACAAAAACAAGGATGGTAGCAAGCTACTGTCCAGAACACAATCCTACTTTTGAGTTCTGGCCTTAGAAGCACTTCATAATTTAGCACTTGCCTCTTCCTGCTAAACTACTGATGTGTATTTTAAGTGTCAACATGCCTAAGCTGTGACTATCTCCCCTTTTTGAGAATCTCCTTGCCTGTGACTCCAAGTTACAGTTTGCCACCAGAGAATTCTATTCATCATTTGGAAGGCAAAGTAAAGATACAGTCATTATTCTTCAATGATCGTGGCAGTAAGATATGAAAATAAACAGACAAAGAAGTGCTGGCAGGCTCTACCTTATCCTTGATCTCCCTGTTCCACAGTTAGGTCTTTCTCCCAACTGCTGGCTCTGCTGATGGAATCTCAAACCCCTCATAATACATAAAGGCCACCCACATCACCAGCTCTCCTCCACGGTACTACATCATCAGCTGGAGGGACCTGCTTTTCCAAATCTTTTTGCAACTCATAATTTGCCACCCACGTCAGTATTTCAGAAGTCTCAGGAACTGACATTTTACTGATTCTACAACTCCCTTTTTCAGACCTTCCCTTCTGTGTCTCCTGTGGTTGGGTAAGTTCTTTTTCCTATAATAAATCCCTTATTCCACAATACTCAGTTACTCAGTGATTCACCGTCTTTAGTAAACACGGACTCATTCAGCCTCTCTTTCTCCCCCGGCAACACACACACTTCCAAAACATTTTTATGTACACTTCTATTGATCTACATATTCTTCCCCTGTGAGTGAGGAAAGGTTAACACTTTATTAACTTTTGATTTCTTTTTTTTTCCCCTTATAAATGTGATTGTGGAAATTGGTAGTCATGTAGGGAATGCAATTCCAGTACCACTTGCCTAGTGAGCAAATACAGTCTGTTTTATTCCCACACGTACACTTCTCTAACACTGATTACCTTATACATAATCAGGACTAGAAAATCATAGAAGTTCACACACAGGTTTTCCTGGGAAAAAGGAGCCCAAATAGCCAGAGTACAATTTTAAGTTTCATCAGGAGAAGAAAACGGCCTCAGTCAGCAGCTACACTGATAGAAGTCCTTTCAGCTGTACTTTCCAAAAGCAAAAGCGAGTACCTGCGTGCACGGCTCCCCCCAGAGGTGTTTGCTGCCAGGTTTGCACAGCCTCCAGCTTGTGGCACGTTTCTCTTGCTCCCCCAAATGGCAACTCCACTGGCTCAGAGCACAACTTGCTCTGCATCATCCCAGTACCCACAAGCCACGATTTACAACCTATTTTTCTGGCAATTTAAAAAAAATTATCCTCTGTGGCCATCACCAATCACACTGAGCTGTCTGCCTTTGTTATTTGTGTTATTTTCCCATACACCAATTAATATTTTAGTTAAAACTCGAGTAATAAAGTTACATAGGTTTTGAACCTCTACCCATTTCTATTTCCAGTCATCCATATTATTTTTATTGGGCCATTTTGAAGAAAAAAGATTATCCAACAACATATATGTTGTTATGCCAGAAATATCTAAGTATGCCCTTATCCCTTTATGAGTCTACATGACAGTAATATTGACATTTGTTAATACAATAAAATCATGTGTGTTATGAGTATTGTGTTGTACATGTGTGTACATATATGTTTATCTTATGTATTGATTTAAATACTTCTGTGTGTGAATTTTTGCCTCAAGTTACGGAAAAAAATATTGAGTAAAGTTGACAAAGTGAAAGTGAAAATTGACACTTTTCAAAGTAAAATTGGCAAAGGAAAGTTCTAAAGCATAGTTAGTTAAAGCTAAATTGTAAAGTAAAGCAAAGTAAAATTGACAAAGGGAAGGTTCTATTAAAGCATAGTCTATTAAAGAATGCTTTAATAGAACTCACAGTCTGTAGGAGATACTTACAATTCAAATTAAATACAATCCTATTTATATAATAGTGGAAGTTGGAGATTTTCTGGAAAACTGCTCTTGAGGGGACCTAACCTGTTCTAGTGGTCAGGAAGATTCTCCTGAAGAAAAGAGTATTTACGGCAAGATCTGAAAGGTGAAGAGGTCTTCAGAAGAATGAAGTAGTGGTGAAAGATGAACAACATGTATGCAGGTGATGAATTAAGAGACCATGTAAAAAATTCAAAGAACTAGAAGAAACCAGAATTTGAAACTTTGAGTTGAAGGGGAATATTCCCAGGGATATGATATGAAGATACAGGTAGGGCAAAGGTCCCAGACAGTCTTGCTAGTGACGGTAAGGAGTTGGGACTTTATCCTGATGGCAATAAAAAACTACTGAGAGGTCTTAGGATGGGGTTATCTAAATCAGAATGTGCTTCTAAAAGATTACTGTCTTTATTGATGAATTGAAGACACAAAATACTATAGTATGTAAGACATTTAGAAGGTATTACAGAAATTAAAAAAACAGTCTGATCAAGGACAGAAGAAATGGGTTAGAAGAAGCTGGCCTTGTGGATAGAAGATTCAATAGGTCTTGGCAATTCATTGATTGTCATTAGTGGATAGGGAGTTAAGGCCTTTTGTAGAATCATCAATTACCCTTAGGTGTGTTTGTCTGAGTAACTAGAAGAATGAAACAATTTAATGAAATGGGAATTCATCAAAAAGTAATAAATATAAGGTAAAAAGGAAAACAAAATGAATTGAAGTTATAGATGTGCTCTATAAGCCTAAAAGGAAATTTGCCTTGCAAGTATATATCTCGGTATTACGAGTATATTGATGGTATTTGGATCTTGGGAGCAGAAGCATTGCCCAATGAGAGTGTATAGAATGAGAAAAGAATTCCTAAACTGAAATAACCCACAATTAGGAAGTAACTCTAGGGAGATGAATCTGCAAAGAAGGTGAAAATGTAGAAAAATGAGAGGAGTGTGGCACCACAAAAGCTAAATGAATTATGTATTCTAAAGGTGAAAATTAATCACTGTGGTTAGGATAATCACGCATTTTCAGAGTCCATTATGTGTAGTTTCATTGTCTACATGGTGAATTGTGATTTCAATGAGATTGGCTTCAGTAGAGGGATGGGGTAGAGGTCACAATACAAAGGCTAAAGATTGACACAGAAGCCAAACATTGCAAAAAGAATAGAAGGTGACTTGAAAATTTGGCTGTGAAAAGGAGACAATAGATAAGGCAATCGGGGAATGGTGAGGAAGGTGGGGAAGGTTTTTCAGACAGTGCTATGTTTGTGTTTATATGGCCATAAACTCACTTGCCTTTGCTTTCTCATGATTTTGTTGTTGTTTTGGGTTTTTTTTTAGACAGAGTCTTGCTCTGTCAGCCAGGCTGGTGGGCAGTGGTACGATCTCTGCGCACTGCAACCCCTCCACTGCCGAGGTCATACCTCAGGCTCCCAAGTAGCTGGGATTGCAGATGCCCACCACCACACCCAGCTAATTATTTTGTATTTTTAGTGGAGATGTGGTTTCGCCATGTTGGCTAGGCTGTTCTCCAATTACTGATCTCAGGTGTTCTGCCTGTCTCAGCCTCCCAAAGTGCTGGGATTACAGGATTGACCCAGACATTGTTTTCCTAGAACAGCAATATCAAATTACTAGGACGTAACACTCCTCTTCCATTTTATTTTATTTATTATTTATTTTTGCTTTCAACTTTTGTCTCAGATCTCAACAGCCTCTGAAGCCATTGTTACTGCTCTTGTGGATTTTTGTAATGCCTGTGCTACTTCCATGGTGATTTCCTAGGCTGCCACACATATCACAGCTTCGGCCACCTCTGTACATCCCAAACTCCTTGATACTCATTGATCTCTCTCTTCTGCCTTCTTTGCTACTGCCACTGCTGTCATAAAGAAATTTTTAGCAGTCTTTTAGTACTCTACACACACACACACACACACACACACACACACACACACACACACACACACACAGAGAGATAGGCTCTTCAGTTTGTTATAGAAGTTTTATTCTGGAACTTGTAATGTTTGATTAATTATGCAGTTTTACATTTAAAATTACTGGTGCTACAAAACGTGACCCTGAATTCACATGATTTCAACATATCAACATTCTTCTACCTTGTGGTAACTTTTCTTGCTCTGTGATGAAATGTACCTGACCAAACCCATGCTAACTTACAGAACCCTTTTGCCTCATCTTCGCCTACCAGTTTCTAAATCCTCTTAACCTTTCCTCCGGCAATGCCGAGTGGGTCTGGTGACACTTGTGTCCCAGAGAGGCACAGAAATTAGGTATCATTATTCCTAACTAATCACCACACAGTCATTTATCCTCTTGCAGATGAAAAACATATTGTTGATATCTCCCCTAAGTTAACTGCCCCCTCAAGTGAACCTTGGAAATCTGCTTTAAAGGAAACCAAGAATAAACATCACTTGAAAAAGAGCAGTGTGAAATGTGCAGCATATTTCTCAACATCTCATCATAGCAAAGAGTAATCATCAAAGGGAAACCAGTCAAGGTTAAAAGCAGCTCTGAAAAGTGATTCATTTGGTAAACAAGAATAGGTGTAATTATCACAAAAGCAAACTTTGCTAAGGGGATAACTGTCAGAGCTCTTGCAGTAAAAGGTCTCTTTACCATTTTAATCCGACAGGCTGAGAGCTCCCTAGTGAAAACAATTCTCAATAAAATCACAAATGTAGTTCCAGCATTCTTTTCAACTTTCGTGTCAGCCATGGCTACCAAAACAAGCTTAACATTTACAGTTCAAATGACACTGGTAGATTGGCTGACAATACAGATTATGAAAAATCCTTTAGCACTATGTTTTTATGTATTGGGCAATACTATATCAGCAGTCACACTTTGAAAAGTTGTATTTATTTGCTTATTAAAAGTCAAATGAGGCTGACCCTTGAAGGAAGCCAAAGTCAAATTTTAGTTTGAGATATAATTATGTACCCAGAAATTTTTAAAACATGAGTATCGTTCAGGATACTCCAGGTGACTCTTGACTCTATTCTGTAAAAGAACACTTACAACATTTTTGCATCACTGCTGTAATGTATCTCATGTGTTTCAAGCAAAACCCTCATTTGGAAAAGATGGTAATTCAATTCAAGAAATGGAAGTAACTTGTTCTAGGTCACACAAAATAATAACAAGCCTGACTCAAGCCCTGGACTTTTGGCACTCAGGCCACTGCTCGTTCTATGATTCTAGGATATCTCTTCTGGAATATTCCAGGATATACTTGCAATGCTGTCTGTTGGAACTTGCTGTGATGAAGGTCATATCCTACCTCAGCACTATTCAGTATGATATCCACAGGCCACATGTGGCCCCCGGGCAGTTGAAATGTGGTTAATGTGATTGAATTGAAACAGAAAATTCTAACTTTTTTTAATCTTAATTAATTTAAATTTGAGTTGCCATACCTAAATCTAGATAGTAGCTACCATATGAGACGGTGTAGTAAGAGCATGCAGTAGTCAGCCCACTAAGTGTCCTGGATGTGTGTCTCCCCTGTTCCCAGTTAAACTGACACAGGAATGGAGAGAATATGAGATTTGACTGTTGTCTCCTTGAAACAGTGGCAATGACTGGTGTTTCCTTTTATTTCCTATAGAATCCAACACCAGGTTTATACGGAGTAGGCACAAAACAAAAATCTATTGACACTGCATATATATTTGCTTTGACAAAGGCCATGGGTAGAAAAGAACACAGCTTAGAAATTGCTTCCTGTCTGGGCACAGTGGCTCATGCTTGTAAACCCAGCACTTTGGGAGGCCAAGGCGGGTGGATCACCTGAGGTCAGGAGTTGGAGATCAGCATGGCCAACATGGTGAAGCCCTGTCTCTACTAAAACAACAAAAATTAGCCGGGGTTGGTTGCAGGCACCTGTAATCCCAGGTACTTGGGAGGCTGAGGCAGGAGAATCGCTTGAATCCAGGAGGCAGAGGTTGCAGTGAGCTGAGATGGCACCACTGTGTTCCAATCTGGCCTGCGGAGAGAAACTCCTTCTCAAAAACAAAAAAAGCAAAGAAAAAGAAATTGCCTCCCTAAAATTGCCTTCCTTGTGCCTTGCTGCAGTGAGAGAACCCCATTTCTTACTGAAAGTTGACTAAACCTTCTTCTAGCAGAGGGCACCTATACATAGTCATGTGATCTGGGCAAAATTCCCTTGTAATACAACTGTCAGTGGTGTTCAATCCGGAGAGGAGGAGGGCACCCCTGAACAGCTCACCACCTCCACTGCCCACGTGATGAAAACACGTCCCCTCTTTATAATAAGCCCTTTACCTCTGTCAAGAGAAAAAACTTGGCAAGGTCAGCTCACTTTTTTGAAATGGAAAAAAATAATGGACGACATTATTGATTTTACTTTTCAGATAGCTATTTAATTGGTAAGTGTGAGCTCTTCATGATTAAAAACAGAGAGAAAATTGACAGGAAAGTTAAAACCAGACTACACCCATAGAATGGCCTTTAATTATCACTTATTTTATTGTAAATATATTTTTTCAGATTTCTTATATAACACTCCCATGAAGGCCCCTCAAATATAAATTGAATTAGCTGTTACTTAAGTGTAATAGTGTTTTCCAATTCATTTTATTTTTGTTAGTTTGATTTGTTTCCAGAAAAGCAGAGCCATTTATACTACATGTTATCAAATAAATACCCTTTTCCAGGGCATGTCTTTCTTTTTATTTTCTTCTTTTTGAAAATAAATACATTTTTAAAGATTTAAGGAAATGGATGGCTTAGAACAACTACTATCAGGCAAAAACTCTTGTTAAATATATCTCAAGGGAGCTACTTTACAAATCCTTGCAATGCATGTCAAATTCCATCGGCTTCTTACAAGGCCAAAAGGTCCTTTGACGGGGCTCAGAATTGTTTCATTTCCTTAAGCTGCCCTCTTTGAAGCAAATGGTTTTGATGCTCTGAAAACCAGCATCTGTATCTATTGCTCCAGTCCCAAAGGATCATAATTTCTTTGAACTGAAGAATCAATGATGTTACCTACGTGGTTTATTTAAAGAGAACTTTGTTGTTTCTAGGTAACCTTAGTGCTATCTCAGGAATTCTTCTCTTAACTCAAATGATCATTTTACTTCATATATTTAGCATTCTATCTGTTTCTGTTATTCCAGATTCATGGGAAGTGGCTAATTGTTCATTGGAATTTATCCTTAACAACTGAATCTTATGGTATATGCCATGGGTAATGGCCTTTGAGGAAGGTTATTAACACCATGATAACGTCTGCCCATACACAAGGGGTAAGGGAAATGGATGGCCACTGTAAATATTTATAATATGCCTGATCTGGTGGTACTGAGCAATCATTCAATTAATAAATCATGAATGAAAAATATGGCCATGTAAATATTGTCTTCTGTATTTAAAAGCTACACTTTTGCTTGTTGCAATAGCAATGAGTTTCACAATGTTGCATTTGGAGATGATCTTAAATCACAGTGGCAATTACTGAGAATTTTAGAGTCTGTAGTCAGCAGTACCGTAATTTTCACTTAATAGGCTTAAGAATTGGCTTGTCATCCATCCTTCAGAGCCTTCAACTGAAATGATATAAGCCCAAGATACTATCCTTTAGATCTCAGGAACAGCCATGAAGAGAATACACACACAAACACACACACACAGACAAACACACACACACACACACACACACACACACACACACACGATTTGGGGGATTCTAAGCTTATACTTAATACAATTTCTAAAAAAGGGCTAACCCCTAACCCATTGAGCTTTCCAAATCTCCAAGGCCCAATTATATTTCTTTGCTTCAGCATCACTTTTCAGATGTTTTCACAACTGCTGGTGAACCCAGATAACATTGGGGTCACTGGTGAAAGGAATTTTTTTAAAAACAGGTAATTAAATATTAAGTTACTTGTATTAGTGATCACAATCATCATTTTCTAAAAAGATTAGTATTGTTCACAAAATCATGTAATCTTAGAGTTGAAAGGTCTTCAGTTGTAAAATAGTCTAAAGCATTTGCTGCAGTTTAAACTTTCTTCCATATTTAAGTTCCTCAACTACTTTAAAATAGCCATCATACCTGCCTCTAGACTTTACTCTCCTCCAAGGTAAATATCCTTAGTTTCTCCCCCTACCCCCAACCTTCATCCAACCTCAGTCACATTTCTAATCTAATAAGGCCTTCAGATGTATTAGCTTTTAAAAACAGGCACATGACACTTGATTCATATTAAGCTTACAGTCAAATTAAAATCTTGAGTCTCTTTGCATGTTCTTCATGCAAGACACTATAGCTTCTCTGATCTCATTTTGATTAGATTTTTTGAACTAAGAGCAATTTTTCACAGTTCTCATTACAAAATATAGATAGTCTGTTGTTTCAATTTGCTGTTACCCTCTTGTATTTTAATTTGAGTCAATAATCTCAGAAGATTTAAAGTATGTGTATCTAAAGCAGCAAAAACATGTTCATAGTAAGATGACATTATGAGAGAGAAAGGAAAAAAAATGAACAAATTATTTTCTTACTCTTCACTGTAGGTTAGTAGAGATTTATGGATTCCAGTAAATACAATTGTGTAGTCAGAAGGTCTTTTACATAAAGATATATTCAAGCTGAAGTTTTCACTGACTGTAAAAAAAATTCAAGAATGGTTTTAATACATTTAAAGTCTTAGCATAACTAAAGTTTTATTTTCAGGAAAGTGTAAAACAAATTAGTTTTAGTAAGAGTATTGGTAAAAGAAGCCTGGAAAATTAATTTAGCTCACAATGATCTCCAGCAAGTAGTTTTGAGACCTATGATTTTTCTACTGTATTAAAAATCACCAGTAATCATTATAATTTATTATAATTTTTGAGAGAATTTTCCAGAAGTTATCAAATTTTTAAACAGCTTTTAATAGTCTACATATATGTATATACCCCAAAGATTGTGTCTAATCAAAATGATTACAAATTTAAAGTTACTCATATTCATTAGTCAATATTTTAAGAAACCAAAGCATACAAACACAGTATTTGTCTATTTAATATTATGAAAAACATATAATTATTTTAACTGGTACACATTTTTGACAAAACTGAAGAAAATGTTCTAACAATAAAAACATTAAAATAATGCTTATGGTTGAAGTTGTTTTGTAAGTATCTCAAAATCAGAAGAGTTTGAACTTAATTTTTTAATACCATTTTACCAATTAATATCTAAATATATCTACTAAGCTTGAAATCCAAGGTTACTTTATTCCTTGAATATATATCTCAGTCTACTATTTGTTACTAGAAACTTTAATCATAGTTCATTGGTTTACTTATCCCTAACTCAAAGTTGTCCTAGATGCTGATGTGTCACTAAAATTTCAATGGATAACTGTCTTTAATTCCCCTGTGGAAATGTGATCCATGAGGAATAGATTCAAAGTTTGCAAATTAACATATGTTTTTGGGGAGCGTGTGATGTTTTGTCAAACAGCAACACTTCCTTTGAAAACCCAGTGATAGATGCTCTTCCTTCTCATTTCAAATCTGCTCTATTCAAGTTTATATAATTTATGCAAAGCTATTTGCAATATCCAGCTGCCTTGTAGTTCTATATATTTAAGCAATATAAGGAAATTTTCAGCAGCATTTTTACTTTTAGAAGTGCTACAAAGCACATAAAAACCTCATCTTTCTAAGTATTATAAATCACTAAACAGTCCTCCTATTTGGGTTGCGTTTGGAGGCAAGTAATATTCTGAATGCATCAGCTATTTTCAGATACAACATTTTGTATTGATCACATTGGAAAATAATCAGGCTTAAGCAAAATAATTCCTCCTAATCATTTTAAGTGATGTGGTAAAGCATTTTACATGAGCTGGAAGCTGATTCAGAAGTAAAAAAACGGTTAGCAAACCATCTAGTTAGTTTTACATACAAAGATAGTATAGAAAAAGACAGTCATACAAAACCATACAGGTGAAAACAACCCTAATTTGTTCTCTCTTTTCTGGAGCTTACCAGCTTATGCTATATTGCTAACAAATTCTATAAAATTACAATCATGTATGTTTTCCAGCTTCTCTCCTATCCATGGGATTGTAATAATTATTGTGATTTTTAAGCCTAGCATTGCAAAGACTGCTTCAGGGAATCATACAGTCATACGGCATTGATCAATAATTTGTAAGTATGTAAATAAACTATTTTTAAATCAATATTTAGAAATTTATGAATAATATAGTAAGCCAAAAGGACAATGTTACACAAGCTACAAACAAATTTTTAGCTACAGATATTGTATCAATTCAACTTGCGTAGAATTTAAGGATTAGTGTAATCTTTAAGTATAGTCAACACATAACATTGAGATTAAGCCTGAAACCCCTCAAAAGTTCAACCTACTTGGTATCTTTCTAGACACAGATGTATGTCTGAACCTTAACACCTAGAACCCAGTGTCACAATGCTATATGCCTAGTTCTTATCACCAAAATGTCTAACTCTCCTCATTTGGTTTGTTGGCAGAAAGTAAGTCTATCATTAGCTTAAGTAATAAATTTGTTTAGATCATTCTTAATTCAGATACAAAACAGTGTATTATTCTATTTTGAAAAATATAGATGCATGTGTGTGTAATTTAGAACCTATTTGGCTTTTGGTTCTTGAGACTCCTAATAATTTTACTTTCTATATGTTCCATATTTCCCACCTGAGCCATGGATTAAAATATAAATGAATAAAAGTTATTACTAAACCCAATAATATAATAACCTTACTAAGTATCAGCAATGAAGACATTAAATCTAAATAACAAAGTCCTGTCTTTCTCTTGCCTACATTCCTTTTTTTTTTTTCCCAAAAATTTTTTTTTTTTTTTTTTTTTTTCCATTTATTTTATTGCATTTTAGGTTTTGGGGTACATGTGAAGAACATGCAAAACTGTTGCATAGATACACATGTGGCAGTGTGATTTGCTGCCTTCCTCCCCATCACCTACATCTGGCATTTCTCCCCTTGCTATCTCTCCCTAGCTCCCCACCCCCCCGTCCCTCCCCTATTTCCCCCCAACTGACCCCAGTGTGTAGTGCTCCCCTCCCTGTGTCCATGTGTTCTCATTCCTACACTAGCTGATAAAATTTTGTGAAATGTTAAATTGCATCATAAAAGATTTTATTTCTATGTGTTCATATGCATAGAAATGCAGAAAAATAGAACTAATGTAATGTGTTATAAAAAATAAAATTATCTGTCATGCAATACAGCATTATGGTTACACAGCAACCATGAAGCTGTCTTTAAACTAGCTAGATAACGTCATTGATTCTTTAGGTCCTTAGGGACCAAGAGAATTATATGTAAGTATTAGTGTCCAAACTTCAACAATGTTTGCTTCAGCAATGACAGCTTCTACAAATGAAATAATTCCGAGTCCCTGTCTGAAAACCCTTGGCCTTTTAGGAAGTAGGAGGATATTTGATATGCATGGCAGGGTTTTGTAAAGTGGTTTTCTCCAGTGATATATAAATGAACCTTTTGCTAGATTTCTCCTGAGAGGGTATGGATTTGGCAGCTGGGATTCAAGATCAGAGCCTCACACTTAAAAAGATAACTTGGTCATAAAAAGCATGAGACAGAGTAAAATCAAATTCTTCAGCTGTGCACAGTGTTGGAAATAGAAACATTAAAACCAGCAACAATTGCCAAGGGACAGGGTACTGAGAGAGTTATCCAAAAGACAGGACATTAGTCCTTCATTATTTCTTAAAAATCATGCAAAACTTAGGTTTAGAAAATATTCCTCATTTGATTTATTTAGACAGTCTCACTCTATTGCCCAGGCTGGAGTGCAGTAGCGTGATCTCGGCTCACTACAACCTCTGCCTCCTGGGTTCAAGTGATTCTCCTGCCTCACCCTCCTGAGTAGCTGGGATTGCAGATGACTGCCAATATATCCAGCTAATTTTTGTATCTCATTTTAAATTGAACATGTCGTATTCCAGAGTGGTTGGGATACTAGTGTTTGTATTCAGCTGATTGGGTCATAGTTTCATCTTATTCCATCGACATTTGATGTTTGTGAAATACAATTTCATGAAACATAAAATTTCCTTTTTATAGGTATTAGGTCTTAAACAAAGAACCCATTGATGGAGTGGAGATGGTTTTCACAAGATCTTCATCTACCAATATTAGGGCAAGACTTGGGAACAGACTAGAACCAGGATATCAAGAAATGTATTTTAAACCAACATCAAGTATAGATCAAACAAACAAACAAACAAACAAACAAAAACATTGTTCCAAACTGAATGTTGTATCTCCTCGATTCATATTTTGAAATCCTAACCTCCAATGTGATGGTGTTAGAAACTGGGGTTTTAGAAAGGTAATTAAGTCATGGTGGGGAATCTTCATGAGTAGGGTTAGTACACTTATAAGAAAATGCCAGAGTTAACCCACTCTTTTCCCACACTGTGAGGATATAGAAGTCAGCAGTTTACAACTTAGAAGATATTCTTCAGCAGATTCCTACCACGCTGCAACGCTGATATAAGACTCCTAGCTCTCAGAACTGTGAGAAATAAATTTATGTTCATTATAAGCCATCCAATCTATGGTAGTTTGTTATAGAAACCCAAACTAAGGCAAATACCTTGTCCGCTTTTTCCACTCAGCGAGGTGCCCTGAACACACTGAATGCCTCAGCCATCTTTGACTCTCCTGTCCCTCAATCTAGCATATTAAATGGGATAATTCTTTTAATTTCTTTTTTAAAATGCCCTTCAAATTGTGCCTTTCTTCCAAAACTTAGTAATGCCCCCCAAAATTGCCAAATTTTAGTAAGTTACACTGTCTCTCCCATTCCTAATTTATCTTAAATAATTATAGCATATAGTTCACTTTCTAAAATGCATATTTTACCTTCACTGAAAATCATTCTCCAATTCCTACAGGATAATATCTAAATGACCATTGGACTTTTAGTTTTATCTGTTATTCTTACCCACAAATAATCTCTAATTAAGAGTGAACTTATCATATTTTAATAACAGAAAAGAGGCTACAAACTGAGCAAATGAAGATAAATGATATAAGAAATATATCATTAAGATATATCATATAAGATATATGTAAAATAAATGTATAAGATAAATGATATAAGATAAAAGATAAATATAAGATAAATGATATAAGAAATAACATCAAATAGGTAAAAGAGGAGAATGTGTGTGTCACTGAAGGCCATGGGAAGAAGGTACGGCTTTAATATGAGTGTAATGGGAAGCCATTTTAGGCATTTGACTAAGGAGTCATTTGATGAGATCACCTAGCTGCTTGCTGTGTGGCAAGTAGAAATCAGTTGGGGAGGAGAAGAGGGCAGAGGGATAGAGAAACAAGAGTGGGAAAGCGGGAACTTAGTAGGAATTATAAATCTACAAGGGAGATGGCGATAGTGGTGATGGTGGATTGGTCAAAGCAGTAAATTAAAATGGTCAGATTTAGAAGATAGTATTGAGTTAGAAATGCAGAATTTGCTAATGGATGGGATGTAGTGCTTGGGAGAGAAAGATGAATCAAGGATGACTCTGAGTTGTTTGGCCTAAATAATTAAAAGAATTTAGTTGCCATTTACTGATTGATATAGTGCAGAGAATCAAGAACAAGTTTGGGAGGAAGATCAGATATTGGACATATTATATCTGACATTTCTATTAGATATTATGCCTATTAGGTATTTAAGTGGAGCTACTGATAGACACTTAATGTCTTATTTCAAAGGATAGGAAAAAGCTAGAATTATAAATATGAAACTATATTTAATGCCACGAAATTGAATGATACCACCAAGGAAGTGAATATACATGCAGATGATAAGAAGTCCAAAAATCTTATCTCTGGGGCAATTCAATTCTTACAGGTTATAATAAGAAAAAAAATAAGCAAAGGAAACTAAGAAAGAGCAGTATGTGAGGTAGAGATAACACCTTTCATAAATGTGTTTCAAGGAAGAGTGGCCAACTCTGTTTAAAGTAGGATGAAAATTGGACATGTATTTAGACATGGAAGTCATTGCCGATCTTGCAGCAATTACTTTGGTGAAGTGGAGGGACAAGAGAGAGATTGGAAGGATTTAAGAGAACATGGGAACAGAGAACTTACAGAAAGATCATGTTTAGAAAAATTTAAAAAAAGAATCAGTCAAATTTTGCTGCAAAGAACAGATAAAGATGGAACAGTAAATAGGGGAAAATTTTCTAGTTAATAGAAATTGTAGTATATCTATATATTAATGGGAAATATCCAACAAAAAAATAAAAATCGTAATGTAGGAGGATTTCTGGATACGTGAGAGGAAATAAAATCTAGTGTTCAGATGAAGGGACAGAAATTAAAAGCATAAAGACCACATCATGACAGTGGTAAAGCAGAATACGTGTGACTTAATGTGTATTCAATAGGCAGATGAATGTAAAGGTTTACTACAATACTCTTGCGATTGTTTCTGTTTCCTCAGTGTACTAGGAAGTAAGATCATGTGCTTAAAGTAAGAAGAGAGTAGGTGTTGAGGTTTGTATAAAGAGGAAGGGGCGTAAAATAGTCACATGGGAGTATAAATATTTGTTCAACACTACTGGGGGCCCACTTCAAGTTTGAGGCCAGGTAAATCGCTGGGGGTTTTTATACAGATCTGTTCAGCCTCAAGGGTTTCAGAAGGAAGAAGGCTAATAAATAAACATAATTTTATTATGGCTGATATTACAACAAAGTAAGAATTTTGGCTGATATTACAACAGAGTGAGATAGAGGCAAGGGAGGTGAAAATGAATGCAAGGGAGAGATTATGACAAGGGATGATATTTAAACTACATAAGAAAAGATATTAGGAAAAGACTATTGCAGATAAATAGTAGATAAAAAAAGAAAAAATAAGAGGTGGTACAAATTTGAAAACCAGAATTATGGGGAGTTGGAAGTTTTCATAATGATAAGTTCTACCATATGGACACAGTAATGAGCACATGAGGAAAATAAATCACTCAAAAAGAATTCAAATGAAGATACATATCACTGAAATAGTATCTATGTGTATATTGGAATCACAAGGATTTTATGACAAAATATTGGAAAGAATGACATGTAACCCAAAGGAACAAAAAGAGAATGGGGAGGAGAAGGAGAAAATGAAAAAAGGGAAAAGAAAGGGAAGAAGGAAGGAAGGAGGCAGGAAGGAAAAGAAAGAAGGAAGGAAGGAAGTAGAGAGGGTAGGAGGGAGGGAGGGAGGGAAGGAAGAAAGGAAAGAAGGAATGAAGGAAAGAGAAAGGCAGAAAGAAAGGCAGGAAGAAAAAGAAATAGAAAGGAAATAAAGGAATAGAAAGAAAAAAGAGAAAGAAAGAAGGAAAAAGAGAAAGAAAAAAGAAAGGAAGAAAGAGAAATAGAAGGGGGGAGGGAAGGAAGGAGAAGGGAGAGAGGAAAAAGAAAGGGAAGAAAAGGAAAGAGAAAAGGAGACGAGGGAGGGAGGATGAAAGAAAAGGAGGGAGGGATGGGAAAGGGATGGAGTGCTTGGGGATTAAAGTTGATGCAGACAGTGGGAGAAGAGTGATGGAAGGATTTTTATGTCATGAGATTAAATGACGGATATTTTGTAAAAGAAAGAATAAGAGCAAATGTCCCAAGAGAAAAATTGCATGGGATATATATAATTCTAAATTTTGCAGTAGTCACATTAATAGAGAAAAAAGAAACAAGTGAAATTAAGTTTAAAATATATATTTAATTCAATTTATCCAGTTCAACATGCAGTCAATATGAAAACATATCAATGAAACATATCACTTTTGGTTTTTGTGCAATCTTTGAAATCCAGTGTGTATTTTTCCCATATAGCTCACCTTAATTCACATTAGCCACATTTCAAGTGCTTCATGGGCACATGTAGCTAGCGGCCACCACATGTGATGGTAAAGATTTAGGGCTATCAATTACATAGGGGTTGGGGTGGAGAATTCAGTTTCCAGGAAATGACCAATTCAGAGCTTCTGAAGAAATAATGTAGTCAGAGAGAAAAGTCAAACTTCTTTTAGATAAAAATGATGAAGGAAACATTCAAAAAAGTAGAGGAGAAAACAGGGCTTTTTGTTCATGAATGTCTGCGAGTGCCAGAGGATATAGAGGAGGATTTTCAGGTCTTCAGAAAGGTGGCAGATGGGTAAGAAAAGAGATTGCGCAGAGCTATATGAGGATATGACTCTGTGTGATAAGGATGACTTAAGAGTTTTGCATGTACATGGGCGGCTGATAAAACCAAGAGTAAAAGGAAATTTTGCCGTGGTTACCATGCAGAGAGTGATGCTAAAGAAGGAGCGCTGGGGTAGGGGTGGGGAAAGAAGGGAGAGTATTGCCAGTTAAGTTCAGAATTTCAGGGTCCCTCCTCACCCAAGATGCTCAATGCTGAGTAGAAAGCTAAAAAAGAATAAGGCTTATACAAACTTGCCTGGGACTCCTAGCTAAGTCCTGAAGCAGAAAAGCTTCTTATGGTTTCTTCTGATTTTTGAAGGTGGAAGACAGAAGTAAAGGGCAGGATTCTGCTCATTTTAATATTTTTCTGCAATGTATTATGTCTTACCTTGGAAAAACATGACCCAAGGCAGGACTTTCAGAAATGCTAGATTGACATTTTCCCAAGTTTTCTGCCAATGCTATTTATATAAATAACACACATTATTTCAAGTCCACCAGATTTTCTGAAGAAACAAAAATAATAATAGGTACTACCGCTGACAGGGGTTGTTGACTCTAAGGAGAAGCTCTTAATCACTATAACTGAATGAATACCTTGATAATACCTTATCTTTGTATGGGTACAGGAATAGATATGAACAGGCTTAAACCTGGAATTGCTAACAGAATGGTATATCTAGGAAATTGATCCTAAGATATCGTTTCACTCAAAAATGAACACACGACAGCTGCTACCAGTTACTCTCACCTGTTGAGCCAGCAGATTACAAAGCCAGAGCTGTTAGAAAAAGAAAAACGTGGAGGAGGATTAGAAAAATGTGATGGTTTAGATAGCAAATGGGACTTCTGAAAAGACGCTCTAGAATCCTCACCTGAATCAGGCAATCTCCCTTGCGGTAGGGCACGGTCACAGGATAAAGGTCAGAAGGCTCCAGAGGGAATTGCTGCTATAGATTACATTCTGAGTCACTGACTGTGTGGTAGTCTAACTCATTTACTTATACTAAGGACTTTGGGCTTTTTTTCTATATTTGCTGGAATTTTGTGACAACCCTCCTAAGCTGCTCTATAATTAATATATATACATATATATTTGTGAACATTCTTATTTCATCTATTATTAGTTAAGGCTTCTTGAGTTGTGCATTAGTCCATTCTCATGCTGCTAATAAAGACATACCCAAAACTGGGTGACTTGTAAATGAAGGAGTTTTAACTGTCTCATAGTTCCACATGGCTGAGGAGACCTCAGGAAACACAATCATGGCATAAGGGGAAGCAAATCTGTTCTTCTTCACATGGCAGCAGCAAGGGGAAGTATTGGGCAAAAGGGGGAAAAGTTCCTTATAAAACCATCAGATCTCATGAGAGCTCACTATCATGAGAAGGGCACGGAGGTAACTGACTCCGTGATTCAGTTACCTCCCAGCAGGTCCCTTTCATGGCACGTGAGGATTGTGTGAACTATAATTCAAGATGAGATCTGTGTGGGGACACAGCCAAATCATATCAGGTTGCAAATAATCCAATTCAAGCTAACGTTGGCCAGAAAGAGATTTCTATACAGAAGTTTCACAGGAAACCCAAGGACAGTAGGATTTCTAAGCTTCAGTAAGGTGTGGAAAACTACCTGAACTCTCACTCATGCCTAAGTCTTTCTAAGTCTGATTAATAATTCTGTTTCTCCTTAAATCTTGTTGTCATCTTTTTCTCTTGTTCATATGGTGGGTTTGGGGTGTTCTATATTATAGGTGCAGGGCAAGTATTTGGGGACAGCAAAATTTTCAGTCACTCACCCACAATTCCAGCCATCAAATAATAGAAGCCCAACTGGCTTAGCTAGGGCCATGGGCTCTCCTTGGTCCAGTGAATCATGGCTGAGGGATGGCACACTAAGGGACATACAAAATGACTTAGGTCATACCATGGGTGTGTGATCCAAATAAGATGTCCACCACAACCTCTGAACAGACCAGAGAGGTCAGGCTTATCATTCTCATCCAGTAAATTAGAAAACCAAGACTGATTTCTCCAAGGGCACAAAGCTATTAAATGGAATCAGAACAATTGCCTCTGATTCCACATTCAAAGTCTGACATCTTCACCACCTGACTAAGCTGATATATTCCCTCACCTTCACATATTTTAAACTGAACTAGAGAATTAGCCTTCAAAATTCAAATATAGATGAAACTGATGATTATTTTAGGAAGATATATTTCATTTATTGAAGTTATAAAGCTGGTATTCTTTCACCAGAATCTAAATTGTATAAAAATGCAGATTTTTTTCCTTAAGTTTTATGTTGTCAATTATCACATTATATGTGAGGATAGCTCATTTTTTAAATATACAAATGCTCTATCTTTGAGGTGCGAGGATCAGTACATTTCATAAAAATTTGAGTGATGAACTAGATATTCTTTCTTCTTCATTCCTAGGACATACTAGCAAAGAAAAACAGTAGGGAGCCCCCATTACTGTCTCCTTTCTATTTATTAATGGAAGTCAGTGGCATTGCTTTCATTTAATTTACGTTCAGTTCTGTGGGAAAATGTTGTCATTAGTTGCTGCAGACAAAAATAACCGTAATAGTAGAAGTCACCTTGATAATTCCACTTAAACTGTCATTTACCTTCAAAACAACTGGGATTTCATAAAATCCCATACCATGTTTTGTTCAGGATTATGATATTTTACAATAAACTTTTTGTAGGAATAATACATTTTAAAAATATAGAGAGTAACAATTTTGTTTTACAAAATGTCAGATGGACAATATCATAATATTTTTAATATTGCTAGTTATATTACAGTTGTTAGCATTTGTATAATTTTTATTTTGGAACTATCTAAAACATGTCCTTTTTGGGTTTTTCTTTATGTAATTTCCATGTAGCCTCAAGTAGAGAATATAGATACAGTACAATCTATAACAAAAACTTTGTCTTAGCAAGTCTACAATGTGCTGTACAAAATTATATACTAAGCCATCCTTTACATAGTACTATATATGATTCAATGTTCTGACCAATAAATAACTGAAGACAAAGAAGTACATCAGAAGCTCCTCTATTCTTATTCACTTTTCTTAAAAATAATAGAAAAGGCATTCTAGATTCTGGAGGTATGTATATGTCCACCCAGCCTATGGTCAATGGAGAAAACCATTTCTCTCATCAAACATCTTTAGTAATGAGCTTCTGCATGTTGCATTTTTGTCATTTATAATGGCCTTTTAATCCTGTTTATATAAATCTATTGCTAGATGGAAACTGGGAAAGAGTCTGGGAGTAGGGTCAAGACCAGCGAAGGGATTTCAAACTCTAAGATATATGACAGGGGGATGTCTACAAGATAATTAGTGCTTTCACATGGTTAAAACTCACTTTAGACTTTCCCTTAGTGTTAAACATAGTCTGATATAATCGCCTTAAAAATGTTTCTCTTTCTCTTCCCTGTGTATGAAATTAGATGAGAGGCTGACAGCACCTCAAACCAGATATAGTACTGAATTGAATGTCTGTTCCTGAGAGTGAGAGAGACAGAGAGAGGGAAATAGGCAGTTTTTGCATAGAAATTCACACCTAATTCCCCTCACTCACATGCCCACTGGTGTTTTCTGTTGGTAACTTATTTTCTCCCTCCTGGACCATCAAAGCCAGTATTGTCAATTGAATAAACCTACACACGCAAACACTCACACACAAGTCACACAGTATTCAGGCATCTGTAAATATAGACTTTGTAGAGCTGAAATAAATTACCTATGCAGTTTATGTTGTTGAATCAGCTTTATGTTTCTAGGCAGATCTACACTCCTACATTGCTGCAGATAAGAGATTCTACATGAAAATACCAAATCAGGTCTCCTAGGATTTAAAAAAAATAGGATAGGAAAAAAATCAGAACGTCAGTCTTCAATCTTGTCATTTTAAACATAAGAAATAAGACCCTAAGAGGTGATTTGGCCAAGGTCACACAGCACATAGAGTACGTTTTGAGGGGCAGTGCAGGGAGGGATAGGAAGCTTGATTACAAACCCAAAATGAGCCAACAGGTAGCATAGCTACCTCAAAAGCCGATTTAAAAGATATGATACATTAATCAACAAAGGCTTCCTTACTCTATTTTAGGTAGGTGTATATCAGGCCTAGGCAGGTTAGCAGCAGGGACAGAATAGGGGTTAAGCCTGGGATTACTACCACAATAATGAATGTCATTTTAGCCAAATGCTTGGACGCATCAAAAATGATTGCAGCTTTTCCTCTTCATCTCTCATTTGGCAGAGAAGGAGTTGGGTATATGACTATTCCATCACTCCAGTTTGAAATTAGACACATGAGGGCATCACCTTGGCCATCTTGAAGTTATTAAAAGTAGTGGCTTGCTAGTGGCCTCTGCGGGAAAGTCATGCCTCTTGGAGGAGGCAAGCAATCGAGGGTCAGGGTTGATTGAATGTGCAGGTCATGCTTAGAGTATGAGCTTGGTTGGTGTGGTCACTGGTATTTGATTTATTATCGTGTTCTGTAACTTATATATTTATTACATATATGTCCTGCATTTATCAAATATTAAAAATAAAATCAACTTTTAAAATATGATACAATAGTCAAGTTATTCAACCTGAGAAAAATGGACAGATATTTTCAAGTATCCAAGAATTCAGGGCATATAATCTGCAAACCCTTCCTGACAAAAAATAAGTTGAAGATGAAACTCGGCCAATCAAATCATGAATAGAAACATCATTTAAAAACCTGGTTTTCCTTGTAGAGATCTTTCTCCTCCCTAGTTAGCTGTATTCCTGAATATTTTATTCTTTATTGTGGCAATTCTGAATGGGAGTTTGTTCCTGATTTGGCTCTCGGCTTGATTGTTGGTGTGTAGAAATGCTAGTGACTTTTGTACATTGATTTTGTACTCCATGATTTTGCTGAAGTTATTTATCAACTTAAGAAGCTTTGGGGGTGAGATTGTGGGGTTTTCGAGATATAGAATCATGTCACCTGTAAACAGTAATAGTTTGATTTCCTCTCTTCCTATTTGGATGACTCTTATTTCTTTCTCTCGCCTGACTACCCTAGCCAGAACTTCTAATACTATGCTGAATAGGAGTGGTTATAGAGGACAATTCTGTCTTCCAGCTCTGGCCCATTCAGCATGATGTTGGCTGTGGGTCTGTCATATATGGCTCTTATCAGTTTGAGGTATGTTCCTTCAATACCTATTTTAATGAGTTTTTTTTTTTTTTTACATGAACGGATGTTGAATTTTATTGAAAGCCTTTCCCAGCTCTATTGAGATAATCATGTGGTTTTCATCTTAGTTCTGTTTATGCAATGAAACACATTTGATTTGTGTATGTTGAACCAAACTTGCATCTGGGGTATGAAACCAACTTGCTCATGGTGGATAAGCTTTTTGATGTGCTACTGCTGGATTCCGTTTGCCAGTATTTTGTTGAGGATTTTTACATCAATGTTCATCAAGGATATTGGCCTGAAGCTTGCTTCTTTTGTTGAATCTTTTCCAGGTTTTGATATCAGGATGATTCTTGTCTCATGGAATTAGTTAGGAAAGAGTTTCTCCTCCTCAATTTTTTGGAATGATTTCAGTAGGGAGTTGTACCAGCACTTCTTTGGAAATCTGATATAATTTAGCTGTGAATTCATCTGGCCTTGGGCTATTTTTGCTTGGTAGGCTATTTATTACTGCCTCAATTTCAGAACAAACCTGAAACTGTTATTGGTAACAAACCTGCACTTGTACTTTTTGAAATTAAAATAAAAGTTAAAAAAAATTAAAATACTTAAAAGTAATAAAAATGTGATGGTGAGCCTTAAAAATCTTTAAAATATAGAACTAAGGCTAAATAATTATGGTAATGGAGAAAGAATATACATGCTAAAAACAAAGAGAACATACAAATAGCAATATAACCAGTGAGAGGAGAAAGAGAACATTCTTGAAGTTGATAATAAATTACTAGAGCTACTAATGTGTTAATTTTAAGGCATAAAGATTCACCCTAAGAATCTAGAAATATGTAAAATAACCACCCAAAGGGTTCCCGGGGCAAGTAGGGTCGATGGAGGTTGAAGTAACGTTAAGGGTATCTCTATTTTTTATAACGATTATATGTCTTTTAAGTGTTCAAATGTTACATTCTTTAACATATATTTCTAGTGAGAAAAGTAAAATTTTAAAAAGAGACAAATACATATATATTGTTATGAGAAAAATGGCTATAAAATAGATTTCTGTAAAGAAGGAAATCAGTAGATGGTGTAGGAAAGATACTTTCTTTTATAATGTCCTTCTTGCAATTTTACCTTATGTAGTTAATTATTTTGAATTAAGAAATAACCAGTAAAGTAAAGTTTTCTAGTTAGGATTCCTCTGGACTATAAAGGAGAAATGTACCAGATGTTTTTGTCTTCATTAATTGCTATGATTAACAAGTAATCAATTCTCAATATTTATATTTCAATTAAAGCAAATCTAAACAAAACAACCTATTTAAAGAAGCGGTTTATGCCTGAACTGCCCTGAAGAAAAAAAAAAAAAAAAAAAAGAAGAGGAGGAAGAAGAGGATGAAGGGGAGAAGAGAGAACAGGAGAGGGGAAGGAGAATAATTCTACTTTTCAAATCAAATCATGTACTAAGAGATTTTCACAACCAGTAACTACCCAGGTGTGACATTTTCAGAGGTTCACCCCTACTCAAATACTGCTAAGATTTGAATATCTAGTTCAAAGTCAAGTAGTGTGATTCTATGCAAGGACTTGTGTTTTGGTGTAAATCATCTTAGGAATATTTTCAATTGAATATGTTACTTTTTGTCTAAATATCTTCTACAATGTGGGCCAGAGGAACTATCTATTTGAATACCCTAAGAACTATATACCGAGTTTATCCATAGTTATTCCCGAATTATCCTGCATCACTCTCAAAACGACTGGCATGATTTCTCAGGCAGCACTAACTGACACAGCAGACACAGCAGGATCCTGTGCTCACTTTCCCCTCTCTCTGTCCCTCTCTGTATGTGTACCTTCATCTACACCTGTAGGTACACACACACTCAGCTCTTCATTAATATATGATTGTTTTGCCCTTCCAAGAACAGATGGCTTATCCTTTAAAAAAGGCTTCATTCGGTCAACGTCTTTTAAAGGACTCACTTCTCAACACAGTGGCTTACAGTTCTGAAATTTCCCACGATAGATTTTTCCATCCATCTGTGACAGAAGGGAAGGTTTTAAGGTTAAACAATTCACAGCTGCCCACGCCACCCATCCTGGACCCCAGTCCTTCTTCTCTCCTAAATAGTCTGCACAAACTCTCCAGAGATGGTAGCACAGACCTGGAGTCAACACCAAAACAACATAATTTTGCTACCTTGTGCTAAGCCAAGACTGATACTAAATTCTGTAATTAGAGACTACAAGAGCTTCTTGTCGGCACAGCCTCATAAATATCAATTTAACACTGTGAGGACACTGAGAAACGGTTATCACTCCACACCTAAAAAGTGTGTTTTCTCTCCATTCTTTTTTCACTTATTTAGCATTGCTGATGTTAGAACTAAAGCATCTTTTTAAGTGTGTTGTATGTTATGTGGCCATAAGATAGGCTTATTTTAGTGAAGAGCACAAAACTAATTTCTCAAGATTCGCCTTGTGTGTATCCAACCCCCAATACACAAACACATATTCATGTACCTGTGTACACACACACACACACACACACACACACTGTTACAAACTAGCATTAGTATATATATAATTGATGTATTAGATAATATCAATAGCTCCTGGAGTTACGAAAAGTCAACAGAATAAATCCACTTGTTTTGGGGTTACAGAAGCATGGATTTTAACCTCTTTCTAAATGGTTCTAAGAGACAACAGTTCTAATTTTCCTTAGGGCTTGTGGGGGAAGGATAATTCTCAAGAGGTGCTTTGAAATCTCAGGCTCCCTTTAATTACATGGCTTCTGCTATTCCCAATATTTCTTAACAAAAAAGAAACCCTAGTAAGAATACATATGTGCTGATTCACAAAAAAAAGGTAACTAAACTATACCTCATCTATAGGTCAAGTCCTATTATGACAAAAACTAACAATTTCTAGATAACAGAAATACCCCAACTGATCATCCTTTATTTCAGAAAATATCTCATCAAAGCTGTAGGATAAAGAGCATAGCCACACTCATGTACAGTTCACCATAACAGAACCTGATTTATTATGAGTCTATGAATACCCTTATTCACAAAAGCTATTCATAAGCAATCCTCTGTTTTCTGTATTTACGGTTTCTCTATCAGGGATAGATGACATCAAAATTATCATTCTCTTTGTATGGTTCCAAAACACATAAAATTCATTGTTTTTAATCAAGCCATTTCAATTTCCAATTCACAGACTCTTACTTGCTATGAGTCCCATTAGTCATTAGTATAAATTAGGATGGGTCTACAATTGTAATGACCCATGCCTTATTAACCTCCTCCCTTTATCAAGCTCTGTGATTTAAGAGGTATCAGTTCAGCCTACACAAGCTGCAAAATTAACATCAGTCACTCTGGAAATAATCAAGGAAGAAAGCATTTAACCACATAAAAAGAAATCCTTAGCTATATAGGACTATTATTAATTTATAAGCTTAAAACTTATGACAAGATGAAAGAGTAGATATCTATATGCAAATATATGGGCATCTATCCAAAAATATGCCACTTCAGTTGTGTTGCATTTAGTTACTTCAAACACTGAATTCTAAGCGTGTAAAAGATCTGGTAATAGGTTTTAAATGGAGGTAGCATGGATTAATGGACTAAGCTTTAGGGCTCAATGGAATCAAGGAGTGAATTTTAAAACCTGGTCTGCCACTAACAGGTTATATAAACTTTAGGAGTCATTTAAATTTTTACTAGTTTCAGCCTCATTACTTCTAGTTTGTAACATCTGAAGTACTGTCTGCCAAAACATGCCCTGCTATCAGTTAAAAACTTATTCAGATACGTGTGTGTTTCTATATGTGTCCATGTACTTATATTTTCACATAGGTATCTTCTCTTTACATATATGTGTAATTTAAGTTATTGATAAATGAGAATTTACTTTTTACTCATTTTAACTTTCACACAGCACCTTTCTAAATCCCTGGCTGCTGATGAAAGATAACCATCCTTTTTCTTCACCAGTGTAAACATTACACTGCTTGTGTATTTATATTAGAAATGGCACAAAAACTTTAATTTTGACATTCTACTAGTCACATTTCCTGTTATCCTAATGATTAGTATAGAAAGATCACTGGGGACTGAACATAATCATTAGGCAAGTTGCAATCATCCATTCTTGCATGGTTACTTTTTAAATAATATTTGGGGAATGTGTGGATTGCCTCACTTCTCTGACCCTGCAATTTATGCTAACAGAAGTAATTTTAGCCACTGCTTCTGTCGGTAGATTACCTAAAGCAAACTAACAAAAGATGGAACTGTGGAAAGAGGGAATGTAGGTACCATGAATGAGATACCTTCTTGCTTATTTATCATTGATTCTCAAAAAAAACCACACACACACACATCTAATATGTCAGTAGCCCCCGTTCTTACATTGTTACTTGTTTCCTGAAGTAGGAAATCTCAAGGGAGGGACCATGCACTGGCCTAAACATCTCTCTGCTACTCACTTCATCATATATCCAGCAAGGCCGTTGATGCAGACTTGGCCAAAACAGGAGGACGTCCATCCGCATCTATTGGGAAAACAGACATTGGCCAAGTTGATATTACCATAATACAAAATAAAACAAATCATCTCTTTATCACTTTCAAAGAGCTAGGCACATTTTATCCTCATAATAATTCTATTGAGATAGGTAAGGTCATCATATTTTACAGTAAGAAAACTAGGACAAAGAAAGGGTAAATTATTTTTTAAAATCATATGCTCAAAAGTGGTGCAACGTGGATTTAATCCCTTGTATCCATCCTGAAGTAGCATAGGGGCTCAGCCTGCTGGCTGGAGCAATCCTGCTGCAATTGGTAATAAAACATATTTATTCTCAGAAAATTAAAAAAATATATTTGCTTTCCAAATGTCTCTTTAGCTCTGATATAGGTCTAAATCAATCTACAAAACCTACCTTGCCTAGGCAGTAGTATCTCATGGATTCATGTTTCAGTAGTGTAAATAAATGTATATATTACATAAAGGAAGAAGTTTTGAGAAAAAGGAAGGAGAAGCTAGTATTTCATCATTTATCTTCTTCTTTTTTAATTTTATATAAAAGACGGGGTTTCACCATGTTGGTCAGGCTGGTCTTGAACTCCCGACCCCAGGTGATCTGCCCATCTTGGCCTCCAAAGTGCTTGGATTACAGGCGTGAGCCACCACGCCCAGCCTCATTATTTATCTTCTAAAGGCACTATACAATATACATTAGTAAACCTTTAAAATAATTCTAATATATAGGGATTGTCAAATCCATTTTTCTGATGAGGAATTTTAAGCTCTAAAAGGCTTCCCAACTATCAGAGATTATCCTGATTGAAATTCAAACCTACACTTTCAAAATTTAAAAATATGCATGATGTTTTTACTACATAAATACCCTAGGTACAACCTCATTCCTTGCCTATTTCCAGTCCCAGCATACATAGTTGGAGCTATTTATTCATTTTAAACTCAGGTTTTGTTTCATTTTGTAAGTTCAATGGGATTATAGTGAAGAAATAATTTCACTGCTTAAGATGTAGTATCTCAAATCTCTAGTTATAAAATAGGCTAAGCTAAAGGCTAAGGATCAGAAAGAATTCATTTCACCATATAATACCTGTCATCTATTAAAACAGATTACATAAATTGCACTCAATAAGACAAAGGCTTACCATTATTTGATTTATAACAACAAAACACATTCACTTTTGAAAACACACAAGGTTGGCTCAGTCTCTTGCAGAATTATGTGCAGATACCATAGCTAATCCTTTGAAAGAAATCCAAACTGATTGCAAAACCCCTTAAAAGGAAGAAAGGAGGGAGGGAAGAAGAGAGGAAGGAAAGAAAGGAGAGAGAGGGAGGGAGGGAGGCAGGAAGAAGGGAGAAAAGTTTGTTTACGTGGAAGAAAATATACATATTGATCAAATTAGTCTTGGAATCAAGTGTTTAATTTATAAAATAGTTCATGTTCCAGAAAACCTCAGGAGATTAATGAATGTCAATGGTTAATACAAATATAGCCCCCATTATTAAAGAACAGCACCAGGCCTCAGGAAAATCATTCTTTCAACTGTGTTGGAGTCAGGTGGGCCCTCGAAGTTTTTATCCTTAGTAATACTGAGAAGTTTTCTAAATGCTGCCAGTCCTTAATGGGAGTATACTGGGAAGTGACTCGAAAGATCCATCAACACCTAAGTATGCAAAGCGTCATCAACCTCAATTCAGACAGTTTGAAAGAAAACCTCAACTGGAATTTTACACTGGTGACCAGGAATCAGAGACAACGTCTTTGGTTCAGTGACAAGCATTACAAGTTATGACCCTAAATCCTAAATGTGAAGGTTTGAATAGAAGATTCCCTTGCTTCAGTAAAACCTGACTCACCAAAAGCCTCACCCATATGGAGGTCTAAAATCTCAATTTTGTCTGGATCATATGCAGAGATTCCTTAAATCTCATACAATCTTCAATCACAGTCAGGGAAACCATGAAGGTTCCTAGAAACTGTCAAGCCAGAATCTGAGCAGTCAAATGTGGCAAAATAAGCTCCACTTGAGATTCATAATTCAGAATTAGAATACATGCAGCCTGTAGGCTGATTGTACCTTCGTGTAATCCAAGGTGAGGCAGGGATGTCAGTGGAGCAGGTATATTAACCCAGAGTTGACACATATGCCAAAGGTTTCTAGATAGAAATATGGGGCAATGTCCTTGAGATACATTATGGGACTATGGATTATGGTAACTGGTGAATTAGCACATCCCTTGCCTTTTTGTTTTTGATAAAGCTTCTGGTAAATATCACTCAACATATTGTTAGGGAACAGACACCAGGCTGCCCATTGCAGAAAAACTGCCAGGATATCACATAAGTGTAAGCTGGGCCTTCTTACAAAGGATACAGCTATCAGAGACAACATAGTGTGGTGGAAGGCATGTAGGGCTAGGAGAACAGAGACACAGATTTATGCTCCAGTATGCCATAAACTGACCTATTTATTCATAGGTAAAATGAACCAGATTGGTGATGTTAAATTATTAACATAACACTTTCTAGAAACAAAACAAGATGATATACATATATGTATGCCCACACAGGTGCACACAAACACAGAGGTATTAGAATTGTTACTTAATTGTATAGAGACACTAAGGTAACTAGAAGCCACTTGCATTTGCTAAAATTCCTTTCAACTTTGTTACCTCAAAATGTTGCGTTAACAGTAAGAAACTATTTCTTTCAATTTGCCTTATGTGAGAAAAAACACCTACCTGTTGAAATACAATCCTGATGAGACCTTTTGTTTATGCTAAGCAATGAATATGGGGAATGTGATTCAGGAGTCAAGCCTCATGACAAGGAAGAAAGAACTAAGAAAAAAATAGCAAATGAGGCTTAAAAGCAAAAGAACACAATCACTTGCAAATAATGTCAACATCTCATTTTAGGAGAAGCCAATTCAAATATATCCCTCATATAGAGTCACCTCATTTGGTTTGTCAGAAGGGATAGGAGAGGATGTTCTATCTTCTGAGTGAGTCACTGCATTACTAACCAGCTGAAATCCCTTCACCTGAAATTAGAGTTCCAGATCTTCCCTGTACAAAAACAGACTTAGGTATTATGGTTAAAGACTGTATAAGCAATAAGACTACTGCTCACACCTGTAATCCCAGCACTTTGGGAGGCTGAGGCGGGTGGATCACACGGTCAAGAGATCGAGACCATCCTGGTCAACATGGTGAAACCCCGTCTCTACTAAAAATACAAAAAGTCAGCTGGGCATGGTGGCACGTGCCTGTAATCCCAGCTACTCAGGAGGCTGAGGCAGGAGAATTGCCTGAGCCCAGGAGGCAGAGGCTGCGGTGAGCCGAGATCGCGCCATTGCACTCCAGCCTGGGAAGCGAGAGAAACCCTCAGCCTAAAATGCAAAAAAAAAAAAAAAAAAGACTACCTGCAAGATTCACTACTATTGTTATAGATTTAGGAGGTAGAGCCCAGTTTTGTTACAATGATATATTGTGTAGTGGTGAAGTCTAGCCATTTAACGTAAACAATCACCCCAATAAGGCACATTGTACCCGTTAAGTAATTCTTCATTCCTCACTCACATCCTTCCTAACCTTCCACCCTTCTGAGTCTCCATTGCCTATTATTCCACGCTTTATGTTCGTGTGTACACATTATTTAGCTCCTCCCTATAAATGAGAGCATGCAGTGTTTACTTTTTGAGTTATTTCACTTATGATAATGGCTTCCAGTTCCATCCATGTTACTGCAAATGACATAATTTCAAAAAAGATTAACAAATTACAACATAGTTGCTCCTAGAAAGGTAAAAATAAAACACTTCTTCAGCATTATTAGAAGCCTCAAAATGAGAGGTCATAAAAAAAAAATCACTTTTGTTATATAATTCCAGCTACTCAGGTGGCTCAGGAAAGAGAATCACTTGAAAACCCAGGAGGTGGAAGTTGCGTTGAACCGATTACTCCATTGCACTGCAGCCTGGACAACAAGTACGAAACTTGATCTCAAAAAAAAAAAAAAAAAAAAAAAAAAACCAGAAAGAAATAAAGGCATTCCTGTCATTTGCAGCAAACCACATGGATAGAAGTGAAAAATCATTATGTTAAGTGAAATAAGCCAGGCAAGGAAAGACAGTCATTGCATGTTCTCACTTGTTTTTGAGACCTAAAACTCAAATAGAATGTAACATTTATATGTAATTAAACTGCTTTTTCATCTTGTCTCATTGCTAGAATGTCCTCTTTCATCATTGGATAGAGAAGCTGAAGTTTTTCTGTGTAAACAATTTTGTAAAAGGTTACATTAAACCAAATTAATCAGGTCTTTTAAATGTATAATTTCTCATTGTCTTCAAAATACATTGTACTTTTTTTGGAAAGTTCATATATAGTCACAAAAAGCTTAATGAATTTTGAAGACAATGAGAAATTATACATTTAAAAGACCTGATTAATTTGGTTTAATGTAACCTTTTACAAAATTGTTTACACAGAAAAATTTACCCAATATCTACTAACATGATCTATATTATATGGTTATGATGACTTTATATGAGTAATCTTTGGAACACAATTTGAGAAATCCCAAGTTATTTTACTTCAAAATGCTTAAAGGAGAGAAAAGGAAGCCTGTGGACAACATGATGCATTTTTTTTCTTGAATCACACTGATCAGTGGAGCTATTAAATGATCCCATAACATGGCCGTCAAGACTAGAAAAATAATAAATGATTGACCCAATAACCATACAACTCAAGAGAAGACACATGAAAACTGTGCTTAGGCAGATGGAAACACAGGTCACAGAGCAACTTAGAAGTCAGTGTATATCAGAGAAACCAAAGTCAGGAGATACTATTCCAGTGTTCAAAATACAAAGGTCAACAGACAAAAAGACAAATTGCAGTATTCAGAGTGAGACAATGGAGCATGCCTATGACTCAGCAATGTTTCAGAAGGTGTATCTGTGCTAATGGAAAAGTCAGAAACAGGATGGTGAATAGAGCAATGTAACAGCAACATCGTCAGCCCAGTTAGGCCTTTTGTTATGGAAAAAAAAAAACAGAAAAGAAAAGACTGATAGAAGTCAACATTCCACTCAAAAAAGATTTTACAGCACCCACAATAACCATCAGACACATTTCTACCAGCAGAAGACAGCCAGCCATAAGAATATTAAAAGGTACTTGGAATAAAAATAGAAAAAAAAAAGTTTCTTTTTAAGAACCTGCATATCAAACAGTAAATCTATCTAGTAACCGTGCAAAAACTGGTGATTAAATAGGAGTCAAATCAGTATTGCCTATACATGTAAATTATTTGCAAATCTGCATTGTTTGGCTAATTAACTCGTAGCTCATTCGCTCTCATTCATTATTTATTGACCAACAATATATAAAATTCTGATATAATTCTCATTTAGAATGATGTTTAAATGGACATGCTTGAACATGGGTAAAGTCAATGTTATGATTTTGGTGCCTAAATATAAACTAACTTTGTGTCTAAGAGATGACAGCTTACCAGATAACCAGCCTTTACCTGGGTATTTGGATCTCACACTGGACCATCAAGCAGACAATGATGTTGCTCCATCATCAATAAAAGATGGGTTGCTAGGTATTTGCAAGCTGCTTTTTGCTGATTTTTGGTTTTATAGGTTTTGAATATGGCAGATATAATCAAGTTATATTATTAAAAAACAGGTGCCTGTTCTAATTTTTAGTACAGTGTTCTAAAACAACTATGAACCTACATGAGAGTTATCTTCACAGAGAAAATCTATACTTTCAAAGTAACATGTGTTAGCTTTTTTGTGTGTTTTCTTTTTAGTTACACCTGTTAGGAAATGAAGAAAATGTTATGCTTACATTTTCAAAAATTCCAATTTTGATAAATGTATCTAAAATATTCATAAAATTAAGCTTTTTCAGTATTAAAAACACAGTTTCCTAAATCGTTTATAAGAGTGACTACAAGCTGATGGAGATATTTTGAGCACAAGGTGCAGTTGAATTTTAAATAACTTCCTTTTACTCCTCATCAGGATCTATATGATTTCTAATCATTCCTGTACACATCAGCTGTGATGAGGATGAATCCAGGTGTGATGAACACGATGTTCTTGTTATTCTGAAGGATGTTTATTTTTATTATGCCATTGTGTTTAGGCTGCTCAAGCACTGTTTAGAGCAAATAGGCATGCAAAGCTTCCAAGTTCAAACCTTATGCTAGTTGCCTTTTTGGAGTGGATGTGGGCTCTCTTCTCTTTTGGATATAGTTTTCCAATTGTTATAATATGAGTGATGCTAGGATACTCATTCATAAATTGCCTTTAGTCTACTGTGGTATAAAAAAGTGTTTTCTATATCGTCGATCTATCTGAAATTTTAAAATTCTTTAGACAATCTGAGAAAAAGAAAATACAAATTTCCCAATGTCAACTTCTGTTAAAGAAAAACTTTCCAAGCCAGATGTCTGTCCATAGAGTTGTTATGTCAACAACTTTGCGTAATTATAGGTAATTGTGCAAACCTTCTTGGAACACATATTCCATTTATCTTTTTGCTGTTCTTCAGATTACAGAGACTTGGCAAAAAGGGCATCTTTAGTTATCAAGCTAACAGTAGATACAAAAACCTTAACATAATATAAGCTTTTTTCTTAAGCATTTACTTGCAGACTAAACAAGCGATTTCTGTTTATTTCTACATGATAATAATTTTGAAGCTCAATCCATCTACAAGTCTAATGCTTCATATTTGCTTCTGTGCAAACAGGAAAACTGAACAAGAGCCAACTAGAGAAACAAAGCTTAATGTTAGGAGCCCACCTAATCACACCCAGCAAATGGTTATATTTGGCTGATACTTATTAAAGCTGCATATTTGAGTCTATTAAGATGCATTTCATTACCTCCAACAAATGCAAATAGGCTTTCAACCTTTTCAGAGCAGCAGGATTTATTGTACAGTTGAAAGAATGATTGTATCTGTCTGTGGGCTTGGTGTAGTCTAATTTCATAATATATACACAAACAAGATTTGTTCTCAGAGTAACACTGCGACAATTTCAGAGCTGTAAGTCAGGTGCTTGATGAGCTCCTGAAAATATTTGTTTAGTATTCTGAATAATACATATAATTTACAGTGTTATCCTGAGATAATGAGGAAATGTTATTTCAAATAACAGCTTACTTAGTAAACATGGTTTTCAGTGGAGATACTACCCAGCTATCACAACACACCATACATCCATTTTAGGTAAATTCATATCTATAACTCATGTCCCAAGAAAATTATGAATATTGGAGTGAATTAATTGACATCCTGCCAAATAAGATTTCACTAGCAGCATCAAAAATACAAATGTATTAATGCAAATTAATTGCCTTAAAATGCTTTATTGCACTGATAAAAAATACATTTTACTTGAAGTGCAATGGGGCAAATTGTAACTACTGAAGGCAACCAGAAAAGTGTAATCAAAAAACATTTGAAATAATTGCAATATAATGTATTAAAAATACGACCACTTTCATCAAAGCTTAGGTCATAAAAAACGTTATTTCCACATATCAATTTTTTACTTGAATTTTTAAAATTTTATTTTTTCAAATTTAATTATACTTTCCCACAAAGAATGACATGTGCCTTAAATGTCGTGGTACACTTCATTTCAACAATTCACTTAAACTTAGGTATTTGGAGTATTGGGTCTTCTATTATTTTAAAAAAATATTTATTTATCAAACCTGCACTAGCTTTTTTCTCTGCTCATTTGAGTTTTTTATGAACTTAGAAGATTTCAAAATTGATTCCCAATTATTTTTTTTATCTATTTCTTTCTGGGAAAAGTGTTACTGGATCCTTAAAGGTGTAAACGTGTTAGTCCACAAAACATAGACAGATTTACACGTGTGTAGGTATATACACATAATGATTCTTATAGGAATTATGTATAGTAATTCTTATATAAATAAGAATGTTATCTTAAATTTATCTTAAATAAATTCTTATATAAATTATGTATAGTAGTAACAATCACAATACAGATACTCCTTTCCTTACAAATCTATCTCAGGCAATGTTTGGTGGAGTCTTTTAGATGTGAAAAATGAGACATAATTCCCTCTATTCATAAGTTTCCATTTCTTCATCATTGTTTTAATAAATCAATTTTTTTCCAATTAATGTTCTAATGTGAGAATGCTAGAGAGGTTTGAATACAACAAATTCATCTATTTAACTGACTGAAAGCAAAATAGGTTGAAAAGTTTCAGGAAACATCCTGTGTTAATTAAGGCACAATTCCAAATCAATGGTTTTTAGTTGTAAGTCATTGTTTATAGTATTATTAAATATATTAAAATATTTGAACACCTTAAATTCCCCTAAAGATTAAAGCTTTATTTCTTCAGTTTTTGCTTTGGACCTACGTCGATTTTATGTAAAAATGAAATTTATACCCAGTTTTGTTATCATTTAGATGTGTTATCATTAAATAAATATATTTCAAATGAATATAGGAAATGAATGAGGGAACCGAATTATAATGAATTAAAAATATAAAAAAATATAAAGCATCAATAACAGACATTCGTACAGTACAATGTGCAAATATACACACACTACTAAATGATGTTAATGTTTTTTCTCTGACCTGTAGGTAAACACCTAACTGACAATAAGAAAGAAAATCCAGTTCATTCTATGGTACTACCAACGAGAGTGTAAAAGTGAATTAAATAACCTGATTCTGCCTCCCAGTGACAAAGTTCATATTTTTAAGTAGCCCGCATTTCTTTCTTCCCCATCCACTTGACCACTCTCGTATCTGCCACCACGTACATGCATGAATTTCTCATTACCACCCATGGTATTCAGTGTAAAGAAAAAGTATTTTCCATAAAAGAACAGTTCTTGGATACTGGTAATTGATCAGCATGCATCTCTTCTCTATAGAATAAAATGCAGGCAAGATTTAGAAAGCTTCAGGTCTTTTTAGTTCTCAGTCTTACTGGTTAGCAACAGGGTAGGAGAGGTAAACTCCTGTTTAACATACTCCAATCTCTAATTGAATCACAGGCAATTAAATGTGTTCTTTTAAAATTGGCATTAGTTAATAAAAATTATTTCAAAAATATGAAAATGATTCGTGGTCTTTGAGTCTCATAACTAACAAAGCGGAATATGTCATTCATGCAGCTGCCATGTACCAGGTGTTCTTCACTTCCTGGGTATGTAGCAAAGAACATAAAAGAAGATCCCTGCTCTTATTCAGCAATAATATTGTGGGATGGAAGGAAAAAATTATAATAAAGATAATTTTAGCCTCCCTAGTCTGGATTACTCACTGTAAAGTTTCTACATTATCCCAGTCATCAAATATTTACTAAAGGTCTATAAAATACAGGGCACTGTTCCAATAGTTGTAAAGAAACAGAAAGACCTCAGTGCTCATGCACTTACATTCTAATGGCAGAGGATAGACAATAAACTAAATAAGAAGGTAAAACACGAAGTTAGATGCCGATAAGTACTGTAGCGAGGAAATAACCAAGGAGAGTGCATAGGGAATGCCAGAACAATGGAGGTGGGGGTGTCAGGTTTTCATTTAAACACAGATAGTCAAGAAATTACTCTCTCTGAATCAGGTGAGCAAAGTACTGAATTAGATGAGATAGTCAGGGCTGAGAATCACCATGGAGCACAACATTATTGATACCTTGCTTGTTCCAAAAATAGTAGGAAAGCAAGCATGCCTAGAATTAGTACCCAGGAAGAATCACAGCAAGAGAAGAGATGAGCCAGATAAAGACCCGTGTTGGAGGGAGTAAACTAATGGTGGAGTGCCTTATGGGCCTTACAAAATCTTCCAGTATCTTATAAAACCCTGTAGACTATTCTAAGGACTTCAAATTTTAATCTTTGTGAAGTGGGAAGTATTTGAGCTGATATGATTCAGCTCTGCATCCCCACCCAAATCTCATCTCAAATTGTAATTCCCACATGTCCAGGGAGGGACCTGGTGGCAGGTGATTGGATCTTGGAGGTGATTTCCCCCACGTTGTTCTTGTGACAATGAGTGAGTTTTCTTGAGATCTGATGGCTTAAAAGTGGCAGTTTCCCTGCAAGCACCCTCTCTCTCTCCTGACACAGTGAAAAAAAGGTGCTTTCTTTTCTTCCCCCTTCCACCATGATTGTAAGTTTCCTGAGGCCTCCCCAGGCATCCAGAATTGTGAGTCAATTAAACCTCCTTTGTTTATAAGTTACCCATCTCCGGTAGTACCTTCATAGCAGTGTGAAAACAGACTAATACCTTGGCATTTTGAGATTTCACGTGACCTGATGTATTAACAGAGAAGAGGATAAGAAGACAAATTAGCATAGCATGGCAAGAAGCTGGAGGAGAAGAGGAGTGTGGACGGTATTTTTATAGCAGAGAAAGTGATGAAGAATAATTGGATTTTGAAGATACACTGTTTAGAGTTTATTGGTGATTAGAGTTTCTGTGTGAGAGAAAGAGAAGAAACAAGATTTTTGACCTGAGCCAGGGAAATAATGAAGTTGTTACTGAGACGGAGAGTCAGGGAAGGAACTGCTTTTGGAGGACAGATCAAGAGTTCTATGGACACATATGTTGTAAGATGCCTATTAGTCATCTAGGCTATCAAAGCATGAAGATAAACATAGAAATCTGGAGCTCAGGGAAAAGCTCCAAGGTGGAGATTTATATTTGGAAACAATTAAAAGTATAAGAATTGATGAGAAATGTATGATAGTCACATACAACTATGCCTCAGGAATTTTCTAATGAGAATATTCTCAGACATTTACAATGGACCTAACACAGAATTAAGTTTTTAATATATGTTAGATGTTATTGTTTTAGGACTCTGCTTTATGAGCAATTACTTTTTATTCATAATAACCAGATTTAGCAATGACCAGAAACCATAGTGTCAAGCCCAACCAAAATATATTACTACCCTTGTAACTGAAGTTATAGGTTACGGATTATATGCAAGGTTCACAATACAGGTGGAAATAAAAGGTGGTATTCTCAAGAGAGCAGGAGGGTGAAACGCTAAACAGACAATGGATTTGTGGAGATTTCGCCATAGATCACCCCTTTCTGATAAGTAAATGTGCCATCAGATTGTCCCCCCCAAGCAGGTTTATATTGCTTCATATTGGGATAATTCAGAGTCAAACTCAGAAACAACTTGGTTAGCATGTAAAAGTCATAAAATATTAAACTTGGATGTATTCTAAAAGAAAAGTGAAAATAAAGACTGGCAGAAAATATAGCAAATCTGTTGGGATTCTGCTCTGTGACTCTGTCACTCAAGAAATTCTTCTGTGTAATTAACAAGAATAAGACACATGAGCATTTTTCAGTTATTTCAAAATGCAATTCAAAATTCAATTCTTTCTAGAGCTATAGGAATTGAACTCATACCTGGGAATTCAAAACTCTCCATGCTACCTATTACACCATACCCTAAAGTAAGGTCAGCTAAACTAGCTATCGTGCCCATACACCAAAAATGTTGGTTTAATCCTTCCCATGCTAATTAATCCACTAGCCCAACTCATGTCTCCGTTACTGTCTTTACAGGAACTTTCATTACAATATTAGGCTCACACTAATTCCTCATCTGAGCAGGCTTAGAAGTATATATATTAGCCATTGTACCAATCCTAATCAAAAACGTAAGCCTCCTCTCCACAGAAGCAGCAACCATATACTTCCTAACACAAGCAACCGCATCCATAATTCTTATGATAGCTATTCTTTCTAACAACCTGCTCTCTGGACAATGATCAATTACTCCCCCAATTAACCAACTTTCATCTATAATAATAATAGCCCTGGCAATAAAACTAAGGATAGCGCCCTTCCACTTTTGACTACCAGAGGTAAGCCAAGGAACCCCCCAATACCTGCCTTACTTCTCAAATTTATATTGCTTTGAGTCATAACCTTATTTAGCTATAATTAAAACTAGGAGGAGATAGTAAAGAGTAACAAGTGTTTCTGCAATTACATTACACTGATTTTTTAAAAATGAGCTTTACGAGTAGTGAGACACTAAGAGCCATTTAAGTCCCATCCCCAAGGAAACCCTGATGAGAGCACATGGACACGGGGAGGGGAGCACTACACACTGGGGTCAGTTGGGGGGAAATAGGGGAGGGACGGTGGGGGGTGGGAAGCTGGGGAGAGATAGCAAGGGGAGAAATGCCAGATGTAGGTGATGGGGAGGAAGGCAGCAAATCACACTGCCACGTGTGTTCCTATGCAACAATTTTGCATGTTCTTCACATGTACCCCAAAAACTAAAATGCAATAAAATAAATAAATGGGAAAAAAAAAATCTATGGTAACATTAACTGGCCTTTTTACATTTTTGCATTTATTTGTCAATCAAATTTGGCAAAGCAGATGAGTCACGTGCAAAAACACATTTTTCCAGTCAATATCCATAGTATTTTTCTTGTATGTTTTTCTCATTTGAATCACTGTCAAATTGTACAGCTAAATGAAAACTGGTATTTACTTGGTCAAATTTCTATGCAAGTTCCAAGATGCAAAGCGTGAACACTGAAGGTGGCAGTTAGGAATAAATCCCATGAGCCATTGCTTCATCAGCACATTTGCACTTAAAGTTTCATTAGCCAACACAACTCAGAGTATCTCACATTATAAAATATGTTAAACAGACACCTACACCTTAACAGATACTGAAAAGCTGCATCTGTTATGTCACCTAGTGGATAAAAAGAAAATAGCAAGATTACACCCTATATATTTGGAGGCAGCAATCAGATCTTAAAATATTAAAGTTTACAGTACCTGACTAGAAAAAATGGAGGAGCAATTGGATAATAGATGTAGTAACTTCTGGTTCTCAGGAGAAGGGGGTCATAATTTAAACATAAGTTATCTCCAGAAGTGAGAGAGAAGTGGAGAATCAAGTGATAAGACGTACACAGGTTTTTTGTTTGCTTTTTATAAAAGCCAATCCAAGTCCTGTCCAAAGAGAAATATGGTATAGATACTACTAGAATATATCATGCAAGCTACTTCAAATTTCTCTCTATGAGTTGATATAACTGATGAGACTATCATTTTCACTTTTAACAGGTAGAGATTTATTATTTCTCTCAGAAATGAGGAAGTAAAGCCAAATCCTAATATAGCAAAATCATGACCAGATATGTGTTTTAAGGGTTTTGAAAACCAGCTTGTAAGGCAATTTATAGATTATTCAAAAATCCAATTACTCTCAGGAACAAAAATGATTTAAATACTTTCCTACAAGAAATGAGAAGCTACCTAATCAATGTCAAACATAAACTTAATCGAGAGTCACAATTTTAAACCTCAAGGCCTAGCTATTGGTTAAGGATTTATATTTTTGAGTACATTTTAATAGGACTTGACTCTCCAACTTTTGACTGAAACTTGTGTTTTCCTAACAGAAGTATGTGACCTAGATATGCAGCTTATAACTCTCATAGCACAATCCTCAAAACTGAGAGATACATCATGCAGTTTTATTTTTCTTTTTAAATTAAAAACATTAGCTCTTGTTGGTAAGTTTTACTTACTGGAAAACCAGCAAATTTAAAAAAGAAAAAAAAAAAGCTCACATATCCTTACAATTCCAAACGAAGGAAGATGCCCATAGTCTAATCAATTAATGTGAACTTCTGTCTTCATCCCACTGATGAACAGTTACGCAGCTGAAAAGCAGGCATAAAATCTGTCAACAATTTTAACATGAGTAGTTAAGGAGAACTGCTGCTAGTTCCACTTACACTGATCTGAAGCATTAATATAGTTAGCTTGGGCAAGCTTGTCAACCAGGTCATCTGCCTTAGGCATGAACCTAGTGTACAGCATTTTTGATGATTCTTTACTCGATTCCAGCCGTCAAGGAACTCTAATGCTATATTTCCTAGCTGTTAGCGTAATTGTCCCTGACTGAGAAGTGACTTAGTTTCTTCGTGTTCCATATATCTGTAGCTTCTTGCCCAAGGGACATGTCCCAGGCTTCACTCATGTCATGTTCCATTAGCTATGGTTAACTAGGAGTAGATTTAAATAGCCTACAGTGTTTTGTTTTGTTTTTTTTCTAAAAATTGAATAAGTAAAGGAATTGAATTTTTAATTATTCATAGAGGTTTTTCAGGTGAGCGAATATGTGTATGGGCTCATATACATGCACACAAGAGTTAGCACTTGTTTTTTTCTTTAACCTGTACTGGTAAAAATAGACATAAGAGAGATAGGCACTTCAGTATTTTCATTAGCCTGGGATTCCCCAGTTGGCCAGCAATAAGACTTACTCTATTTTTTTTGTATTTAATAAAGCCTAAAATATACTACTATAAGGATGAATCAAAAATTAACAGTAAGACAGTAATATTGAGACCTTGCAATATTACCAGGATTTTTATCATAGCACTTTTATAATAATAATGAATTGATAGTGATTATTAAGCATTTGTTAAATATTTAAAATACGAGAAAGGTCTACACTCATTAAAATGGAAAAGTTTTCATTATATTTTGTTAAATTAAAAAGTAAATTATAAACTCCATGTATGATATAATTGTGTTTAGAGGGAGGGTAATAAATATTCATAAGTAGATATGTAGACATAGAAAATTATCTCAAGGGATATACTTCAAAATGGTAGTCATCATTATTCCTTGATAAAAGGATTTTAGGTAAAGTTTTGTTTCTTCTTTATTACTTATTATGTAAACAAAAATTTTGGTATATCCAGACAACGAAAAGCTACTCAGCAGTATTAAAGGATCTAATAATACATACAACATGAATGAATCTCAAAATAATTATTCTAACAATTATGTTAGCCTGATTTGTCCACCTACAGATCAGTAACCAAAGTTATATCCAAAAGGTGTGTCATCTAGGAGTTTTAGTGAAGGTGAAAAATACTCAATTTCCCATCTCTAGAAATAATCCATCTAATTGCACGGTTTTTTGCATGATGGAAATAGAATATTATGTACTGCTGAGCTAGATGGAGAGACCCAGAACTAAATTGGCATTTTCCTCAGAGTCAACATGAATACTGCTATTATCTAAAGACGTCCTCAGTCTCTTCAAAATTGTCAAGACTGAGCATTACATTGGAAGGGAAAAAAATGACAAGTAGAAATAATGAATTAATATTGTTTATTATTCTGTTACAACAATAATTTATTAACTCTCTGTAAGATCATATGCTATAATTACTGAAATAAAAACATTTGAATAAGCCTTGCTAGAACTGGGCAAATAGGCAGAAAGAAGGGGAAAGTAGGTACTGGGGGATAATGATCAGTTTCATGTGTATGTAAGATTAAAATAAAGAAGAGTTTAAAAGGAAAGGAATAATTTCATCTTCTCTTTTCCATTTTAGTCCACCTGTTAATATTTGTGTGATTTCAGTTATTTTTATACTCATGAAAAATATACAAGTTCTAACAAGGCTCATAGCAGACCAAATAGACTACATTTCTCAGCCTCTCTTGCAGTTAAGTAGGACTATGCAACTAAATTCTTACAATGCAAAGTAAGCCAAAAGCAAAGTATGCAATTTCCTAGGCATTTTCTTATAATAAAATTGCTTGCCTTATATCTCCTTATCTTTATTTTTCCTTTCAACAGGCTCTGTAGGATGGACGTTAGCCAGCTTTGGCCACATAAATGAGAACAGCACCTAAGTGACAGTGCACTCTAGAGCTGAGCTATTTTTTTTATTTATTTTTTTTCAGACTGCGTCTGGCTCTGTTGCCCAGGCTGGACTGCAGTGGTGCCATCTCGCTTCACTGCAACCTCCACCTTCCAGGTTAAAGTGATTCTCCTGCCTCAGCCTCCCCAGTAGCTGGGATTACAGGCGTGAGCCACTATGCCTGGCCTGAGCTATCTACTTTTAATCTCCTTCTAACCTTAAAATTGTTACCTGAAAGATAAATACCTGTTTCATGTTAACTCTTGCATTTTGAGATACTTTTATGGCAGCTTGGCCTATACCCATTGACAGCACATATTCTACTTTAAATATAATTTTTTTTTAAATTCAAGATCAAGAAAACAAGTATATTTTAAAGTAAGACAATCAATGTATAAATCCCATTACTTATTCACTCACTGTTGATATTTTAATGGCATATAAAACTTCCATTTTAGAAAGATATAGTAATTTACCAGCTGATATTTCTAACACTGAATCTATAAATCCCAAATATTTCCTAACATACTGGTGAAAAAAAAAAAAAAAAAAAAGACCCGTTGTCTAAAGGAAAAGCTAGTTCTTTTCATCTTGTTTCAGAGATTTTTTTATATTCACTTTTTTTCATTTTCCTAGACAGCCCTCTCGCAGGACTATTTCATTTTGACAGCTATGATACTGTCACTTGTTTACTTCTCATCAGATAATGGACTTTGGTATCTGATTAGGTTTACTTTATTCTTGAAAGAGAAATGTCATCCTGAGGCTAACATATCTTACTGATAGCTGTCAGTACAGTAACCTTTAGCACCTTCCCCAAAATACTCTAACAGCTCTCACCAAGCATATTGCAAACAAAACTAGCTGTATTCAAAAATTGGCATTTATAATTTGAAAAAGGTTTCTAATAATTATGGTCCAGAAATCTATAAAATTTTTAATTTGCAGGAAACTTGCATGGTTTATCAATCACTTTCATCATCGGGCACTGCACAAGGACTCATAGCTAGTGTCACTATCAAAATGATTAGTGTGATATGATTTATTTCCATCAAATTCTTCTAAAAGAGAAAATACTTTTTATTTCAAAACTTATTCTGTACAGTGACATTAGCATTTAGAAACAGACAATTGACTGTTTCTAAAACTCAGTAATCTATAACCAGATACCCCATTGCTAATAACAGGGTTAAGGACATGCTACCTCAAACTATGGCACCTTGGCATTTAAGGAAACAGCAGAAGCAAGGAACCTACTCTCATTTTCTCCCACACTGCTGCCATGCAGAATGTCATTCCAGAAATAACATGCCTATATCCAAATGAAAACACACAAAGATGCCAAGAAGACTCTAAATAAAAAGGCCTCAGTTACCCCATTTTATTGCCATTAGATAACACTTCCTTTTGTGAAATCATATTTCTTCATGACTCCCTAATCTTCATCAAAGCTAAGCATAAATATACAATTACTTTTCTGTTTCCTTGAGTCTTTATTTTGGAAGGCCCTCATGTCACATAAAACTTATGATTAAATAAATGTGTATGGTGTGTATGCTTTTTTAAAATTTTTGTTTGTTTGTTTTTAATCTGTATTTTGTTATAGAGGCCTCTGCCATGAACGTGACAATGGTTGAGAAATTTCTCCCCTATGCTATGACTAATCCTATATCTAAAATATGTTTATTTACCCCATCTCTACTAAAAACACAAAATTAGCCAGGCATGGAGGTTCAGGCCTGTAATCCCAGCTACTTGGGAGGCTAAGGTAGGAGAATCACTTGAACCCAGGAGGTGAATGTGGAAATAGATATTCAGCATCAATTTTTAAAATCTCATTCAAAAAAATCAAAAGATTTAAGTAGCTTTTATTCAGCAAATAATTACTTGACAATTTAGCCCTAGATTTGAGCTGCAGTTTCTCTTAAGGGGAAATTATAATTACTCAAGGACTCTAAGACACTAGGGGTTAATTACTGTAAGAAAAGCAACAACATGAAACCATTGCTTTCAAATAAGGTTACAATACTTTTATTTAGAGATACATAGAAGAAAAATAATTGGAAGAAAGAGCATTTATGAGGAAAATTTTGCTCTGCTCCTTATCTAGTGTAAGTCCACTGCCTTAAGTCAGCTGAAAAACTTGTCTCAGGCTTGTGAAGACCTAAATATAGAGATTCAAAGGGTCTAGAAACATTTATAACAATTTAAAAATGTGTTTTGAAAACAATAACAAACTGGGGCTTGTGTAAGTTTTATTTGTGATGTTGTTGCTGTTGGTTTTTGTTTGTTTTGCAATGTTAGATTAGAGCTAAATAGAAACTTTCAAAAACACAGTCTTCTACCACAGGAAGCCTTTTAGAAGCACTGTGTTAGGAACAAATAACATGTCTAGCCTGGCACAGTAGCTCATGCCTGTAATCCCAGCACTTTGGAAGGCCGAGGCTGGCGGATCACCTGAGGTCAGGAGTTCAAGACCAGCCTGACCAACATGGAGAAACCCCATCTCTACTAAAAATACAAAATTAGTTGGGCTTGGTGGCTTGTACCTATATTCCTAGCTACTCGGGAGTCTGAGGCAGGAGAATTCCTTGAATCTGGGATGTCCAGGTTGCAATGAGCCGAGATCATGCCATTGCACTCCTGTCTGGGCAACAAGAGAGAAACTCCATCTCGAAATAATAATAATAATTTAAAAGTAACATGTCTACATAAACATGGGGGACATTCCAAGGTTTTTGTAAAGCAAAGCATTACACAAATTGTAGGAGCAGAAAGTCTAGTTTCATTGAAGTATAGTGTGTCTAAAAGTTTCAAGAGAGAGAAGGTGTAAATTAACTTTAGGTCATAACTTAAGATGTCTTGAGTGCTATAGTTTAATTTGTAAATAGTCCCAGAAATATCTCCTAATCTTTAGGCAAGAAAAGGTTATTACTGGAAATGAGACCATAATGTAGATAAATATGCTAGTTCTAGTTGCAAATGTTTTTGTGAAGACACAATTCTAACACAATTTTTGTGAAGACACAATTCTAACTAGTGATCTGTCTTTTGTTCTCTTCTTACTTTCCCATCACCAACACAAAGCCTGAAGGAACAACCAATGACAAATAGTCTGTTATATTCTGCTACATTTCCCTATATAGCCAACGAGTTGTAAAAAAGTATTACTTCAAACCTAAGTTTCACCCAACATCTCAAAAAATGAGGTTTTGAATAGTTCCCTCTTAGGTATTAAATGTAAACTCAAGTCATCCCATTACTTTTTCATACCAGAAAAACATTGACCCCCAATCCTATTCCTTATTGCTGAAAAATAACTTATTAATATTAAATTTGAAAAAATAAAAGGCTTATAATCTTGTCCTGGGAGGATTTATTCCAGTTTATTAAGATGCACTATATTTGATTGATGGAGGGAGGAACCACTAAGAAGGAAGGAGGAAAGACTTTGGGGGAAGCCAGATTACTAAACACTCATGATTTATAAATTGAAGCCCTCAGCATAAATCTCATTCAAGTGAATAGTTTGGTATGACATTAACTTCAAAAATATGCTCTATGATGTATTAACTGAGCTCAGATCTTTCCTTTACTCTTAGTCAAAAATAGCTATTGGAGAATATGTAAGCTATAATGAAGCAGATGTATTTTGAAGAGCTAATTCGATAATCTCCAAAATTTATTTTTTTTGTTCTGTGATAATATTCACTACAGTGACGTTGCATCAAAGGATACAAAGAAGACTTGTTTAGAAATAATCATGAAGTTTTCTACTTGAGCTACTCCTTATATTGTGAAAGACTAAAGGGAAAAACAATCTAATCCTTTATCTTTGATAACCAATGATTTTAATTATAATTTCAAAAGTCATGCCCTCAAAGGAAAATGAGTTTGGAAGAGATTCAGCACAGATATTATTCTGGACCACAAAAACACAACCAAAAATAATTCTGTATTGATGGTAATAAAAGATATATTTTTTAAAAGTTTGTATAATTTTCATAAAAATATAAAATTAATGTGGCAAATATTATATTTAATTCATTAGTGAGAGCACCAGTAAAATGTTACAATTGGTTCATAGGAGAATTCGAACTGTTTACATGTATGCAGACTATCAAGAAAACTGAAATAAATTTGCAAATGAATGTAACTCTGATGAATATCCACAGGGCAATAATCAGCTGCATTCTACTGGACAAAATTTAATAATTTGTATAGAAAAGAATTATTTGTTACTAAATAGCTCGAAGAAGATGAAAGGTATGAGGCCAAATAGAACCAGAGCACCAGGAAAGATGTGTTACATTAGACACTCAATACTTTTGGGGTTTTGTCTATTTCTATGCCCTTCACAAATTTTCCCTACAATGCTGTCAACTGGAACCTTCTATATTTGTATGTTATGTGCTATTGCTGTCCTTGTTATTCTTTTCCCAGTATATCCTAACATAAGAAGAGACAGATAGTTAAGCTTCCTTATGTCCATACAACTGATTTTCAAAAAGCTCAGAAGCAAGGCATTTGAGAACAGGACACATCAGGTCACCTGATGCTGTGCCTAATATCTTTTGATGACACGTATAAGCAGCCATGTGCTCTATGTATAGATTTCTTTGTATTCTGTATATGAAAAAAATACATTTGTCTTTGATCCAATATCATTAACTGGTGCTTAAAAGAGCATGTTTGTTTCAGGAAATCTGCTTGACAGTTTATGGTGCAGAAGCAAAATTCCATAGACCCTTTGCTCTACTAGTAGAGTGTAGAGTATGCATATAGCCTTTCAGATGAGGAACTGAATGAGCATATAGCCTTTCAGTAAATGGGGGTGCTAGAAAGCAGTAGGATATTTAACCAGCTAATGGTTTCTGTGGTGGTGGCGCATACCTTACTGCAGCTATTCTACATTACACCATCAATTTGAACCTCTGACTGAACACAACATAGGGGTGATTGGTGCCCTCTGAAAAAGAGCTACTCATTTACAGAAAGGCCCTATTAAGTAGGCTTCAGTGTTTCCTGGAAACCTGAAAGGGATATCACAAGCCTGAGGGGCCTTCTAGCTTACTACTCTGAGCCGCCTTAGTTGATTAAGTCTGAGGTTCTTGTGCAAAGTGTTTCGGGGGAGTCCACACTGTGAGGCTGGCAACACAATGCTTCTTTTTGTGATTGACTTCCTCAAGGCTCTCAACTCAAAGCCTTGCACTTGCACTCACTTCACTTAAAATTTTACAAAAGCCAGAACCCCTGAGGTCTCATTGGCTTCTGCTGAAATTTGTCTTTTCTGCCAAAAATTTATCTTCTTTAACAGAAGCCTATTTCCTCCCACCCATCCTCCCTTTGGGAAACTGTCTAGCTGTGCATCAGACCTCATATGCTCTTCTTCTGATACCCAAGATAAATCTGACTTTGTGCGTACAATAATTCTGATTCAAATAATTACATGCTTGGTTTAGTAGGGGGTGCCAGCCACAAATGTGATAATTTCTTCTTCCCACAGCCTCACACAAAGAGGTAATTTGTTCCATGCCCCCAGCAACAGGTGAATGGCACAAAACATGAGCAATGTGTGCATGGAGAGAAAGCCACGTTTTATGGATTAAATGGGTGACAGATAAATGATCCATGAGCACAATTACTAAATTTGCATTAATCGTTTTGGGATGGATGCTCTTATTGTATGAGTCTTGGGAAATTTGGCAGAGGAAAGCTGTTGCCTAGAGAATAAAAATAGCTTTATTCTTGTCGTCATAAGCCTGAGCACTGGGGGATTCAATTCCCTTGCCAACTTTTGAAACTCCAGCCCAAGGCACTGGAGTGTCACTTGAAGCTCTGCACTTCTTAATCAAATTCCAAGTTTTTCATTTCCCAATACTTCAGTTTTATTTGCTCGCTAACAACAGTATCAAATAAGCTTGGTTTTCATTTTACAATTATGTTCTTTTCCTAAACTGGTATGAAAAAAAATTAAATGGCATCTCAGAAGAAAATATACAGAAGGTGAAATACAGTTATTAGTGTGTTTTTTGAAAAAAAAAAAAAAAGCTTTTATATGTTTCTTACAAACCGTTCATTCTAGTTCACAAATTGGCAGGAAGAAATGGTCACCCTCTTGAATGTCACTGAAACAGATGCTTAAGCCAGGTGAAGGTGAAATAAAATCTATGCCCGTAAGATTGTATGAAGAAAAGTATACATTTCCAACTGTACTACAACTAAGCATTAAAGGGCTTAGAGGAGCACAAACTAAAACGTTATAGTTGATGAGTTGGGGAACCAATCAGTATTTACCTATTCATATGAATGAAGGTTATGACGGTTAACTTTCTCTTCCATTAATTATACCTAAATTCTAGATTTTTTTTTTTTTTAACTTAGAGTATACTTCTTTCCATGCCTGCAAACTCAGACGGTCATTCTTGAACATCTTCTCCATCACTGCTATGAGCTAACAGCCTCTTCTTGCTTTATTATGATCTCTCTTCCCTGCCCACACACACATACTTCCTTAAAACTTTTTTGAAGACCCCATCATCTCAGCCCAAAATCTCCTGAAACTGATAAGCAAGTTCAGCAAAGTCTCAGGATACAAAATCAATGTGCAAAAATCACATACATTCCTATACACCAATAACAGACTTAAAGAGAGCCAAATCAAGAACAAACTTCCATTCACAATTGCCACAAAGAGAATAAAACACCTAGGAATACAGCTAACAAGAAATGTAAAGGAACTCTTCAAGGAGAACTACAAACCACTGCTCAACAAAATAAGAGAGGACACAAACAGATGGAGAAACATTCCATGTTCATGGTTAGGAAGAATCAATATCGTGAAAATGGCCATACTGCCCAAAGAATTTAAAGATTCAATGCTATCCCCATCAAGCTACCAATGAACTTCTTCACAGAACTGGAAAAAACCACCTTAAACTTCATATGGAACCAAAAGAGAGCCCACATAGCCAAGTCAATTCTAAGCAAAAAGAACAAAGTGGGAGGCATCACACCACCAGACTTCAAACTATACTACAAGGTTACAGTAATCAAAACAGCATGGTACTGGTACCAAAACAGAGATATAGACCAATGGAACAGAACAGAGGTCTCAGAGGCAATGCAACATATCTACAACCATCTGATCTTTGATAAACCAAACAAAAACAAGCAATGGGGAAAGGATTCCCTGTTCAATAAATGGTGTTGGGAAAGCTGGCTAGCCATGTGCAGAAAGCAGAAACTGGACCCCTTCCTGACACCTTACACTAAAATTAACTCAAGATGGATTAAAGACTTAAACATAAGACCTAACACCATAAAAACCCTAGAAGAAAATCTAGGCAAAACTATTCAGGACATAGGTGTAGGCAAGGACTTCATGGCCAAAACACCAAAAGCATTGACAACAAAAGCCAAAATAGACAAATGGGACCTAAGCAAACTCCACAGCTTCTGCACGGCAAAAGAAACAGTCGTTAGAGCAAATCGGCAACCAACAGAATGGGAAAAAATTTTTGCAGTTTACCCATCTGACAAAGGGCTGATATCCAGAATTTACAAAGAACTAAAACAGGTTTACAAGAAAAAAATTAACAAGCCCATTCAAAAGTGGGAAAAGGATATGAACAGACACTTTACACAAGAAGACATACATTAGGCCAACAAATATATGAAAAAATGCTCATCATCACTGGTCATCAGAGAAATGCAAATCAAAACTACATTGAGATACCATCTCACACCAGTTAGAATGGCGATCATTAAAAAATCTGGAGACAACAGATGCTGGGAAGGATTTGGAGAAATAGGAACACTTTTGCACTGTTGGTGGGAGTGTAAATTAGTTCAACCATTGTGGAAGACAGTGTGGCAATTCCTCAAGGACCTAGAAATAGAAATTCCATTTGACCCAGCAATCCCATTACTGGGTATATATCCAAAGGATTACAAATCGTTTTACTATAAGGACACATGCACACGAATGTTCATTGCAGCACTGTTTACAATAGCAAAGACCTGGAACCAACCCAAATGCCCATCGATGATAGACTGGACAGGGAAAATGTAGCACATATACACCATGGAATATTATGGAGCCATCAAAAACCATAGTTTGTGTCCTTTGTAGGGACATGGATGAACATGGAAAACATCATTCTCAGCAAACTGACAGAAGAGCAGAAGATCAAACACCGCATGTTCTCACTCATAGGCGGGTGTTGAACAATGAGAACACATGGACACAGGGAGGGGAGCACTACACACTGGGGTCAGTTGGGGGGAAATAGGGGAGGGATGGTGGGGGGTGGGAAGCTGGGGAGAGATAGCAAGGGGAGAGATGCCAGATGTAGGTGATGGGGAGGAAGGCAGCAAATCACACTGCCATGTGTGTACCTATGCAACAGTCTTGCAAGTTCTTCACGTGTACCCCAAAACCTCAAATGCAATAAAATAAATGGGGGAAAAAAAACAAAAAAAACAAAAAAAATCCTTTTTGGCCTCCACCTCCTATATTTGCTTGTGTCATCTTTGTGAGCACTGGCATAAATCCTTTCCATTGGACCCAGTCTTTTTCCATAGACATTCTTTGTAAAATAAAAAACTAAACTTTTCCATTTGAGGCCACCCTCACTTGCAAACTGAACTTTGGCTCTCCTGTGTTCTTCCTGCCAATAACATCTGGAGTAGTCCAAGGAGATGTGGGATGTGCCAACAGCATTTATTACCGCTTTCAACTCCAATATGTTCCTTCCTCTACATCATTCCCATCATTTGAAACTTTTCCCCCGTGAAACTAACAAAGACAAGCCATATGTCCTGGTAGAAGGGATGGTAAAGAGGCGGAATGCTAATATTTTACAGGAGAAATTAGACTTTATCTCTAGTAGATAGAATGATGTTTTTTAGCCAACCTAAAAATCATAGCTGAGGCCCACAGAGGAAGGCACCCAGCTGAGATCAGTAAAGCTGCCTGCCCAAAAAAAGAAGAACACAGATGAATGATGGAGCCCAGGCATAAACAGAAGAACTGCCAAGCTAAGTCTCATTTAAATTGCCAAACTGCAGAATTATGAGCCAACTAAATTCTTATTGCTGTAATTTACTAAATGTTAAGGTGATATTGCACAGCAATAGCTAAATAATACAACATTTGCATCGCTACCATATTACTTCACAGAAAGAGTTTGTATCCCTGGATCCTTGCATACCTACTTCTTGCGTGCATGGAATTTTTCACAAGCAAGTTGGTAACCTTTGTTAGTTTAGCTCTTAAACTGCTCATCTGTAAAATAAGAAGGTGTTTCCTGGGTGCAATGTCTCATATCATAGTCTCCGTGCTTAGGATAAACATTTGAGGCCAAAACTTTAAGACTAGTCTAGGCAACA
>NW_022436948.1:34494936-34509817 GCF_009761245.1 Sapajus apella
TGTGTGTGTGTGTGTGTGTGTGTGTGTTTATATATGTGTATATATATATAACATAAAACATATATATAAATAAAATGGAAATACACCATGTGATATACAACACCAATTTAGCTCTATGACTCTAAGAATAAAAAGAGAAAAGGATTTTAAAATATCACTTTACTTTAAAATAGAGTATCACTGTTAGGTACACCAAAGATGACTACTACTTATTTAACTGGATGAGTGAATTTTAGCAACTTTTAAAATGAAATTAACCTCTGAGCTGAATATGTACGTTTCACACTTGTTTTTCTCATTTATATACCACCACAGCAGAAGAAACTGAAGGTGTAGCATAGTAACAAATATAAACAGTAAACAATAGAAAAAAAGGAGTGTTTGAATTATCAAGTATTGATTTCCATTTCTAACCCCTAATTTAAAAAAAATCACTGTACTCTGTTTCTATATAATATAGATTTAATAACTTTGCATTTGTATTAAAAAATCTAGTCAGTTACTGTGATGGTTAATACTGAGTGTCAACTTGATTGAATTGAAGAATGCCAAGTCTTAATCTTGGGTGTGTCTGTGAGGGTGTTGCCAAAGAAACTCTACATTTGACTCAGTGGGCTGGGAAAGGCAGACCCACCCTTAATTAGGTGGGCACCATCTAATCAACTGTCAGCAAATATAAAGCAGGCAGAAAAATGTGAAAAGTAGAGACTTGCCTAGTCTCCCAGTCTACATCTTTCTCCCCTTCTGGATACCTCTTGCTCTGGAACATCAGACTTCGAGTTCTTCAGTTTTAAGACTTGGACTGGCTCTCCTTGCTGCTAAGCTTGCAGACGTCCTATCGTGGAAGCTTGTCCTATATAAGTCAGTACCTAATAAACTCCCATCCATATATATATATGGATATGGATATGTGTATATATACATAAATATGTATATATGGGATCACATATATGTGTATATATGGATCAATATATATGTATGGTTGGGAGTTTATTATATAGGATATATATGCATTATATATAATACATGTATGTATACATTTGTTTTATATATATTACACACACACACACACACACACACACATATATATCTCCCATTAGTTCTCTCTATAGAGAACATTGACTAATACAGTTACTTTTTGCTTTCTAAAGTAGGGTTAATCAAAAAAACTAAATTTAATAGATGCTTTATTTTAAATGTATGGCAAACATAAATTTTGTATGCATCATCAATTTATTTCCTCTCAGCTCCAAATTTGCATGTCTTGACTCTTACTTTGTGATGTTGAAGCTGGACTCTGACATTTCCTCAGGGCAGCTGACACAATATTAGGCTTTGTCAACAGAGGGTGCTGGAGGGATGTTGAAAGCTCAAAATAGAGTAAGGAGCTTCTCTTCCTGGTTCAGAAGTTTCATCTGGCCAGGTGCAATGTCTCAGGCCTGTAATCCCAGCACTTTGGGAGGCTGAAGAGGGCTGATCATCTGAGGTCAAGGGTACGAGACCAGCCTGGCCAACATGGTGAAACTGTCTCTACTAAAAATATAAAAATTTGTTGGGTGTGGTGATACACACCTGTAATCCCAGCTACTCAGGGGGTTGAGGCAGAATTGCATGAACCTGGGAGGCGGAGGTTGCAGGAAGCCGAGATCCTACCACTGCACTCTAGCCTTGGCAACAGAGTGGGACACCATCCAAGAAAAAAGAAAAAAAGTTTCTTGGTGCAGCTCTCAGTAGTTGGGTAATTGACCCAAGGGCAGTCACTTTCCAGCTAGCTTCTAGACCACAGAGGTAGGCTGCCCAATGAACGCCACAGTGGCGGACCTGTTCCTACGGGTCAGCTCAGTCTGCTGACTCTGCAGCCAGTCCCTCTGCTACCAGCTGGCTGCTTTCTCTGAATGGACTCCAGGATTTAGTGTTTATATTAACTAAGTTACATAATAAGCAATAGGTGCTATCATGTTGTTCCGATCCTGTTTGACTAGCAGTCAAGTATTACATCAAAAAATACACATAAATTAACAATCATATATGCTTTTTTCTTTTTTTTTTTTTTTTTAGAGATGGAGTCTCGCTCTGTCACCAGACTGGAGTGCAGTGGCATGATCTCTGTTTACTGCAACCTCCACCTCCCAGGTTCAAGCAATTCTCCTGCCTCAGCCTCCCGAGTAGCTGGGATTACAGGCAAATGGCCACCATGCCCAGATAATTTTTTTTCTAAAGTTTCAAAAATAAACTTCAAAGTGGGCAGTATAACTGCTCTATCAAATAGTAAGCAAATTAAGAGAGCTACATCCAGTCTGATTTTTTTTTTCAGGAGAATATAAGTTCATTTACTATAGTCAAAAGAAAGTAACGTTATTCTCAGTATGTAAAATATCAGTTATGGTTTTAGGAAGATAACAATCTAAAATAACATCAGTACTGCAAACACTTATACAGTCTTATAAATGTTAAAGAATTTTACTAAAGAGAGCCAAATTCTCTAGAAATTCATTATGGATATGAACCAGGGCAGTTCCAATTTGGTTCACAGCTTCTCTTAGACTAGGTTCTCCCGAAGCAGATTCTAAGAAGAGGATTCTTTTGCTAGTGATGTAGTAAAAAATATTTCCAGAATATCACTAAGAATGGAGATGTAGGTATGACGACAATAGAAGAAATATAGGACAGAGAAGAAACTAACAAATGGTACAATTGTAGACAATACCCCAGAAGGATATCATCAGCCTGCTGCCACAGAACTCTGGCATGTTAATCATGAGCTAGGTTGGCGTAATCTCATACGTTCAGTAATTGGCTAAGGGCAATTGAGCACAACAACAGTGTGTGCTACTTAGCAAAATAATCCTTCTGTCTTTCTTGGCGTCTTTATTTCAGATGATTGTCAGAACTCTTCTGAACAACACAGAATAGAAAAAAGATTTGGAATCAAATAACTTATCAAAATATCAGGCATGGTGTAAAATAGTGATTATCAGAGATGGATTTAGCAGTACTATGGCACTCTCTAAGTCAAGACCCCTTTCTTACAAAATAAACACCCATGTTCTGAAGAAACAGAGTGAATCACGAAACTCAGATATTACATGAAGTTCTGTTTAAGTATAATAATTGGAGGCTATAAAGGTGGAGACGTTTTCCAGGGACCTCTTGAGGCTCTTTTTCATAACCTTCTCACCTTACATCTTTGAGACTCCACGCTGAACCCAAATATTTAGACATGTTTTCCAATTTTGGTTCAAAACATTTCTCTTTGATTCTATACAGCCTGATCTCAATCATATTCATCCTCTAACAAAGGTGTAAACAATGAAAGTGAAAGAGTAGAGGATAAACTGCCGAGCCAGAGAATATTCATGATGCAGGGAAACAGGATTTTTTTTTAAGCTACAGCTGAAAAGAAATTTGGCAACTGATAAAATTATGATATGAAAAATCTGAATTCCACTCTCTCATCAAAGAAATATAAGGACAAGCAAGATGGCTTCAGCATAGTTTAATATTACTAGGTAGGGATGGTTAAGAATTAGAGAGCCCCAGTATCTATATTTATGCCAGGTAATGAAACATCAGTCATATCCAGAAACTGTATTTACCTGAAAATAAATCTCAGTTAGCTTAAAATGACATTCCAAGAAAGTAGGATACACAGTGAATGCCAAGAATGATGTGTTACAATGTCAAATGATTTTGTTTCTGCCAGATTTCACCCTACGTAAGGTAAATAATGTATATTTACAGTCCATCTTTGGCAAAGAATGAAAATACAAATCAGATTTCACACCTTTTTTCAAAAGAATTCAGGATATACCAAGATTAATCAGGTAAGTCAGACAAAAGGAAAACTCAGTCTCAGGTTCACGAGGGTAAAATTGAAGAAACGTTCATGACCTAGGAAACAATGAGACAGGTTGAAATAAGATATAGAAACAGCAAATAGAAATTTAATTATACTAAAAAGAGGCATGTATTTATTCTTTTTCTCTCTTTCGCCTTCCTCTGTTTTCTAATGAGGAATGAGCTACATATAGTAAAGTATACTAAGTGTACTAATTTTGAGCATACAGCTCAACAATTGAGTTTTTACACACATACACACACACACGCACACATACATGCACACACACAGAGGAGAGAGAGAGAGAGAGAGAGAATCATTTTCAGCATCCGGATACCCAGATTTCTCCAAATGTAATGATTATTCTGAGCTCTATTACCATACATAAGTTTTGTCTACTTTTTAACTATTTTTAACTAGAAGCATACAATAGGATGTATTATTTGGGTCTGGCTTTTTTATAACCCAGGATTACATATTTAAAATTATCCATGTGGTTGAATGTACCAGAAATTTATTATTTTTATTGCAATGTGTGTTGCATTGTGTGAATATGCCATATTTTAACCATTCTAATTAAAAAGAAATTAAATTGTTTCTCTTTGGGAGCTAATATGAATACTGCTACAATAAACATTTTTGTAAATGCCTATTAATATACATAAGACTCATTTTGTACGGTATAATCAGGAGTGAGATTGGCAGGACAAAGCGCACGAAGCTTAGATTTATAGATACAGACAAACAGGTTTCCAAAGGGGCTGCTTTAATCTATACTTCCACCAGCAAAGTATCAGTGTTCCAAATATTCCACATTCCTTCTGGCATTGGTATTTCTCTCCAGTTTTTTAACCATTCTTATGGATTTAAGTGGTATAACTTTGTGTTTATTATTTGAATTTCTGTTAGTGATAATGACTATCTTCCCATGCTTATTTATTTATTTATTTATTTTTTGAGACAGAGTCTTGCTCTGTCACCCAGGCTGGACTGCAGTGGTGCAATCTCAGCTCACTACGACCACCGGGTTTAAGTGATTCTAATACCTCAGCCTCCCGAGTAGCGGGGATTACAGGCATGTGCCACCCTGCTAAGCTAATTTATTTTATAATTTTAGTAGAGATGGGGTTTCACTATGGTGGTCAGGCTGGTCTTAAACTCCCGGCCTCAAGTAGTCCACCCACTTAGCCTCCCAAAGTGCTAGGACAACAGGCGTGAGCCACCACACCAGTGGTTATTCGATATCTCTTTCGTGCTGTGCTTGTTCATAATTTTTGCTTATTTTTAAGTTGTAGTATCCATCTCTTTCTGTGATTTGCTACTCCTGACTTGGCTAAGGGATGCCCAGAAAATAGGTCAAACATTATTTCTGGTGTGTCTGTGAGGATATTTCTGGAAAAGGTCAGCTTTTGATCTGGTGAAATGGGGAAAGCAGATGATCCTCTCCAGTGTGATGGGCACCCCCCCCCCCCCCCACCCATTGAAGACCTGAGTAAAACTATTAATAAAAAGCTGAAGAAAATTGCATCTGTGCTGAACAGGTATGGACTTGTTTCTTGCCATTATTCCCTTAACAATACAGTCCAACAATTATTTACATGATGTATTAGTTCATTCTCACACTGATATAAATACCTGTAACTAGGTATTTATTAAGGAAAAGAGGTTTTAATTGACTCACAGTTCCACAGACTGCACAGGAAGCATGACAGGGAAGGCCCTGGAAATGTACAATCATCGTGGAAGTTGAAGGGGAAGCAGACAAGTCTCACATACCCCTCAGAAGGAAAAGATAAGAATGGAAGGTGCCACATACTTTCAAAGAACCAAATCTCATGAGAACTTTATCACGAGAAACATAAGGGGTAATTCCACTCCCATGTTTCAATCACCTCCCAACAGGCTCCTCCTTCAACACTGAAGATTACTATTAGACATGAGATTTGAGTGGGGACACAGAGCCAAACCATGTCACATGGCGTATACACTGTATTAAGTATTATAAATAATCTAGAGATGACTTAGAATATGCAGGAGGAGCCAAGAGCCATGACTTATTCCTATAATCCCAGCATTTTTGGAAACCAATGAGAGAAAATTACTTGAGGCCAGGAATTAGAGATGAGCATTTAGAAAAAAATTTTAAAATTTAAAAAATTACCCAGGCGCAGTGGCACATACATACAGTCTTAGCTACCTGGGAGGCTAAAGTAGGAATATTGCTGGAACCCAGGAGTTTGAGGCATCAGTGACTAATGATGATGCCACTGTATCCCAGCAGGGGTGACAGAGAACCTATCTCTAAAATATTTTTTTAAAAATGAAAGATTTATAAAAATAAGGCATACAGGGAGATATGCATGGTTTACATGCATATGCTACACCGTTTTTTTGAGAGGAGCATCCACAGGTTTTGGTATCTGAGGGAGTTCTACAATCAGTCTCCCAGGATATTGAGGGATAATTGTGCCAGTATTTTACTTCTCCTATAAACCTTAAAAATTATTATGTAATTATTATGTCTTTTTTGTATAAAAAGGAAAACTCAAGCCACAAAAAGGTTAAGAAAGATGTTTAAAGTCACATAGACACTTAGTTTTACAACCGGGTTCTAAACTAAGGATCTTACAATATAGAAGAATGACTTCACATCCCTATAGCCTTTTTTTTTTTTTTTTTTTTTTTTTTAAACAAAGCCTCACTCTGTCATCCAGGCTGGATCAGTGGCATGATCTCTGCTCACTGCAACCTCCACCTCTCGGGTTTAAGCAATTCTCATGCCTCACCTCCCAAGTAGCTAGGATACAAGCGTCCGCCACCACGCCCGGCTAATATTTGTATTTTTAGTAGAGAAGCGGTTTTACCATGTTGGCCAGGCTGGTCTCGAATTCCTGACCTCAGGTGATCCACCTTCCTCGGCCTCCCAAAGTGCTGGGATTACAGGTGTGAGCCACCATGCCCGGCCACATGCCTACACTCTTAACTATCACTCCATATTACCACTATTTTTTTCTAACTTGTATCCATTGTTTTTAACAAGCAAATAAAAAATATTACCCAACAACATCTCCTGTTTGATGACTTCTCATAGAAAATAAGTTTAAAAATATTTATGTTTCTGTGTGTGTGTCTGTGTGTGGTATTACAATAACCTGACCCTTATCTACTGGGTTTATAAAAATCAAACATTGAACTCTACTTAGGGATTTAGGAGCCTATATTTCATCTTTTCTAAGCTTGGAAATAAAATGTTTTTTCTCTTTCCCTTACAGGGGTGAGAGGTGGCCTTTTTTTACTAATCTCCAAGAGCGCTTGTGAATTAATTCAAACCTGGTAAAACCTTTCACTTGAAAGAACCAAAGTTGTTATGTTACGGGACCTCTGTTAAAGAAACAGAGGCTTTGAAGGTACTGCCCTGTCTTCACAAGTTATTTATTCTCAGGAAGAGAACATCAAAACCGCTCCAATTCCTTTCAGAAAAAGTGCTTATTTTATGTGTTTTATTTTGAGAACCAATCTGCCAAAATTACTTTAATCTTCTGAATCATTCTTAAAAACTTTAAAGAATTAAATTCTAAAATATTCTTTTTGAATAAGAAAAGAGAATGAGGTGACAGTTCAATGTGCTATCAAGGAAACTTTCAAATAGGACAATCAGGGAGACAAATGAGAAATACTGTACAATTAAAATATCACTGATCTTTTAAAATTTGGTCCTTTAATCTCCATCTGTTTACAAATTTTCATTTAAAAATCAACATCACCAAAGAATTGAAATGAGATTTTTTAAAAAGACAATCAGTTTAAACTAATATTTAAATAAATTTTCCAAGCTCTAGGGCAGTTACTTTTCAGAGTGAATTATGTATTTTACTTTTCCTTTGAATGACATAAAAGTTTCCATATGCCTACTTTGAAATTGTGAGAAAAAACATAAATGCTTGTTTTATGCTAAATGCAACAAAAAGGTAAGCACATATTTTACATTTTAATGCTACGTGTTCCCTTATAGTTATGTCAAGGGTTTTCTCAATGAATTGTATTCCTTCCAAAGCCGAAAAGTACTACCGTTGCCTGGGTATTAATGAAAGTTGCATAAATAAAGTATTCATTGTAACAACTCCCAATATGTTAAATATAAACTGGGTGATCTCTCCTCCTCTGGGAGCTCTCATCCCGGTTAGAAATAGGCAACATGCAAAACCTGTATTGAGACTTTCCCAACTTTTTCAATCAGCCTGTAAAATAAAGTGAAATGATTTCAGTAGTTTCAATTAAACATTTCCAAGTAAATCAGAATATAAAAGGATCGTTTTTAATCCCGAGACATTTTGAGGTCATGTAAAAATTGTTTGTCAAATATAATTGTTCTCTGTTCCTTTTTAAACATCATGATGTTTGGCTTTGAAATGTATTTGACTATACTAAAATTGACAGTACACTGCAATTTATATGTAGATTCCAAAATGGGAGTACAAAGACCCAGAACCTCAAAGAGAGCCTGCAAAATATAATTATAAACTGGAATAGAGAGTATCCTCAGTTTCTGCAATCTACCTAGAAATAGTACTCAGTAGGAATTTAGCATAGAATATTGTAAATATCCAAAAAACTACTCCTGGATATTCACTTGTATTTCTAAGCTGCCTTTTGCCACTCAGAAAGCAATCATTGCACTTCAGACAAAAATTATGTATATAAAATAATATTTCTGTATTATGTGTTCTGTATAAAATACACTACGCGTGCATGTGCGCACACACATACATGTTTCTCTGTATCCACAAGAAATTGCTTTCAGGACCCCCACAGATACAAAAAAACTGCAGATGCTCATGTCCTTTACATAAAATGATGTATGTAGTACTTGCATATAACCTACTCACTTCAAATCATATCTATCTTACCTATAATACCTAATACAATGTAAATGCTATCTAGATAATACTGTATTGTTTTTATTTGCATTTTTTATTGTTGCATTATTTTGTATTATTTTTTGAATGTTTTTCATCATATTTTACAGATATGGAACCCATGGATATGGAGGATAAAACTGTATAAATGCAAAATTCAGGAATCAAAGGAAAATTCTTTGTGATTGACATTATTAATCCCATCTCTAGATGAGGAATCCAAGGCTTAGTAATAATAAATTCTCTAAAGTAATGTAATTAGTAAATGTTGGACCTGGATGCAAAGTTAATCTTTTACAGTTGAAGTTCTATGCATTTTCCAGTATACCAGTGAAGGAAAACTATCTTAGACTTACTAGTTTTAAAGACGTGTTGATGCAAAGAGACAACTGAGAAGATTTCTGCAATAGAGTTAAATATTAAACACTAAAATGTCATACTTAGGGGTTCCCACTGCCGAAGCGTCCTTGGAGAAGCCACTTTTTTCTACATCCTCACTAATCAGAGCTGCAGTGTAAAATGATTGCAGGGAAAGGTGAATGAGGTAAATCAATTCTTAAAACAAACCACAGGTAAAACTATACAAATGACTACTTTCAAAGGTTAATTAACTCTCCTGGGGAAATACTAGAATCCCAAAAGGAATTTGGAAAACCTAATATATCATGGATTAAGTTCATGCCTTCTAAAATTGCAGTGATTTTCTCTACCCAAAGATAAGTTAACTGAGAGAACACCAGAGGAAACAAAAATAGAAATTGGATTTACCAATTTTTTAAAAAATGACTCTGCAAGCTTTTGACTTAATCATCTCCCATTGACAAACGTAAAGCTCTTAAAGTATTGCAATGGGAGTCATGTTCAAAGATTTATAAATAAGCCCTTGTTTCAAGGCATATCACATATTTCACATTATTCATGCTCTTCACTGTCAGAAGTTGTATTCTCTCTTCTGTTAGATCATCAGCTGGATGATATTTATTGCTCAGAAGTCAATCATCCTTCACCAGTGTTCCCTTTAGAACACTTACAAATATCTTTCCTAGCTGGCCAAAAAGAAAGAGAACTAAGAGATTTGAGGGGAAAAAAAAATGCTGGAGTAGCAATGTATTTGAAATTATACCAACAGTTTGACAATTCGGAAATTTGTGTGAAATGATTCCAGTCGTGTCCAAGATGAAGTAAGTTTACCGTAGCCTATAGCTTACCATAAAAACTAAAGCTCTGGACAGAATACAATGGGAAACAATGCAAAGGCTTTAAAAAATAGACCATAACAGACAGATTGGGAAGGAAAGTCAAAAATTGAATAAAGTCCAGTGTGACAGTAAGTTAGTAGGGCTTTTTCCCTCCTTTATCTCTGACATTTGATCTGAAATCAAGCTGAGACCAAGAACTGCACCAAGAGCACGAGTAGCAAACTCTCTTAAAGAAATTGTATTTTTAAGGCAAAGGGAATGGGAAAAGAAAGTTTTTCAGTTACAGAATTCAGAGGAAAGCTGATGGGTTGTTTTTTCTTTTATTTGTTTCTTCCCTGAACCTGCTTTGAGTTCAGCCCAGTTGATCTGTTACAGTAGCATAGACACCTAAAACTTTAAGGGAAATGTATCACTCATATATTGCTGGTAGAAATGCAAAAGAGTACAAACACTGGAAAGCAGTATAGCAGTTTCCCATAAAATTAAATATGTGCTTACCACAAAACTCAACATTTCACTCAAGTAATTATCCTATAGAAATGAAAACGTACGTTCACATTGAAACTTGTAGAGGAATATTTATAGTAGCTTTATTCACAATGGCCCGAAATTAGCCTCCAAATATCCTTCAAAATAAAAAGGGTGGTACATCACGTTAAGAACGCCACTCAGCAATAAAAAAGGAAAAAGGTAGTAATAAATGCAACAAGCTGGATGGATCTCAAGGGGATTATGCTGAGTGAAAAAGCCAATCTCAAATTGTCACTAACTGTATGGTTCCACTTATGTAATGTTTCTTCGATGACAAATTATAGAAATGGAGACTAGATTAGTGGTTGATAAGAGTTTAGAAAGCAGGGACACTAGGGTGGCGAAGGTGGCTATGATTATTAAGCAGGTAGATTACAGATCCTTGTGATGGAATTGCTCTATGTCTTGTGTGTTATAATAGTCATACGAATCTACACATGTGAAAAGATTGCAGAGAAGAAATGCATACAGACACAAAAATTAGTGCATGTAAAACAGGTGAAATTCGAAGAAGATAGGTAGACATATCAGTTTCCTAATTGTGATGATGTACTGTAGTTATGCTAGCTGTTACTATGGGAAAAAAACTGAGGAAATGGTATATGAGATCTGTCTATTATTTCTTACACAATCATGTCAATGTACAATTAGCTCGAAATTAAAAATAATCTCTGGGAAAAAAATCCTGTCTAGCCATGTATAGGTAATTTGTTGCTTAGCATTGTCTTTACTGCATCCCGTAAGTTTGGGTAGTTGTGTTTTCATTTTTATTTGTCTGAATATTTTCTAGCCTGGTGATTTCTTCTTTGAGCTACTGGTTGTTTAAAAGTGTGTTGGTTAATTTCCATATTTCCATGTACCTGTTTATTTCCAGTTTTTCTCCTGTTATTTCTAGATTAATTTCATTGCAGTCAAACAACATAGTTTGTATGATTTCATTCTTTTTAAAAACATATTGAGACCTGTCCCATGGCCTAATGTTAAATCTGTCTTTAGCATTTGAAGTTGTTTTCTTGTGACAGCAAACATTTTATCCAATGTGACCCTCCCTCTTAATTGATGTGTTTCAGACATTTACATTTATTACAAGGGGTTATTTCTGGATTCTCAAGTCTAGTCCATCTGTTTCTATGTCTATTCTTATGCCAGTGCCATACGGTTTTGATTCTTGTAGCTTCATAGTAATAAATACATGAATACATTAAGTTGAACAGAAATCAAAAGTAAACCATCTAAAAATTAATCTGAGAATACAGACAGATCTATAGGAAACAAAATATAAACACAAAATCCAACAAGTTTGATGGTGACAAGAATATTTAAAACTCAATTTATATTCTAATGAATCTAATTAGGTTAATTGCATCATAGAATGCTCCATATTTTTCTTCTATGACTTGTATAATATTTATACTGTGAACAAATGTGAACTTAAAGGAGCCAGTCATTCAAGATGGAGCCCAAGCGGCCAAGTGAGCCTCAATTTTAAATAGAGCCAAGTGGCCATTTGTTGACTAGATACCACACATGTATTCTTAGTTCTTTAAAAATCGAGACCTTTGTTTAACTTTGGGACTTTCAGAGCTCACCTTTACCAACCACTCAGGCCTCAGTTTTATCAACTAATCAGGGCTTAGCTGCATAAACCAACCATTCACAACTAAGCCAGCTTGAATTCTTTATTTGAATGAACAGACCTCATTGGGAACCTAGGAAGGAACTTTTTCTTTAAAAACTGAATCCTCTCTTTGTTCTCTGGTACGCATATCTTCATTTTACACCAAAGGCTGCATCTCTCTGGTTTGCAAACTATTCAATGGAATAAAATCCCTTTTCTCCAAATTCCTTTTCAGATAACTTTTGTTCACAGTACTGAGCAGAAAGTTTCTGGTCTAATCAACAAGTAATTTTCTGTCCATGTTTCTTCGCAATGGAGGTTTATTCATCCTCCCCAGGATGGACTGGCGAATTGGCAGTGCTCAGGTTCATGACAGGACAGCAGAAACTCACGGGTGTAAGGATTTGTTATACATCTTCGATTTGGGAAAATAAAATTTTCTTCATGTTCATATCCAAGAAAATTCCTATTCACTATTAACTTGGGGTCTACACGGAGGACAGTCAGAGGCCTTGTGCTGGCAAACAAGTAGCCTCCTACTCTCAAACTTACAGTCCAGGATCCACACTCGGGGGTGTGGTCTTTCCTTGTTGATCAAAATATTTTTTTGCAAGCTCCCAGGTCCCATTCTTTGCCTGTTCCCCTACCCACCTCCCAGTCATGGTCACCAGACACAAACTGTGAGTCAAATCTTTCATTAAGCTCTTGCTGATTCTGTTTGAAATGCTTACATTGGATGCTCCACAGGTCATCAGAAATAGTAAGGAAGTTACTGGCCATGTCAACATCCAAGGTCACATCCACTTGAAACTTCTGCATCCTAGGGTTTAACTGTAGAAAAGCTTTCAGCTGGGGCTCTATTTCCTTGATACTGGGAACCAGCTTTCTTAGCTGCAGTTAGACCTGGTGTCATTTTTCTGAGAAACCACTATGCAAAAGAGGAACAATAAACCTTTTCCATAAAGCTCTTTCTTCAATGAATTGACACTGTTGAGGCAGAAGATGCATCCATGTTTCAGGTACATTGATTTCTCAAGATAGGTTGAGTAGATGGGACATCTGCTTGAAGCTTGTAAGAGTTTGTTCATGTCCACTCTTCAGTGTTAGAATCTCCTCTATACTCCATTTATTTCCACCAGTAGTTTAGGTCTGGCGGGGAAGAGACACAGGAGAGAGCCTTATTGATGAGATTCCTTCCTCTCTCTCTATCCTGCCATGCTTCTTTCTCCTAATCAGGTTTTTATTTTTAATTATATTAGAGAATGAGGGATTGTATTGTATTTTTATTGATATATCATAGCTGTACATCTTTTGAAAGTGCATATATTTTTATACATATATACAATGTGAGATGATCAAATAGGGTAATTGTGATATCTGTCACTGAAAACATTTTTCATTGTGTTGGGAACATTACAATTCTGTCATCTATTTTAAAATATATAATAAGTTATTGTTAATTTTAACTTCTCTATTGTGTTTATTTTTAACAAATTTTCAGTTTATTTAATGAAGCAAGAATAGTGACTTCAATTGATGATACTGGGGCAACTGGATTTCCACATGTTAAAGAATGAATGTGGATTCCTACCTCGCGATATATATAAAAATTAACTGAAATTTTTATTGCTAATGTAACTGTAAAAACTAAAACTATAAAACTTTTAGAATAAAAATAAGAGTAAATCCTCATGACCTAGATTTGGGCCATGAATTCTTAGTTATGGCACTCAAAGCACAAGCAAAAATATCAAAAATAGACTTCATCAAAATTAAAAATATTTTTTGCATTAAAGATTAAGAAGGTAAAAATACTACCCAAAGAATGGGAGGAAAAAAATGCAAATTACATATCTGATAAGAGTTTCATATTCATAATAGGTAAGGAATGCCTACAAAACAATAAAAAACACACAATCCATTAAAATATGGTCAAAGAGCTTGAATAAACATTTCTCCAAAGAAGTTATACAAATGGCCAATAAGCACACGAAACATGTTCAACATCATTATTCACTAGTGAAATGCAAATCAACACCATAATGAGATACCATTTGACTCTTAGAATAGCTATAATTAAAAACAAAGCATTAGTAAAAATGTAGAGAAATTGGAACTTTGTACATTGTTAGTACATTAAAAAATTTGTTAAGAGGTTAAATCTTAAGTGCGTACTTATCACAATTTTTTTAAAAATGTAATATGGTATAGCCACTGTGGAAAACAGTTTGCTGGCCCCTAGAAAAGATATTCATAATAGCCAAAAGGTTGAAAGTATCATAGTGTATCTCATCAGATGAATGGGTAAACAAAATGTGATTGATAACATACAATGAAATATTACTCAGCCATAAAAATGAAGTTTTGATACACACTACAACATAAACATTGAAAACATTATGCTAAGTAAAATAGGCCATACACAAAGGGACAATTATTGTATGATTCCACTTATATGATCTAGAATAGTCAAATTCCTAGATATTTCAATAATTTCCAGAGAGGCTTCCTTCATTGTGTGATATTATTTTGATTTTACTGGGACCATTTTCTTATAATATGAAAGTCTCTCCTAATGATATGTTTCATTTTGGGGAACCTTGGCCATCTTCCCAGTTTATAACTATAATTTATAAAAAATGCACAAACCACACAGCTATCATAAATATTGAACAGGAATATTATTAAGTAGCTCGTCAAGCCAAAGGAATTTCATGGTTTTCTAATGGAATGGGTTGGCTAAATCTCTGACAATCAACATGTCAAGCCTATCATCATA
>NW_022436948.1:34509917-34546135 GCF_009761245.1 Sapajus apella
CAACATGTCAAGCCTATCATCATATTTATACCTCTACTCTGCCTCAGGTTCAATTCTGTTCCTGTTAACGGACAATGACCATTGGTCCTCTGACCCTTGCCATTAATCATTTTAGAAGTTATGCAACTAAATTTTTTTTTAATTTCCATAAGATTGAAGAAGTGCCTTTTTTTTTTTTTTTTTTTTTGCACAATGATAAAACTCCAGCTATCTTCTTTATTCTGTTTCTTCCTAAAGATTCATGAGCCACATTAATTGTAACTATTTCTGATTTTCCGTATTAGGAGTAATCATTTTTCTTCCAATGTATTTTTAATAAGTCCAGTAGTGAGGAGTATTACAATTTCAATCCTTTCAAAGTGTCTAAGCGAATGATGGCCATGCTGTCATAACTGTCTCTAGGACTTTGAGTTCTTTACCTGATTAGAGGTTCGGCTACTTGCAACTTCCAAGATACTCCCTTTTTTAAGGAAATTGTTCTATGTTCCATCTTTAAATTCCTGTAACTCTTCCTGTCTGTTCTCTGCAGCAAAACTTTCACTACTGATGCAGAATTCCTCTGCAATTGCCCCCTTGGACTTAATGTTTCCAAACTTACAGGATATGCAAAAGTTTAGAACCAACATAACTTTTTCTTTATTTACTGTGATTCCTGATCACTCAAAGCCAAAAATCAAACTTTTATAACTAAGAATTGCATTGAAGTCATAAATGTTCCTTTAAATGCCATACAGAAACATCAATTTCATCGCTGGTCTCACAATAACCATACAAAATGAGATTTGTAGTTGTAGGTGTGACCATGGATGATCTGTAGTAAGTATGTCATATTTATTGAAATCCCGCTGGAAAGAAACCTTTCCATTAGGTAAGATCCTTTTATTTGAAACATTGTTCACTGAGCTAAAACACTATGCAGTGATTTATCGTACTTCATATACAGGTTTTTACAGTTATAATCTAATGGTAATAGAAGCAGAGTTATCAACATTCACTAACGGCCTTGTAATATTTTCCTCTGTCTTCTGAGGCATAGGCCTATTACAATGTATTTACATCTTACATTTGAAACCTTTTAACTTATGCATTACATATTCATAGGTTTTAAATTATCTGCATCTACTTGAAATAATGTAGACAGATCTTATGGTGCCTTTTGAGTTCTTAATAGATCTTCCTCCTCCCCACCATTGGGATTTAAACAAGGATCCATAGCTAGAAATAATGTCTACCTTTATGTTCTTTCTGCGTTTGACATGCATGGACACATACACCACACCACTCTAAGTGTAAACGTAAAATAAAGTAGGGTATATTAGGGAAACGTGCAAGCAGAGATGCAGCAGAGTGCATGACACTTCCATTCTCTTGATGGCAAGTAGAGAGACATGCTTGGGTAGAGCTCAGCTGGAGAGCCGCTGAGCTTAGCTTCTGGTATCAGGCTGTTTTTACTCGTTCAAAAATGCTGTGCCAGCCACTTGCTAAGCCACCAAAAGTGTGTAGGTGTTTGTGAGGGAGATTTGGGAGGAGGATAAGCCCCAAAGCCATCCAAAGTTTTTTCTCCTCAGTCTATCCTGTGGCCCTTGGTGGTTCATTAGATGTGAGCCTTCCTACTAGCTCTAACGGATCCTGAGTCAGAGTGATTCTTGCAAAATTGTCTGGGAGCTCTCCTGCTGCTGGAATAGCAAGCCACTGCTTAAAACAACTTTGGTCTTTTCATCTGTATGTGAAATGGGAAATTTACACCCACCACACACGTTTTGGGGTCACAGATATTCATGCCTGAGGTCTGTCATCCCTTTTTGATTACAAGCCAGGCTTTATATCTACTTTTAAGGAAACAGACAAACAAAAAGTCCTGCAGGGACACAGGAATCATTCTTCTTAAAAACAACTTCTGGGGGTTGGAGTTAAAAAAAAAAAAAAAAAGTAATTGTATAACCGTAGGAGGCAATGTCACCATCTAGATTCATGTCTCTTCAGGTTTCCCCAGACTGAGCAACATACGCTACCCATCCACTCACCAAGGTTATATACCACTCATCCACCCAAGGTCATATGCCACCAATTCATCCACCAAGGCCATATACTGCCCACCACCCACCAACACCGTACATCACCCATCCACCAACCAAGGGTCATAAACCACCACCCATCCACCCACCAAGGTCACACACTACCCATCCAGCCTCCAAAGTCAGAAACCACACATCCATATATCATTGTAAAAGCAAACATACGTTTTAAAAATATTGAAGATGGCCAAACTGTTTCTGCTCAAATTCTCCTGGCTTGTTTCCCTATGATTCCTAGACATATTTTTGCTCAGCTACGATAAAGGAGATACAGCAGTAAGCAACTTTTACAGAGTAGGAGGCAGACAGCTCAGCCAATCGTTTAGATGATATTAATGGAGAGGCTAGAATGGGTGGCAAATATAGGATTCTATTAAGGTCAAGATTTTTTCCATTGGTCATCCTCCTCAAATATCATTACTCTATTACTATGATGAGGGCAAACCTGGGTACAACAAGCAGGGGTAGAGATGATGGCCACATATATTTGTTCGGATTTTTCAGCACACATTGCTATTCTCTGCTTCAGCCTCCCAAGTAGCTGGGATTATAGGCACCCACCACCATGCCCAGCTATGTTTTCAGTAGAGACTGAGTTTCACTATCTTGGCCAGGTTGGTCTTGAACACCTGATCTCATGATCCACCCTGCCTCAGCCTCCCAAAGTGCTGGGATTAGAGGTGTCAGCCACTGCCCTGGGCCCAAATTATTTCTTTTAAATGTGGTCACTTCACATGGACATGTACACATGTAACATTAAGATTGATTCATGATTGAGTTGTTTTGTTTCAATGAGAGGTAGCTACTAAATGCAGCCCTTTCTTGCCTTTAATAGTCTAGTCATGAGTGACTCAAATCCACACCATATATTTAGTCTGTAATAATGTACCATGCATCTATATAGATTCTTATTTCAGTCAATTTCAGATGGGTGCTCCATGATCAAGATGAAAAAAGACTAATTTATTGTATAGAACCACCTATACTGTGAGTTACCAATAATTTACCATTACTATGTTTGTCAAATGGTTATGGCATTGCATAAGATTTATCCACCTTGGAGAAAAGTTATTTTTTTAAATCATGACTCATGCCTTTCACTAAGGTGGAAAATGTTATTGGCAAAACTCCTACTGTGCTAAGGGCTTCCATGAACTATGTTTTAAATTTGGGTAAAGGTGTAGATGGGCCAATTTATGAGAAATGAGTAGAGAATTTCCTGTTCATAAAGATGATTAAGACTCAGAAATCAAGGCTTGCTGTTGATTAATTGTATCATGTCCATTTTTCAAAAGATTGTTTTTGGGCTTACCTGTTCTTATGCAATTTTTGGTTGGTAAGAATGCTTTGCATAAAAAAAGTCACAAATTTTCCTTTAGAGTAAATGATTTGCCATCACTAGGGCCCAAATCCAAAAACCCAGAAGCCACTGAACACTGGCAGATATTTTTATCAGTTTATGTTTCTTGTTTGTTTTTTTTTGGTAAGGCTCTAAAAAACTATAAGGTTGGTCTTAGGAATAAGGAATTTGGGGCCTGAAGTAATTGATAGCCCAAGAATAGGGTTTGTCTTACTGATTTAGGAGGCTTTTAAAGATTGTGACCTGACAGTAATCTATTGCCTTGGGATAGACATTGTAGTAACATGCACAAGTATAGAATTCATTTTTTCCAATAGCAATAGATGGGTCTCCTCCTTTCTAGGAGCAGACAGAAAGGCCATCAAATTTAACTTAATAGAGTGAATTGTCTCTAAGGATTGAAGTCTAGTTAGCTCCCAAGGCTCATCTTGTGCCAGTCTTAGAGTCTATCTGCTTTTAAGGTCCTATTCATATTTAGTCACCTGGGCTTAGACGCTATGTAATGTAATGAAAACAGGTTTTTCGTTTTTCACTGGAGGCAACTATAAAAATAATATCCAGATCCTGGAATGTTTAGATCTCATCTATTAGTCCACAATGTATTCAGATTTGTCCAGTTTCACTTGCCAGGGAAGCTTGGACAAGTATAAAACATATTGTTGCTTGTCACGTAGAGAAACCAATGTGGGGGTTTTATTAAAGGGGTGTGGAAAAGAGAGCGTTAGCAATATCAAAGGTTACACATAAAATATCATTGGTGACAGCTATTTGTTCAGTCATCGTAATGAGATGCTGCATTACAAGAGCAACAGTTTCTTGTTTGTAAGCCTCAGTAGTTCACAGTGAATCTCCAAGTACCAGTGACTTTTAATGACTTTCACTGGCCAGAATGGGAAATGGTTTTTATAGGGCCCCTGCCTCCAATGATACTTGGAGGAGAGTACCATTTATTTGTTTATTTATTTATTTATTTTCACTTCTCGTGAGAGGTGACATGGTTTCAATATTACAACCATTGACAAGCTTTAAGCTATCAAACAGTTCTGAGCCATGCATTCAGCTACTAAAGAAGCCACCAACAAGAGTCACGATGAATTCATCTGATCAGCAGATCCACGTACCCATATACTCAGAACATTCATATTCATCAAAAGGCAAGATAACAGAGAAGAATAAGCACAGTCTAGAGCCCCTTCCCTTTCCAGGATCCTCCTCCAACAAAATGATTGGTAGCCGATTGAAATGTGATTTGTCAAAATTTCCTTAAATCAAATAGTTCAGGTTTTTACATCAATGCATTTTTCATTGAAGAGGCAGCCAAATACTTTCCAGGCCTTCAAATCAATCAATCTGGATGCATTTCTGAGTAGATTATGTTCTTGGCTTATAGGCAGTATTTTTTCTCAATAAAAAGTCTTGAGTTTCCCTCCAACAAAGTGTTGCTAGTTTTTGCAACATTTTAAAATATCTTTTAGTTTCCCTCATCCTTAATCACTGCCATCAGTGCAGCTCCTCTCTATAATTGTATCAGCCATCTGCCTTTAACCCATTTACAATGAATGGGATTCTTCCCACTCCCAGCCTACCACCCTTGCCCACCAACTCAAGGCTCCTGAACACCGTCTTCTTCCTACTAATTACATACAGCAACATCATTATGTTGTTTTATATCTTTCCCAGGAAACCTCACTCTGAGAGTTGAGATTGTGGATTTCAACCACAGCATAGAGCCGAACAGACACTACAAAGGACCTATTGCCTTTCATACTTGGAACGTGCTATGGTTAACTCATCCAGTCTGAGTCTACAGGATATTCAGTCATCAGCCCTTTCACTTTTCTTCCCCAGAGAAGGAATGTAGCTGAACTCTGCTATTTCCAAAAACGTAAAGCCCCAAATAGAGTGTTGCATGTTCCTTCATGGATGTCTGTTATTTTGCAAAAGAGTCATTGACCCACGACTGCAGATGTAAGATAAAAGTTTTTGGGGGGAAACTTGAAGCCAGAGAGAGAGAGGAGGTGCGAGAATTGTAGGCTATTTGTGTTTCATTGGCTTTGCCCAATTAAAGAAAAAGTAAACTTTCTTGTATCTTCATAACAGGTGATAGTTTTACAACTTGGAGAAAGGTATTTTCTGCTGAAGTTAGGATTCAGCTTTCCCAGAGAGAGTGGAAAATAGAAACATTTCTATTTTCTTTTTTGATGATTATATTTCAAAGGGATGGCTCCCAGGTCCTTGAGAAAGATATTCCTGGGTTGTAAAAATGGCAAGAAGCTTTAAAAAGATTTATATCTGAAAGAAGCAGAAAAAAAAATTACAATTACAAATTTCTCAAGCAAATGCTCTAAGAGAAGGGAGGTGGTGGCCTAGAGTTAAGTGGACACTTGTCTAAAATTAAGCTGAGGGAAAGGTTAAGGACTTCTTGGTCACCAGGTGTCCTTCCTGGGTCTAATAACCACCAACTTAGGGGCTATGAATGATAGGAGACTAGCTCTATCTCTAAACCATTGAAGTAAACGTCTATTATTCAGACAGATACTATAGATGGAGCCAGTGACAATAAGCCAAGGAAATAAAACGAGTAAAGAAAAAATACTAAGGTGCGGGGATCTAAAAATTACTTCCCTTGGAGAGAAAATGGGATGTGAGTTAAGCAAGGGACCCAAATATCAATATGACCTCTTCCTGACTCAGGCCACTACATTCTTCTGCCAGCCATTGGATACCTCATCAGTGGCAGGTGTCTTTAAAGACTCTTGCATCAGAGTAGTTTCTCTTCCCAGGGATGTAATGATTCACCACCCAACAGCTGCATTTCCTTTAACTTGAATGTTCTTGACCAGAAAACCTCTTTCAAACACACTGGAACTGATTCATCTGATTCATGCTGACAAAGTCCTCAATTTACCAAGTCTCACACATTTTCTACAAAGCTATCAAGTAATAGAAACTGACGCTTTCCTCTAAGGCCAGCCAGGAGTCAGGCGTAAGTCAATGGGTCATTTGGATGGAGTAGCCAGAATTACTGGGAAAACAAAATTAGCAGATGGGCACATGAAGTCAAGCAGAAAGGGAATAAGAGATGCCAACTGCCACCCTCTTTTTTATGGCACTCACCATTACCAGTTACATCAGTTGACACTCTAGACTTTTTTTAACCATAAATGTATTACAAACATTTAATTTTCTTTTATCTAAAATGGAACATTGAATAACTTTTCTTTCCCCTCAAATGACTCTCAGTGCTGCCATTTAGATTTTCAAATCTCAGTAATAATCCTATCATTTCTGTAAAAGTTGACTTTTCTCAATTTCAGAATAAAGTCAACACCAAACCCTTTAACCTACCAAAAAATATTTTAAAAATCTCAAACGTATTTCTTCCTAATTTCACAATAGAGGGACTTCATGTACTTGTGGACACATGAAAGGCAATCACTAGAATTGTGCTGTACAGTGAACATGTCCAACAAATTTCTTCCAACAATTTCCAAATGAAGCTGCCCTCTCACTGACAAACTGTTATTATATTGCTATTGGAAGCCAAAAAAAAAAAAAAAAGTTTTCAGAGTTGTGGTCAGAGTCTCTCATCTGATCACCCAATGAGCAGAATGTAACTCCTTTTGGAAATGGATATGTTACATTCATTTTTATTGTCTGCACTGCCTATAAATAGAGCCTGGTTCAAAGTTGATCCTCAGTGAAAATGTACCAAATGACTTAAATTAATTATAAATAAGTGAGTGGATAAATAACTATGAAATGACCCCTTGGAAATAACTTACAGCTCTGAAAAGAGAAATATAAATATGCACTGGAAGGGATGAAAATTGTGTTGTTATCCTAAATTAACTGGGCTAGACCACCAAATTAGTCAACTACAGATTCACCCTACCAGATACACAAAAACACTATGCAGTACACATGGCAAAAATAGCATGAGGATTCTTTTATCTTATTCATCAACTTCTCTGGAAAGTAGGAGAAGGCATTCTGTTTCCTGAAATTACTTTACTTCAGAATCTTTTTCAGTCTCTAGTATTGATTGATCTTCATCAATTTTAGCCTTGAAATGATAAAAAGGGTGAAACATAAACAAAGAGCTGCCTCCACAATTTAGGTAGAGAACATTCATCAGCATGAACAGCTCTAACTTAAAAGCAGTGAGGAAGAGTAGTCTCCCAATGCCGAAGTATACTTCTCAGCTTTAATGAAAAAGAGACAATTAGAACAAAGGCACTTGCTCACTTCAAGTCACAATTCATCAAGCTGTCAAAGGCAATAAAATGCTACGTACCTAATCTTTCCTGTTAACCATAATGTAGGCAATGCAATTACATTGTTGCAGCAAATTGGCAAGAATTGGAGGAAGAATTAATGTAAAAACCTGTGAAATTTTCTGTTCCAGTAAATGGTGTCATTCATATTTAAAAATCTGGTAAAGAAATATTAAATATAAAGTGAATTAGCAATAAATACTTATTAGGCCAATTATCTTTCTCAGCAGTTTTAGAGACATGTTTTTAAGTATATAAGCAAGGAAAAATCAATTAACATCACAAAGTTCACTATTAAAATTAAAACCTAGTGATAATTAAAACCTAGGTGAAATGGAAAGTAGCAACACAAATATAATACATGGAAATGAGAGAGGACAGATAAATTTAATTTCAATAGTACTCAGAATGCTTTGAGTACAATTTTTCCATAAATGGTAGCTCCATATGCACAGAGAAGAGGAAATTATAGATGACTACGAAATTACATAATTAAATGTAAAACACACTGTAAATGACCTCTGTTTGCAAAACTCAGTTTTGTAAGGAACACAGAGATCCCCCTCTGTAAAGGTACAATCATTAATTAAGGGCCTATAAATGCCAGGCCTAGGGATTAAAAAGATGAGGAGGGGCTAAAACCCAGAGGAGGCCCAAATCTTCTGAGGATGTATGAATAAATCATTGCAATTTATAGTCTTCTTTTCATGTACGCCAAGAAAATAGAAGACATTTATTTTCACATTTGATCTAATCCTGCCTTGTATTTTCTTATTGGTGCATGGCAGTGATAAGACTGGCTCTCCAGGTTTATTTGACATAGGCATTTTAATTTATTCATTATTCAATTAATTCAAAGTTTAACGCCCATCACTGCTGTTTTTCCTGGTTCCACCTTTCCCTGTCCCCATCCCCACAAGAAAATCATGTCTAGGTCGGGCGCGGTGGCTCACGCTTGTAATCCCAGCACTTTGGGAGGCCGAGGCGGGTGGATCACGAGGTCAAGAGATCGAGACCATCCTGGTCAACATGGTGAAACCCCGTCTCTACTAAAAATACAAAAAATTAGCTGGGCATGGTGGCGTGTGCCTGTAATCCCAGCTACTCAGGAGGCTGAGGCAGGAGAATTGCTTGAACCCAGGAGGCGGAGGTTGCGGTGAGCCGAGATTGCGCCATTGCACTCCAGCCTGGGTAAAAAGAGCAAAACTCCCTCTCCCCAAAAAAAAAAAAAAAAAAAAAAAAACCATGTCTATTTAAAGACATGGGCTCCATTACTGGAGCCTAAAGGATTCCAGTAATATGGACACTCTCTGAACTGCATTCTATCCAGCGGATGCTGGCTCCACTTGCTGAAGGTTCAGCAAACTGATTTCTTCTTTGCTATCTCATCACTGCTTTGATTCTTGTTGCCATTTGGGTTTTCTCTGTGTTCTCATGGCATTGGCCATGTGTACTTTGCCCCAACAAATCAAACCTCCCCTTTCATTTCCCTCCATAGCAAGCTTATCAGTCAGCAGTATCAGCCACCTGCATCCTGCCAAAACATGAAATAAGACCTGCCTATCCTTTCCACATGCACCAAAACCACTACTAGCTCTAGCACTTTTTTCTCTTACTTTCTGTCTCTTTCTCTTTCACTATCCTTGCTTTAAGCAGAACACAGTCTATTTCTACTCAGATACATCTACATTATGTTGAATTTTCACTTTAGAGTTCCAAATAGAAAGTAGAACAAAAGCATTTCTTCCCTTTTTTGGCTTTTCTTCAGTAAACCACTCCTCCCTCCCTCCCTCTCTCTCTCTCGCTCTCTCATGTATTCGGTACTTCCCCTCCTTCTCTAGACAAAAAGAAGAGCTTTCTCATTATATTTTCTGTTAGCGGATACATACCACATACTCTATTATTACGTTTCTTCCAGGGAGTTTAAAACCACATACTTTAGCTCTAATTATGGACAGGTTTCAAGGATAGGAAACACTTCTTTCTGGTAAGCAAAACATTTACAGAAAGGTATCGTAAGAATTGTCCCTATTAGACTCATGATATTATTACAAGTATGGCATAAGAAGATAATGTTAATGCTGTGAAAACATAAAGATATAAGATTAACTTAGGAGACTGACGATGGTTCCGAAAAATATGAGCTTTTAATTGAAATAGTAAGGATGAGCAGAATGTCCAAACATTGAAAAGACAAATACTAAAAATCAAAGATCTATCTATAGCTTTAGAAATACATGTATTGATCAACAAAACATAAAACATGTATAGTACAGCTGCCTACCAAGATCCCAGCCCCAAAATATATGATGTCCTGCCCCTAAGGCTAATATCACTGCTGCCTACACTGGGCAAGGATGGAGAAGGAAGGCTGAGCATGCTCATGTGCCCTGAGGACAAGTAGCACCACTGGTGCTATGGGCTGCTGTGCCAGTGAGTCATGGGTGGGGTGCGTGCCACACAGCTGCCTGTCTGTGTTGCTGCACTGAAAATAACCCTGTCCTTACTAGTGGCAAGCCTTCAGTGCAACTGCCACTCTCCCCACCTAAGCACTCAACCAACAGCCTAGGGACCAAGCCGCCCCTGCCTATTAACATCAGCACCTGAATGAACTACCAAGGGGCCTGAAGACAAGTCCATTGACCTGGTCCCATCTCCCCAGGACATGAGCATGACACTTAGGGACCTGGAAATTGCCCAGACTAGCCCACAACCATTGGCACTTGAACAACTTTCCCAGAGTATAAGGTTGGGCCAACACAACTTGTAGATACCACCAAAGCTGGCACCCACTTAGATGTGCCACCAACAGGCCACAAGACTGGTCCCCCAACCTGATACAGTCACTGCCAATACCAGGTTGGACAGTGTAGGTTCCAGTGGGTTGCCCCAGTGCTGTTACTGCCATCACCCATATTATGCACATTGCCCAGGAACCCAAGACTCCACCCACCCACATGCCCAGCCCACTGCTGCCACTACTGGTATCTAAGCAAGCCACCTGGAGGCACAAGAATTGGTCTACCTGGACATGCTAACACAGGACATTAAAGGATCCTGTCCTTCATGCTTGGGGCTGGAAGATAGGCATGCTGAGATCACTACTATCACCCCAGGGGCCCAAAGACTAGCCCATCTGGAATTCCAGTTCCCAGCAAAACTACCTCTCAGCTTCCACTAATAATTGTACCCTAAGCTACCAAAGAAATAGCAGATACCACTGATGCTGTTTAGAAATACAAAAGAGACTACACCACTGTATACAGCCAAAATTAAACCCAAAGTGCATTATCTGATCATAGATACATCTATCACAGATACATCTTCAAGAAAAAGTCCTTCCCTATAAAGAACATTTTGAAAATTGGAAGAAGTGATTGTTACATCAGATGTTCAGAAATATAAGGACACAGAAAACATGAAAATGCAAGGAAATATGACATCACTAAAGGAACAATAATTCTTCAGCAACAGATCTCAATAAAAAATATTTGCAAAATCCCAAGTAAAGAATTCAAAACACTTATTTTTAAAAAGCACTGCAAGATACAAAATAATTCTAAAACATAATTTTAAAAATCAGAAAAACGATCAAAGGTATGAATGAGATTTTATCAAAGAGAAATAAAAAAAAAAAACCCACAGTAATTCTGGAACTGAAGAATTCATTGAATGAAATGAAAAATTCATTTAAAACACTTAACAATAGAGTGTATCAAGCAGAAGGAAGAATCTCAGAATTTGAAAATAGGTCATTTGAAAAAATATATTCAGATTAAAAATAAAGAAATATAAGTAAAAGAGAATGAGCAAAGCCTTAGTGACATTTGGGACAACGTAAAGTAACAAAGTATTCAAAGTATCAGTGTCCTTGAAGTCAAAGAGAGAATGAAAGGATTACAAAAGCTATTTAGTGAAATAATCAATGAAAACTTTAAGTTTAGCAAAATAATTTGGCATTCAGATACAGGAGGCTTGGAGACCCCTAAATAGATACAATGCAAAAAGGTCTTCTCCATAGTATATTATAGTCAAATTATGTAAATTATAGTCAAATTATGTAGTACATTATAGTCAAATTATAGTCAAAGACAAAGATATTCTAAAAATGGAAACAGAGAAGTATCTAGTCATCTACAAAGGAACTGCCATTGGACCAACAGTGGGTTTCCCAACAGAAACCTTACAGGCCTTACAGGATATAAAGGGATGGTATATTGAAAGTGATAAAAGAAAAAAGAATTACCACACAAGAATACTACATCCAGCAAAATTATCTTTTATAAATGAATAAGAAATTTCATCCTTGCCAGACAAGCAAACACTGAGATGATTTATCACTAGACTAGCCCTACAAGAAATGTTCAAAGAAGTCCTAAACCAGGAAGCTAAAGTATGACATTACTGTCATGAAAACACAAAAAGCTATAAAACTCACTGGTAAATCAAACACACAAATAAGAGAAAGAATTCTAGTGGTAACACTATGTAAAACCATCAAACTACAATAACAAATAATAAAATTTAGAAAAAAGTACAAAAATATATAAAACAACCAGAAAACCTTTAGCAATATGACAGGAACATAACCTCACATATCAACAATAATTTTTAATATAAATGAATTCTTTACTCAAAACATATAGACTGACTGAATAGATTTAAAAAAAAAAAAAACATGATCCAACTATACGTTGCATACAAGAAATGCACTTTACTATGAAGACACAGAGATCAAGTAAAGGGGTAGAAAAATAATCCATGCAAATGGAAACCAAAAGCAAGCAGGAGTAGCTATATTTAAATCAGATGAAACAGACTGTATGTCAAAAACAGTTTATAAAAGACAAGATCGTTTTATAATGATACAGTGATAAATTCAGCAAGAGGATATATCAATTCTAAATATATATGCACTCAACCCTGGAGCACTCAGGTTTATAAAGCAAATATTACTATATCTAAAGAGAGAATCCAATAAATCAATAATAGCAGAGAACTTCAATGCCCACCACTAAACCTTAGATCTTCCAGTCAAAAAATCAACCAAATCAACCAAATCAACCAGAAATGCTGCTTTAAAACTGGACTTTAGATTAAATTGACCTCATAGATATTTACAGATCATTTTACACAAGGCTGAAAAATACACATTTTTCTCATCAGCACACAGAACATTCTCCAGGATAGATTATGTTTTGGGCCACAAAGCAAGTCTCAGCAAATTTTCAACAATCAAAATCATATCAAGTATCTTCTTAGATGACAATAAAAACTAGAATCAATACAAAGTAGAACTTTGAAAACTATACAAATTCCTGGAAATTAAACAACATCCTCTTGAATGACCATTGGGTAAATAAAGAAATTAAGATGGAAATAAAAATTTCTTAAAACAAATGAAAGTGACAACACACACACACCAATATTTGTGGAACACAGAAAAACAGTGCTAAGAGGGAATTGTATCAAAATAAATGCCTACATCAAACAGGTAGAATGATTTCAAATAATCTATTGATGAACCTCAAAGAACTTGGAAAGCAAGAACAAAACAAACCCAATAGTAACAGAAGACAAAAGAAATAATAAAAATCAGAACAGAAATAAACCAATTGAAGGCTAAAGAAACAATTCAAAGGATCAGTGAAATTAAAAGATGTTTCTTTAAAAATATAAACAAAGTTGACAAATCACTAACTAGGCTAATGAAGAAAAGACTTAAACAAAATTAGAAATAAGAGACATTACAATAGATATCACAGAAATACTAAAGATCATCAGAGACTATTACAAACAACTATATGTTAACATATAGGAACACTTAGAGGAAACTTAAATTTCTGGAAACATACAATCTACATAGATTGAATCAGGAAGAAATAAAAAACTTGAACAGATCAATAACAAACAGCAAGATTGAATGAGAAATGAAAAGTCCAATGAAAAAAAGCCCAAGACTGTATGGATTCACAGCTTAATTCTACCAAACTTACAAAGAAAAACTAATTTCAAACCTCCTGAAATTATTTCAAAACGTTAAATGGGAGGGAACCCTCCATAATTTAATCTATGAGGCAAGAATTACCCTGAGACTGAAACCTGACAAGGGCAACATTTTAAACAAGAAAAATATGGGCCAGTATTTTTCCTGAACATACATGCAAAAATCTCAACAAAATACTAGCAAACCAAATCCAATTGCACATCAAAAATACGACACACCATGACCAAATGGAATTTATACCAGAAATGCAAAGATTGTTTAGCATACATATATCAAACATATATACAAATAAATCACAAATATACACAATTGAATAAATATCTCGATCAACAGAATGAAAGACAAAACCATATGATCACCTCAATAGACACAGAGAAAGCATTTGATAAAATTCAGCATCGCTTTATGATAAAAATTCTTAATAAAGAAGAAACATACCTAAAAATAATAAAGGCCATATATGACAAGCCCACAGCTAACATCAAATTGAATGGAGAAAAACTAAAAACTATTTTCTAAGATCTGGAAAAAGGCAATGATGCCTGCTTTTAAGTCTTCTATTCAACATAGCACTGGGAGTCCTAGTCAGAGCAATGAGGCAAGAGAAATAAATAAAAGGCACACAAATAGGAAAAGAGAAACTCAAATTATCCCTCTTTGCTGACTGTAAGATGTTATATCTAGAAAAATCTAAAAATTCCACCAAAAAATTCCTGGTTTTGATAAATTTAGTAAAGAGGTAGGATACAAAATCAGCATACAAAAATTAGGATTTATAGACACCAGTCACATACTAGCCATACGGATCATATTAATATTATTAAAATGACCATCTTATCCACGTCTACATATTTACTGCAATTCTTATCAAAATACCAACAACATCTTACACAGAAATAGAAAAAATAATCTAAATTTTGTTTGAAACAAAAATAGAGCCTGAATAGCCAAAGAAAACAAAATAGAGTGTCACACTACCTGATTTCAAACTATATTACAAGGTTATGGTAATCAACATAGCATGCTATTGGTATAAAAACAGACATATAGACCATTGGAATGAAAGCGTTCAGAAATAAGTCCACATATTGACAGCCAACTGATTTTCAATAAATGTACAAAGAATACACACTGGTGATAGGCCAGTCCCTTCAATAAATTATTCTGGGAAAACTGGACAACCAACAACCATATACATGTAATAACTGAGTGAGTTAGAAGGAAACAGCATGCTCTGAGTTCAAATTAAGATTCCTTTATTCAGCCAGCGACGGCGAGTCAGCTCACATTCGAAATTTCTTGGCCCTGAGGAAGGGGTTTGATTTTCTTTATATCTTGATTTAGGTAGGGGAGGGGGCAGCCTAGCTGAAGCAGAATTTTACAGAAGCAGAACAAGCAAGTTAGGAGGAGGCTAGTAATTAGGAGGCAGAAGGTTCCCAGGACTGTTGGTTGCTAAGGGTATTTCTATACAATCACTATGGGGGGTAGTAGGGGGAACTTTCCATACAATCAGTCACCAAGGAGGGTATTCACAATAGCAGGTAGACTTGCCAAGCTGGAGGTGGTTATAATGGTTACAGGTGCTGTGAACAGTGTGAACCACTCTTAACGTTCAAAGCTTTGAGTGCAGTGGGACCCAGTAATGCACCTGAGGGGCTGCGGCAAGGCTAGGTTACTACATACAGTCAAGAATGAAACTGGACTTCTAACTCTTTCCATATACAAAAATGAAATCAAGATAAATTAAATACTTAAATGTAAAACTTGAAACTCTAAAACTACTAGAAAAAAAAGAAACATTAAAATACATCAATCTAGGCAAAGATTTTATGACTGGGACTTTGAGAGCACAGACAACTATAACAAAAATAGACAAATGGGACTATATTAATTTGGAAAGCTTCCACACATCAAAGGAAACAATCACCAGAATGAAGAGACAGCCTGTTAAATGGGAGAAAATATTTGCAAATTATTCATCTGACAAGGGAATAATATCCAGGATATGCAAGGAATTCAAACAACTCTACAACAAAAAACACTTTTAAATCCGTTAAAAAGTGAGCAAAGGGGCAAGGCACAGCAGCTCATGCCTGTTATCTCAGTGCACTGTGGACTGAAGTCGGAAGACTACTTGAGACCAGGAGTTTAAGGCCAGCCTGGGTAACATAGCAAGACCCCCATCTCTACAAAAAGTTAAACATTGAGCCAGGCACAGTAGCACATACTTGCTGTACCTCTAGTTACTCAGAAGGCCAAGAATGGGAGATCACTTGATCTCGGGAGTTTGAGGCTTCAGTGAGCTGTTATTCCACCACCATGGCACTCTAGCCTGGATGACAGGGTGAGACATTGTTTCTTAGAAACAAATGGCCAAAAGACAGTTCTCAGAAGACTTTTCTCAAAAGAAAATGTACAAATGGTTAAGAAATATATGAAAAATGTTCAACATTACTAATCATTTGGGAAATGCAAATAAAAATCACAAAGAAATATCACCTTGCCCCAGTTATGTTTATTTTAAAAAGACAAAAAAAAAAATGACATGTTGGTGAGAATATGTAGAAAAGGGAATTAGTGTACTTTTAGTAGGTATGATAAATTAGTACAACCAGTATGAATACCAGTATGAAGATTTCTCAAAAACTTAAAACACAGCTACAATATGATCTAGTAATCCCACTGCTGAATATTTGTCCAAAAGAAATCTGTATATCAAAGAGATACCTGTGTATTCATCACAGCACTATTCACAATAGCAAAAATATGCAATCAACATATATGTCCATCAATGGACAAATGGATAGAGAAAATATGGTGTATATACATAATGGAATACTATTAAGCCATTAATAAAAATGAAATCATGTCATTTTCAGCAACATGGGTGAAACTGGAAGTCACTATGTTAAGTGAAATAAGTCAGGCACAGAAGGACAGATATCACCATATTTTCACCCATATGTGAGATTTCAAAAACTTAATCATGTGGATATAGAGACTAGAATGATGGATATCAGAGGATAGGTAGGGTGTGAGTGGGAGGGGAAATGAAGAGAGGCTGGTGAGTGGGTACAAATATACAGTTAGATAGAAAAAATTAAGTTCCAATATTTGATTGACCAGAGTAGCGTGACTATACTTAACAACAACATATTGTACATTCCACAGTGGCTAGAGGAAAGGATGCAAAATATTACCAACATTTAGAAATTATAAATACTCAAGGGAATAGACACCCTGAAGTACTCACACTTCATCTTTACACATTCTATACATGTAACAAATACTCACATGTACCCATATAAAACACAGATCATTCCTGCCCAGAAGCATCCCTTCAAGGATGAACTTGCTGCTGTGTTCCTGCACATTTAGCAGATAGTCTTCAGCTCTCAGGATTTTCAGTGTCTGCCTTAGTTTCAGAAGTCACACTTATATATAATGACTAAGCAAGGTAAGTATATAAAGTCCCTGGAATTTTGCCCTGATATGAAACAGTCTGATGGCCGTTACTCACTCCAGATCTCCCTGCCACATTGGCTGGGGTTTTCTGGGTCCTATATTACAGTTTACTTCCATGGCCAAATTTTGCCTCTTCCCCTTCTTTCCAAAAAAACTAACCCTTAATCAACATCTTGAGCCCCAAGCTCCATTTCAGCTCCTGCAAAAACAGCAATGGGATGCAAGAAAGTAGGCCATACAATGGAGTTTTCAAGCTGGATTACAGACCTCCAGCAGGTGATGAGAACATTATCTCCAGTGGTAGGTCAAGAACATTCATTCATAAGGTGGTAGTTAATGCTCTACCAGTGGTAACTTGAGAAGGTATACTAGGAACATGGGGAATAAATTGGCACATGTAAGATCAGCCATTGCAATTTAGGAAGACTCTAGAAGGTGTAAAGATAACAGGATAGGATGGCTGTGGCTAAACGCCATTGATGGTCTATTTAGAAAAATAACATGCAGTTGAACTAACAAATCACCAAAAGCCAGGTACAAAAGCCAGAGGTTTGGTTGTCTACAAAGAAGCTCTAATTATCTGCAGTGGCAGGAAAGAAAAAGCCAAAACCAGGTACAACCTAATAGATCAAGTAGTTAAATGCCCAACAACAAGCAAGGTTAAGTGCCCAACCAAGGCAAGTCAGTTTTGCCACATCAGAACTCCAGTTAGGAAATCCTACATCAAAGCTCCAATTACGAAATCCCAGGATTCTGACATGTGAAATAGGGCAGCTATCCTAAGAGAGACGAGACAGAACCTAGTGGGTCAACTGATACGCTGTAGTAGATGTGAAGATGTGCCACTCAGATCATTTTTAAATGAAAAATCTGTGAAGAGTGTGCTCAGCACACTGTCCAACTGTCATTCCCTCCAAGGTTTGTCTGAACTGTAGAGAATAGCCTAGTCTGAGATCACACCCTTCCCAGGGCAGCCCAAATGCAGTTAACTGAGGGAGGAGGGGGTATAAAGTTTTGACAGTTCAGCCTGATGTAAAACACTCTTAACAAATTTGCTCCAGAACTATCTGCTGTATTGCTCGAAGCTTTGTCAAGTCTGTTCCACTGTTTGCTATGCCCAAACCAGTCTCCTCTCTTTTGCTTTAACAGACAACGTTCAGTACACATATTGAATCCCAAACTCCACTATCTTTTTCTAATGATGCCAAGTTATAACTCAAACAGCTCAGAAAGAAAACTATAGAGCAGGGATTAAAATGCAATTAGAAAGTATTTGTTTTGTTGCCTATAGATTAAAGTTAATGAAATATTTGATAAAGAAGTATTTGAGATGATTTCTTGCACATCTAAGAAACAGAAATTTTGGCATTTACTAAAACTATCCAATTCCTTAAAGTGCTAAAACAAAATATTGCCTTTTAATCTTCCACTTCAATTGTCCTTTGGTGTATTTCTATGTCTTTAGTTCAGGCTTAATATACTGCTCCTTCCTAGCCTGAAAATTCAGCAAATTATATTGATTCTCTGTTGTATCTAAGCTAAGTGTAACAAAGTTCATATTTATAAAGTAGATAATGCATAAGAATCAACTTAGATACAGTACATGCTTACTAAATCATCCAATTATTTGTAATAATTATCTCTAAATATCTTATTAAGGCTCAATAAATTAAGCCATAAAATTAGACAATATTGCAAAGGGGGTGAGCATAGAATGAAAAACAAAAATCTATGGTCTTTCAGCATTAAAACATCAAGGAAATAAAGAGAAACTGAGAATAGCCAAAAAAGAAAGGGTGAACCTATAGACAAAGTATGCCATAAGCCAAGTGAACAAAACCCTCACAAAAAGAAGGACTGGTCAATCATGTAAAATCCCATGAGATGTAAACTAAGATGAGAATTACAACAAGTAATCGGATTTTGCAATAAGGAGGTCATTGGTGGCCTTCGCAGAGTGTTTTTATGGTATAGTGGAGCTAACACATTGATTCGAGCAGATAAGGGGAGATAAATTAATCCATCTGTAAACTTTTTTTTGGATTTTTGTTATAAAAAGAGGACCAAGAAATGGGAAAGTTTGCTAAGCATAAAATGAGGGAAAATATTTTCTTATAAAAGATGAATGTAAAGATGCAATAAATAAACTAAGTTCCCTTGCAACTTCAAGATTCAGCAATCTAATCATATGAAGAACAGGGACGCAAATGCACTATTCTGCCTTGCTAGGTCAATTTTTTTTCATAAAGGAACTTTACCAAAGACTTTAATACATAAATGTAATTTTTAAAGATTCCTATTTTTCAGTCAAGTACTTTAAATTATGATCCGCTCTCTTAAACACCTGCTCACTTGCAATAGTCTTCAAAACAGCTCATTGTTAAACACCCAAGTTAACTTAACAATCTCTTAACAGGTTAAACACTAGCACTTAACTTCTAAAGTATATTAGCTACAAATTGAACATTAAGTAGAAAGCACTCAAGGCTATTTAAGGCTTTAGTGCCTTCTTATAAAGGTAAGTTATTTGCAATCAGGTACGGTTTCATTAGCTATTATGAAAATAAACCAAAGAACAATGTTTCTAATTGGTATTATAGGAAAATGTGTCTCTGTAATCTGAGCACTTTGGGAGGTAGAGATGGGAGGATTGCTTGAGGCCAGGAGTTCAAGACCAGCCTGAGCAACATAGTGAGACCCCAGTCTCTCCACAAAATTACAAAAATTAGCTGAGCATGGTGGTACACACCTGTGGTCTCAGCTACTCAGGGAGGCTGAGGCAGGAGGATCACTGGATCCCAGGAGATTAAGACTATAGTGAGCTATGATCACACCACTACACTCCAGCCTGGGCACCAGAGCAAGATTCTATTTTTAAAAAAAAGGAAAAAAAAAGGAAGAAAGAAAATATTTTTCTTTAGTCAAGCACTGAATCTAAGCAAAGGTTGAGGTTAAAGTAGCAGATCTTTTGCCCTTTCAGCCAATTTATTTTGTCTCTCTCTGGTTATTTGGCCAGGAATATGCAGGGACCCTGGAATGCAGATTATATTTAATTGACCATCTTTATCAGTACTTGTTTGCTTTGGGAAGCAGGAGGATGCCTGAGCATCTGCTGCCAGAGTTAAGTACACAGCTAACTATTCCTTTGGCTCCTGGCAATAACAGCATTACCACTCACCTTTCTAATTCCCCACCCTGCTGCCCAGAGATGAATTCTAACTGCCCACGGCTCAAGGTGAAGAGGTTGAAGCTAAGGCAAAGAGTTATCCCGATTTCCAGTGAATTTGTATTGTTAACAATTTAACTTTTCAAAGGATTTTGGAGTAAAGCAATCAACTCTCTGCTGGAGCTGGTCAGGACACGAGGCTGAGACTGCTGAATCAATATGTGGAAACCTGACTGACAACTCAGGTAATTTGATGCAGGATTTGGGACAACAACTGGAGATAAATTACTTAACACAGTTGGGAACCAAAATTGTGTTCAGAAAGAGAGACGTGTTTTCCTCAGAGGAGTGAGGAGAATTGTACTGACAGAAAAGTGATGAGCGCAAGCAAAACTCTTACAAACATTATTCCATATGCAACTGTAAACATTCTGGTGAATATCTTTGAATTGTCTTTGTAGGGGGTGGGGAAGTATTGTGAAATATATGTAAATCAACGGTGATATGAACGTCTTCTGTTTAAAATATGTAACTATAGAAAAGATACATACTGAATTGTAAGAAAATATCATAATACTTATTTTGTGGAGAGAAAACTGCAGCATACAAAAAATATTTTTTTACTTTCTAAATCATGAAGTCCTTTTAGAATTCAATTTGACTTATGACTAATCTTTGTAAAAACATTTTTATTATTGTTTATTTGAATTTTTAACAAGCTTGTATTTGTGTAATAAAGGAAGGTTCTCCCTCTTCACACCCCTCATCCTCACCCACTAACTTAGCATTCCCCTGTAACGCAATATATTTCGTATTTGAAGTAACCAAGATAAATAGATCTGGCCACTTGGTCAACCCTAGAATGTGTGCAGTGAAGAGGGAAAGGAGAATGCAGAAAGGGGCAAACTCAATTACTTATTCACTGTCATAGTTACTGCCAACTCAGAGAAGATGCATTCTTTTTCACATTTGCAAGCAAACAAATGTTTGAAAGCATTGCTGGATTTCTGCATCGCTTCAGTGAAGACTTAAAAGAGTAAGGTAAGTGCCTCTGATGTAACAGATTTGTTTCAGGCTTTTCAAAATTTAATTTTCTCGTTCTGATAGGATCCTAATATTGTTTTGAGGAATTACCTCCTTTAGTAAGGTTTGCTGCTGCCATATTCAAGGGAAGTTGACACATGGCCTGGGTTAAGCCAGTCAGATGCTTCCTCTTGAGCAGGATAAAGAAAACAGAAATGACTGGAATTTCATTCTAGCAGCCATAACCCACTCTGATTTTTACTCTTCCAAGACTCTTGTGCTTTTTGCTTTCTAGCTTTTGGGACTACCTGACCTGCTTCTTTCTTTTCTTTTTTTGTTTTTTGTTTTTTGTTTTCAGGTTTGTTTTGTTTTGTTTTTGAGGCAGAGCCTCACTCTGTCGCCCAGGCTGGAGTACAGTGGCATGATCTCAGCTCACTGCAACCTCCACCCCCCAGGTTCAAGCAATTCTCATCCTCAGCCTCCCCAATAGCTGAGATGACAGACGTGCATCACTACACTTTGCAATTTTTGCATTTTTAGCAGAGATAGGGTTTCACCATGTTGTTGTGGCCTCATGTGATCTGCCTGCCTCGGCCTTCCAAAGTGCTGGGATTACAGGCACGAGCTGTCATGCCTGGCCCCTGCTTGTTTCTAAGCCCTATGCTCATCATGCCCAGCATTCCATGAATTCTGTAATCCTCCATCATTTTCCCTATAAATTCCCTTTTATGCAATTCACCCAGAGTTGATTTCTGTTATTTACAATCAAAGATCTTAAAACTGATACAGAGGATCGTAATTGACTGGCCCTGATACTGATGATTCCATCATGGTTCTCCAAGAACATATTTCGGTGTGTGTGTGTATGTGTAAGTGTAAGTGTAAGTGTATGCGTAAGTGTAAGTGTGTGTATCTGTATGTGTATGTGTGTATGAGCAACCTCAGTGTGAGCTCTCCAACACTTGTGTTACCTTTTGACCACTTCCTTTAATGTCTTTGGCAACATGTGTATATCATTATGGTAGCAAAACTAAATCATTTTGCTTCCTTTCTTAGTGAAACTGTTCGAAAAGTTCAGTGATAAATACCAAATACCTAGGAATTATCCTAAGACCTTCCTCTACTCCACTGCCTTTATCCAATACCTCACCAAGTCTTAATGATTATAACTCCTAAATCTCTCTCAGGTCTACATGCAGCACTCTACCTGCACCACCACACTCTGGATGATGGTTGTTTCTTACCTGAGCAAATGCAAGCAAGAGCTGCCTGATAGTTCTGCTCATAATTACGTGTGTCCCTTTCCATTCTATTCCTCACATGTGGTCACCAGAACAATCTTAATGGAATAGTAAACATCCCACACCTTGTTTTTAACACTTTAGTAACTTCCAGAGGCCCTAAGGCAGTGTCCAACCTCATTAGATGCCCTCTAAGCCAAGCAGATTGACACCCCTCACTTAGCTCCTTACTTCACACAACATCTGTAGTCCACCCACACCGTCTTTCACCTCCAGCAAGAAGCTTTGATTCCTTCTTCACAGGGCCTCTTTACCTACTTCTACACAATTTGCTTCATTGTCTCCTCTGTACTTTTTTATAATTAAATCTTAAGCATCCTTCAGATATCAGCTAAATATCATGTCCCCAGAAATCACTTCCCACTCTTATTAACTAGATAAAATCCCTATCGTATGCTCTCTTTAGAACAATAAGAATTGCTTGACACCAGTTATCCCAGTTGTATTTGTACTGTAGGATTTTATTAAATATCACTCCTTTTCACTTCCCAACAATAGAGTACAAGCTATGTAAGGGTAGGGACAAAAATCAATCATTTTCATCATACCCACCCAGCCATAACCCACCTAGATTGTTACTCTTCCAAGAATCCTGTTGTGCTGCTTACTTTATAGCTTTTGGGAGTAGCTAAGCCCCAAAACAACTGAGTTTAGTGTCTGACACAGGAATTTGGTACTTGGTGATGAGAGAATAAGATCATTCTTGGGAAAATATGAATTCCTTGAGAACAGAAAATAAAATGTCTAACACAGGTACTCAGAAATATAGTGGTTAATATATCTTCTACTTGGATTTGGTGAGGAAATTTCTCACCCTGACAACTGACAAAAGATTCTACACATTTTCTTTATTACTTAAAGTCTCGTATACACTTTGTTTTTTAAAATTATGGAAAGAATGTGTCCAAATTTATGATTACTGTCTTATTAATCATGCTCAACAAGCCAGGCATGGTAGTCAATCATCTTTCATAAACAGTCCATGATACTATTTTTCATTCAACAGGGAACATTTTGGTGGTACGTGCCTGTAGCCCCAACTACTCAGGAGGCCGAGGCAAGAGAATCACTTGAACCCAGGAGGTATAGGCCACAGTGAGCCAAGATCATGCCACTGCACTCCAGCCTGGGTGACAGAGAGAGACTCTGTCTCAGAAAAAAACAAAAGAAATAATTAACTTTAGCAAAATGATTATCTTTTCCTCTGGCAGACTGCTTTATTTTAAATGTTTTTGAATAAATTCTTAAAGACATTTAGGGAAACTCCAAAGTTATGTAACAACCCTGCCCCAATTAAGTCTCAGACACGTGTCTTTGATTTTCTGGTGGCAATCCAGAAGTATAGATTTAGACTAAAATCTCAGCACCTACATCCACAATCCTCCCAAGGACCCCTGTGTTTGACAAGCCTTACTTGATCTGCTCTCATTTTCCAAGATTTCCCCTGGTCCTCTGATGCTAATGAGTGTTGGCAATTGTTCCCGTCTGAAGATAGCCACTTTTCTTTGTAACTAGTAGTGCCTTCATCCATAGATGGGCAAATCTCTTTCTCTGATAGCATTCGTCCTCACTGAATTTCAGAAAGATTCAAAACCGAAAACACTTACATAAACCAAAGGACCTTAAAATATCCATATGATGCTTAAAGCTAGGGAATATGTTTGGGTTATGTATGTTTGTTACATAGTAGGCCCTTATTGCATATTTGTGGGATTAGTACAGAATCTGTGAACTACATCATGGCGCCCATTCATTGTCCATTCAAACCTGCTCTACAGAACTAATTATTTTCCAGCACCTGGATGAAATAGAATGCTGTTTTTTTTCCCCTACAACTGTTAGATAATAAAATATGCTAGGAACAACCAACTGTAAAGAGCTAAAATATTTTGGGGTTCAGTAATCATTATAGGTGATTTATCACAGCTTATGCTTATCTCCCAATCTGTCATAATTGCATTAGAGAGTATCTTCCTGGGGCTACTTTGGGTCAGCAGGAGTCAGACCTCCAGATGATGGGCACATTCTCAGAGATATCCAGTAGGCATTCAGGAAAATGAATCTTGGAATATTTGGCTGTGCTTTCCTATAGGAAATCTGGGAACTTTACTGGTTAATATCTACATGGCAGTAAGGTAGATAACTTGTTTGTAAATTGAGTTTTAGCTTTGCTTTTATCAGCAAAAAGTATGTGTAAAATGGTATCTGCCTTTGTTTTGTGTTGCTATAACTAGAATACCTGAGACTGAGTAATTTTTAAAGAACTGAGGTTTATTTTTAACAGTTCTGGAAGCTACAAGTGCAAGATCAAGGAGGCCATATCTGGTGAGGGCATTCTTGGTGTGTTTTCCCATGGTGGAATGTGGAAGGGTAAGAAAGGGGGGAGTGGGGGGGGGGAGGACTCACATAAGCCCAAGAGATTGAACTCACAGCTTACACCCCTTTTGTAATCAGCCCTAATGCATCCATGAGGGTACACCCCCTCATGAACTAAGCACCTTTCATTAGGCCCCAGCTTCCAACACTGTTGCATTGGGATTAAGTTTCCAACATATGCTTTTGGGGGACACATTTAAACTATAGCAGTATCGTTCAAGGGTGAATTGAAAATGACATTCTTCCCTACTCTTAACAGTGCTAAACTGGACCCAGGGAGAAAGACTCAGAAAATGCTTTCAGACTAACTAATTTTATAATTCATTGTACTAATTTTATAATTGTCATTCAAGATTAAGCAATAGCACCTTAGATACTCTGTGGCACAGGTCTCAACAGGCACTGATAAGAAATGTGGAAATGGGGTTCCAGCCATCTCCCACAAATAGAGGGCCTTCTCCCCTGTGGAAGTGGGATGTCTGGCAGTCTAGGACTATTTTGTCCTGTAAATCACAAAATCTACAATTTCACAGCCCTATATTTTTGTTCCTTACTACCTTAGATAAGGAAAGTAGATGAATAAAATGTTCAGAAGGAAGATTCACAGTTGAAAGTAGCAAGAAAGAAGCTTTCTTATTTCTAACATATTTCTCTTAGTAGATGTGCACGTTTTTTTTTTCTTAAAGCACAAGATATTTACCCCAGAGATTGGAGTATTTTATAAGGGTATGGTTTTTGCATTGACAGCCATATTGTGACATTTGTACCTGAAGGAAGCCAAAACTAACATATGGAAGTCAAAAAATACAGAGAACATTCAGATCCTTATTAAAGTTTCAACCCCAGAGAAAATTGTTCCCAGATCTATTCAATAATGTCCCTTTTTTACTTACTAAAGCTTTAATTTGTGTATTAGTTCATTTTCACACTGCTGATAAAGACATACTCTAGACTGTGTAATTTACAAAGAAAAAGGTTTAATGGACTCATAGTTCCACATGGCTTGGGAAGCCTCAAAATCATGGCAGAAGGTGAAAGGCACATCTTACATGGCAGCAGGCAAGAGAGAAAAATGAGAGCCAAGCAAAAAGGGAAATCCCTCATAAACCATCAGTTCTTGTGAGACTTACTTAGCACCATGAGAACAGTATGGTGGAAACTGCCCCCATGATTCAATTATCTCCCACCAGGTTCCTACCACAACAGGTGGGAATTATGGGAGCTGTAATTCAAGATGAGACCTGGGTGAAGAAACAGCCAAACTATATCAATTGGTTTTTAGTTCTATGCATAACCGACTTATGATTAGCTATGAATGCCCAAGGGAGACATTTCCCAGTTGGCTAACTGCTGCCTAGTTTATAGTTTTTATAGCTATCTTACCCTCAACTCCAAAGACACAAACCCTCTGCCAAGCACAGTGGCTCATACCTGTAATCCCAGCACTTTGGGAGACTGAGGCAGGCAGATCACTCCAATCCAAGTGTTCAAGACAAGCCTAGGCAATATAGCGAGACCCTGTCTACTTAATGGACTCTGAGTCCATTAAACCTCTTTTCTTAATAAATACATTTTTAAAAAAAGACACAAATCCACTCACTGAGGAAAGCTAAATAGTGCGACCTCTTCCAAGAACTCAAAGAAGGCCACTAGAGGGAAAGTATAACAGGAAGGAATCTTCTGCCCCTATTCCTTTACTTCCAAACTCGATGGTGAGGAGGTACTTTGATCCTGCAGTTTGATTATTTTGAAAGATGTAGGCCTGCTCCTAATCACAGGCACCAGGAATTGTTGCTGTCAGTTCTTAGGTTATGCCCAAATCTATCCAGGATTTTCTTCATGACCTTGACATTAAAGTTTCCAGACATGATGAAATTAAGATGCTAAGATTCCAATGAAGAGGAAACAAACCACTGGGTAAGATGTAAAAGAAACTAGGGTGTCAGGGGCAGGGAGAGGTAGAAAAAAATAACATCAAAGGAGGAGATGGCTTCAAAGTGCCCATCTTATCTAGGCACCCTGTGAAAGGCAACAATGTGAAAAGGAAAGAGTGTTTTATGTCAGCTACCTGTCTCCATCTGCACCCTTTTGTTGTGAAGAATGATTGTTTTCCCTTTGCTGACAAATTGCTCTTGCAAAGCCTTTCAAACTGTACCAAAAATACCAGAGCAGTTAGAAAACAAATGGTCCTGGAACATGTTTAAATGTTTCTTTTCCATCTTTCAGTCTTGAATCCCATATCTGACTCCCTTTGGGGGTGACTCTGCCTCTTTGTAATAAATCAAGTACTACATATAAAGGCTATATATGTCATTCTTTTTAGTAAACCCTTAAAGTGGAAAGAAAAGTACCTGTTGCAGTTTTTGGTTTTTGTATTCTCCAGGTGTCCACCATAAAAATTTGTGCTGGAATCTATACTTACTCTAGCTTATGAAGGACACACTTCTCTGTGTTTTGGGCAAATTCCTTCTCATTCATCTGCTTGTATATTACTTCCTCTCAACCCCTCCCTGCCTTTCATATTGCTATGCAATGGAGTTTTACTTAGATGCTGTACTAAATCATCAATATTTTATTGCTGGTTCTAACTATAATTATTATCAAAATAACTATACATATAATGTACATTAATAGCTCAACATTTTGCAGAAAGATTCTAAAGATGCTTCTTCCCAAGGAGCAGTGAAAATTTAAATTACTTTCAAATACAGGTACTACTGATTCCTAAAAACCTGGAATGCGAAGAAAGGAAATGGGAATCTAATCTCTGTCCTGTGTCCAGAGGGCAATTATTTTTTCCCCACTTGCCAAGAAGATAAGTGAAACGAAAGAATGTGCTTACCCAAAGCTACCATGAGTATGCAAATGACTTTGGAATTTTTCCAATGATTTTAACCAAATATTCAAACCATAACAAGTATTCCCTGTGGCATCGTTGAAGCATGCCGCAGTTATACATTATAAATGGAAGCCAAATCACACACTTGTGTAAAATGACTGGTATAGCAGAAAAACAAGTTATGTATTTAATAAGCAATCTCAAGCTTGTAATGTAGTGAAACCCACTTGTAATTTCTTTCATATTTTTTTTCCTTCTGCACACACTGGTCATTTTTAAAGCTCTCTACAAGGCTTTTATAAAAATCAACTTAGCCAATATACCATCACTCCAATTTTCTTTGCCCATTCCTTTGAAAAACTGTACCCCATTCACCAGTGTTTGTCATATCAAAATGCACAAAATGTGTTTGTACGGCATTCCTGAAAGCATGGTTTTTACTCATTAAATATGTATGTTAAAGAAAAAAGCCCTCAATATGTGTTGACACTCCATACAGGCATGCTTTCTATCTTTTCCAGCCTGTGGGATGCTTTTACAAACAAAAGCCATTCATTCCTCTACCAAAAGAAGGCTGTTATATACTACTTCCCCATGATTCTGATTGCCTTAATGAAGTAGCGTCATGGGCATTTTTGCTGATTAAACACAAGACTACTGTTAAACATCCAAATACTGGATATGGCAGTCAATTCCCAAACAGCCTAACCTGAAATCTCGCCAAAAAATAGAAACTGTGCATTCAAAGATGAAATTATCTATTGTTGCCTTCAGCAGACCCTTTACTAGTTGGGTTCCCTCTCTACTAAATTACTTTGATTCCCGCGACATTTCACGTTTCTTTAATTAGATAATTATCTGACTCCATTTGAGCTATTTGTAAACGTGTTTTAATGCATCCAACTTCTCCGAATGAATTGCATTGTTTAACAGGCATCCAAACAGACTGTCACGTATCAGACAGGTTTAAATATTATACTGATAATTAATTTCCCCTTGAGATAATAAGAAATTTCTCTTTAGTCAACTTTGATTGAAAAGGAAACAAGACAGTAGTTTACCAGTGAGGGCATATTGGCTTAGGTATTCATTGTATGTTAGATCTATTTTTAACCTTAGCTTTATGTTTGAGCCAAAAAAGATCATCCACTTCCTGAGGATTTTTCTCCCCCTTTGCTGATTAGCTATAGAATGAGGAGAAGCACCTGACGGGCCACATTAAGAAGGATGCTAAGCAGTTTATAAGTCTCAGTAATTAATGACTATTTTTATCACAAAGAATATAGACTGGCTTCTTCCATCTATCTGAAACTCAATGTAAGCCCTTATAAGCCTCAATGCAGCATAATTGGTGCAATAGAGCTGAAAATGAGATGGAGGATATAATGCAGCTTCAGTAATCCTGCCGTTAGCTAAAATGGAACAGTAGAAGCCCCTGGCAGCCTCCAGTGTGTCTGCCACTAGTATTTAAAGCCAGCCAGCTGTCTATGGTTCCTTGCGAAACGCACATCACTGCTTATACCCTTAAATAGAGTTCAAATGTTTGAAATAATTATATTTATGAGAATGATTTACTGTGGTAAACAATTTGTTTCTCAGCCTTTTGGCTGTAATTGGATATTTTCTCCAATTAGGAACAATCATGGACTGTGTACTTGTATCAGTTTTTATTCTGACCACCGTGTGCTTATAATGTGCTCTCAGACCTCTGGGGATGAACAAATGGGTTTTGCTTTCTCAGTGTTATTAAAAAAAAACACTCTCTTGTAAATCATAATATGCTAATAATAGGTCTGGGACTCAACTGGGGAAATGAAAACAGCTTCACACTCACAAAAGCATGCTAAGTGAGACCACAGTAAGTACTGGGTAATGTGTTTGTTTTAGATTTGTGACTATCCCTTCAATAGCCTGGATAGCATTGCATTGTCTAACCCACCCACAATCACAAATAAGTTCCTTACAGGTTTATACCACATGGCGGAAGGAAAAACTAAAAAACAAAAGTAAAAATTAAAAATAAAAAAAGGATGGGGATGGGAATTTCTTCTAGGAAATCCCGAGACTGTCAGGGTTATTTTCAGCAACCTGTTTGAACAGCATGTATGCATTTCACTCATGTTTTTCCTGAGAAAACTGGCACCACCCACCATAAAAATAAACGACTGGTTTCTTTAAAACGCGGCTATGTCTGAAGATCCACTAGCAGTGTCTTCCATGAGCATTATATCACATCTACATGCCACCTCTCTCGAAAGTTAGAAAGTCTTTCTGAATAATTCTCTTGAAATATGCTATTCAGAAATTGAAAAAATCATTGAAGAAACCAAATGGAATAAGATTAATCAGAGGTGTGCTTAGTGTCATCTAAAGGGGTCCAGGGTGGTCTTAGTTAACCAGCAGCCCCAGGGGCGACATTTCCCTTCTATCTGATTCACTTTCAAAGTTGAATCTTAGGCAGTCTGGTGTTCAGGCCGATTATGGTAGCAGCACCTTTCCAAGACAGGTAGTGGGAGCAGACCAGGGGACTGGGCTGGAGGCAGATCACCACCAGTCACAGAGAGTCCTTGTCTGGAAACCATTATCAAATTTGGGGGATTTCTCTCCCTTCCCAATACCTGAATTCAGCCTAGGTCAGTTATTCGGTGTTTCTTTCACAAAAGCAGTTTAAGCTATTCTAGTAAGTGTGAACCTTAAGGTTCATGAAAGTTGCATTTGTGCTCAGGTGACCTTGTCTACAATACAGCCAGGTCGCACTGGTCACACTGTGATAGAAAGCCAATAATCCTTGGGCCAGGGTTGGAAATCTCCAGGCCAGGTTACATCATACTGCCAAGCGACACATAGTGTAGGCCCTGAGAGATAGATTAGTGGGCCTACCGGCTATCATTAATCTTATAGCTATGATATGTCTCTTATATTATACTACAGTTAGATTTAACATCATAATATGGATAAATCTAATGAGATAGAGAAACAGTTGTAGTTCAAATCTTTTAAGAATGACTGTAAATGATGAAATCTTATGCTTGAATGGAAGTCTCAACACTACCTATTTCATTACATGTGACAAAGGGCTTTCAACATGAGTTACAGTCTTCTAATATTGTCTATTATCTACTTCATATAGTCTTTAGTAGGGGTAAAAATTCCACGGGCATCATAAAGGTCCAAGAATGGCTCTAACTGTTAAATGAAAAGCAAAATGTAACAAAAGTAAAATTTAAATTCACTCACTGCAAGCGAGACACTAACAAAACAAAATAGACGAAGTATTAACTGTTCTTTTGACTATTCTTACAAAGCTTAAAATTTTGCTAATTGAAATTATACAATTTCCTGAAATCTAGATTTGGACATAGAAAATTTTATTCCTCCTAAGCATAAGGCTGAATAGTATGAAGATCCAAAGTTAAAGCATATAGGCAGTATTACACAGGTGATGTAGCACAATGGTTAAGATTGCTGGACTCTGGAGTTAGATCTCCTGGTAGTAATTTCTAATTCTTACAATTATCAGCTATGTAACCTTGGTAAAGTTGTTCATTTAATCTGTAAAATAGGGATAATAATGAAATGATCAAATAAGCTGATGCATACAAATACTTAGAATAGTACAAGTGTATAGGAATAACTCAAGCATTAGCTATTGTTAGTGTATAGGAATAACTCAACAAGCATTAGCTATTGTTATATTTGCAAAAAAAAGGTATTGCTAAAATTTCTGTGTTTGCATATATGTATATATATGCACATGTATGTATCCTTTATATGTATGTATATATATACACACCCATCCATTGCAAAGCACATTTCACATGTATATCTATATGCATATGTATGTATGCTTTATATATATGTGTATATATATGTGTGTGTATAAACACACATACATCCAGTGCAAAGCACATTTCACATATATTATTTGATCATCATCAACCAACAAACTTGCAAGATAGTAAGTATAAATATTATTTAGTAAATGAATAAACAGAAACCCAAATATGTATGTTACTTTCCAACAATCACATACTTAAAGTAGTGGGGCAACAGCAATGACATCCTTTGATTTTGACATTCTGACATTCAAAGTACTTTCACTTAAACCCTGTCACTGGCTTTTTTATTTCCATAAAATTGAGGAACAGGTGGTGTTTGGGTACATGAGTAAGTTCTTTAGTGGTGATTTGTGAGATTTTGGCACAGCCATCACCTGAGCAGTATACACTGTACCCAATGCATAAGCTCCCTCACTGGCTTTCTAAGAGTACTGATGGTTTTGGTAGGAATGACTCTGGTGGTGACAAAGTACAAATGAATGTAGGAACAGGCAGTTAGGAAAGAGAAGATTAAATTTCCCTGAAGCAAATCAGAGAAACCAGAGTTCCCCTTTCCCAAGGTGGGTCATAGAAACAAGACCACCTCTTTCCCAAAGACAACCATAAAAGTTACAAGTTTTAATTTTTTCCTACTTTTGTGTTTAGCAGCTGGTTAGAAAAAAAAATTATCTGACCCACCCTTGTTTAATAGATCATAAGACCCTCATTTTAGAGGTATTCTGGTCTATATGTAGTAAGAAGGAATGTTACAACAGAGAGGCCAGAAAAAATCTGAACAGACAGGCTTTGCTGGATTTATTCACTCAGTTTATTAGTGTTGAATCATACCCTTTGTCCAATCACATTTCTACATGGTCTATTCTTCATTCAACGTAAGCATAAAAATGGATAGTTTTTCCTGTACCTTTTGATCTTCATTTGGCTTCTGTGTCACATAAAATTGTGATTAAATCAAGTTGTTATGCTATTCTTTTGTTACTGTCTTCTGTTACAGCAGTATCGGCCACGACCCTTATGATGGGTAAGGAAAGCTATCACACCCTTTCCACTCCTGTCAAATACTGTTTATGACAAAAATAGTTAGTATCGTTTTATACTTTCCAATGTCATTGAACATTTTGAAAATATTAATTTTTTCAGTTCAGTACCCCTCCATCCAATTTAAAATTATTTCCTCATGGGATAACCATGGCTACATAGGACACAGTTCAATTCTTTACATTTTCTATAGGATCATCATAGTATTACATGGTTCTGTTGCTACAACGCTATTGCATTAAAATAATGCACCCCAGATAGGATTCCAAATTATAAATCTTTTAAGGCAAGAAAATAAAATCATTTTTTGCAACCACTCTGGAATAGAAGATGCTCATAAATTTATTGCTATTTGTGTTTAGAATACCTATACGTCTAGGTTTAGTTTTGTCTACTCCCTGTCCAGTCTCACATGTTATATTAAAATACTTTTAACTTTCATGACTCAGTCTGGTTGTTACAGAATTAGAATCAATAGATGTTCAAGAAGGCAAATATCTGCTCAATAATACAGAATAAAAAACAAAAATATATATAGTGGTCGTTGATTTATGTACATACACATATGTCTTATAAGATCAGGTGTTCTTTGCTACTGGAAACATTTAGAAGAAGCAACACATTTATCTATCACCAATATTGTAGTGAACATTCCTGACTCAGACAAAATGTTAGACAAAGGAACCTCTGAGATTCCGCGATCCCAAAGAAACTCTCAGTAGATCTGTCTCATGAGATGGGCTAAAAAGTTTTCAGGAAAATAATATTTTTCACTATATTTTCCATTTGATGTTTGAAGGTGAAGTTATCAGATCATATCTGCATAAAGGCAATAGCCATAGACTCTGGAATTCTGTGGACTTGGCTATGAATGCCAGTCCTGATGTTTATTAGTTACGCAGAATTGGGCAAGTTACTTAACCTCTATAAAACTGATTTGTAATTGGTAAAATTAGATTAATAACACCTATTAGATATAGGGTTAATGTAAAGATTGAAATGACATTTTTAATGCTGAGACAAACCTCAGCATAAAGTGAATGCACATTACATCATTGCTATTATAACACATAAATCAGTAGAAATAAAATTTTAAAGAGCCGTGTTAGCCAGGCACAATGGCTCATGCCTTAGCACTTTGGGAGGTCAAGGCAGGTGGATCACCTGAAGTCAGGGGTTTAAGACCAGCCTGGCTAACATGGTGAAACCCGGTCTCTACTAAAAATACAAAAGTTAGACTTTGGAGGCAGTGGGTCGGATCCAAGATGGCCGTTTAGGAACAGCTCAGGATCGCAGCTCCCAGTGAAAGCACAGAGGGTGAGTGGACGCCGCGTTTTTATTGCCCACAGACTAGGAAATTCCCGGGCGGAGGTGCTCCACGGTCGCCAGCGCGGCTGTTTCGGCCAGCGCGGCTGTGCCGGCCGGGGCTGCTGCTTTGCCCCGCACGGCTGCTTTGCTGGTGCCCCGGAGCCGGGGTTCTCCGTACAAAATACGCTGGTCCAGGGGCCCTTTTGGCTAGCGATTGGAGCCACGGGAAGTCGCCCATTCACTGGTTCAAAAAGGGGACTGAGCAGAGAACCAGGACAGTAGATTCCAGGGCAAAAAAAAAAAAAAAAAACGCCACAAACAATATATATGCACCCAATACAGGAGCACCCAGATACATAAGGCAAGTTCTTAATGACTTACAAAGAGACTTAGACTCCCACACAATAATAGTGGGAGACTTTAACACCCCATTGTCAACATTAGACAGATCAACCAGACAGAAAATTAACAAGGATATCCAGGACTTGAAGTCAAACCTGGACCAAGCAAACCTAATAGACATTTACAGAACTCTCCACCCCAAATCCACAGAATATACATTCTTCTCAGCACCACATCACACCTACTCTAAAATTGACCACATAATTGGGAGTAAATCACTCCTCAGCAAATGAAAAAGAACGGAAATTGTAACAAACAGTCTCTCAGACCACAGTGCAATCAAGTTAGAACTCAGAATTCAAAAACTAACCCAGAACCGCACAGCTTCATGGAAACTGAACAACTTGCTCTTGAATGTTGACTGGATAAACAATGAAATGAAGACAGAAATAAAGATGTTCTTCGAAACCAATGAGAATGAAGACACAACATACCAGAATCTCTGGGACACATTTAAAGCAGTCTCTAGAGGAAAATATATAGCAATAAGTGCCCACATGAGAAGCAAGGAGAGATAAAAATTTGACACCCTATCGTCAAAACTGAAAGAGCTAGAGGAGCAAGATCAAAAAAACTCAAAGTCTAGCAGAAGACAAGAAATAGCTAAGATCAGAGCAGAATTGTAGGAGATAGAGACATAAAAAACCCTTCAAAAAAATCAATAAATCCAGGAGCTGGTTTTTTGAAAAGATCAGCAAAATAGACAGACCACTAGCCAGATTAATCAAAAAGAAAAGAGAGAATAACCAAATTGATGCAATAAAAAACGAGAAAGGGGATTTCACCACAGATTCCACAGAAATTCAAACCATCATCAGAGATTATTACAAACAACTCTATGCACACAAACTAATAAACCTGGAAGAAGTGGATAAATTCCTGGACACTTGCCTCCTGCCAAGCCTAAACCAGGAAGAAGCCGAAACCCTGAACAGACCCATAACAAGGTCTGAAGTTGAGGCAGCAATTAAGAGCTTACCACCCAAAAAAAGCCCAGGTCCAGATGGGTTCACAGCTGAATTCTACCAGACATACAAAGAGGAGCTGGTACCATTTCTTCTGAAACTATTCCAAACAATACAAAAAGAGGGAATTCTTCCCAAATCATTTTATGAGACCAACATCATCCTGATTCCAAAACCCGGCAGAGACTCAACAAGAAAAGAAAACTTCAGGCCAATATCCATGATGAACATAGATGCAAAAATCTTCAATAAAATACTGACAAGCCGACTGCAACAGCACATCAAAAAGCTTATCCACCATGATCAAGTAGGCTTCATCCCGGGGATGCAAGGCTGGTTCAACATACGCAAGTCTATAAATGTAATTCACCACATAAACAGAACCAAAGACAAAAACCACATGATTATCTCAATTGATGCAGAGAAGGCCTTTGACAAATTTCAGCAGCCCTTTATGCTAAAAACCCTCAATAAGCTAGGTATTGATGGAACGTATCTCAAAATAATAAAAGCTATTTATGACAAACCAACAGTCAATATCATACTGAATGGGCAAAAACTGGAAGCATTCCCCTTGAAATGTGGCACCAGACAAGGATGCCCTCTCTCACCACTGCTATTCAATATAGTATTAGAAGTTCTAGCCAGAGCAATCAGGCAAGAAAAAGAAATAAAGGGCATTCAAATAGGAAAGGAGGAAGTCAAATTGTCTCTATTTGCAGACGACATGATTGTATATCTAGAAGACCCCATCGTCTCAGCCCCAAACCTCCTGAA
>NW_022436948.1:34546535-34616696 GCF_009761245.1 Sapajus apella
ACATGGATGAACCTGGAAACCATCATTCTCAGCAAACTGACACAAGAGCAGAAGATCAAACACGGCATGTTCTCACTCATAGGCGGGTGTTGAAAAATGAGAACACATGGACACAGGGAGGGCAGCACTACAAACTGGGGTCAGTTGGGGGGGGAAATAGGGGAGGGACAGTGGGGGGTGGGAAGCTGGGGAGAGATAGCAGGGGGAGAAATGCCAGATGTAGGTGATGGGGAGGAAGGCAGCAAATCACACTGCCACGTGTGTTCCTGTGCAACAATTTTGCATGTTCTTCACATGTACCCCAAAACCTAAAATGCAATAAAATAAATAAATGGGAAAAAATTAATAAATAAATAAAATTAAAAAAAAAAAAAGTTAGCTGAGGTGTTGGTGCACACCTGTATCCCAGCTACTGAAGAGGCTGAGGCAGGAGAATCATTTAAACATGGCAAGTGAAGGCTGCAGTGAGCTGAAATCATGCTGCTGCACTCCAGGCTGAGCAACAGAGGGAGAAGTCACCTCAAAAAAATAAAATAAAATAAAAGAGCTATATTAGTGAGATTGTTTGTAAAGGTCATAAAATGTAATTGTAATTGTGTCATAGTTGTATCTAAAAATTGTATCTGAAATGATTGAATCATTTTATCAGATTAACATTCATTCTTGTGTTTCAGTTGTGACTTCTTGATCTGTTAATATTTCTTATTTGTGGAATGCATCTCATTTATCTTGACATCATTTGAAATGATTAAAATTAATCAAGCAATACATTTTCCTTGTTTGGCTTTTTTACCTTTTGAGCTATAAATTCAGAGATCGTTATCTTTTGGTGGAGGATCTGAGGAAGTGGGATGGGGCAGGGAAGGGGAAATAGAAGCGTTCACTGGAATAAACGTGTTTATGGTGCGTACAGGAAGAAATATTGGCATGTACAAAATAAAGAAGTTAAAACTGAAGGAGAAAATAAGCATTAAGACCCTAAACATTAGATAGAAACCTCAAAAAAGCTGGGAACCCAACAAAAATAGTGAAAGGAACTTATTGCATATTTGGTTTTGGCTGGGATTGTGATCTTTTGAAACATGAATTTTAAATTCATTCACAATTATATTTGGATCACAGAATCTTAGCATTAAGCTACCCAGTCAGCCTCTCTGCCTACCAAGATCTAGTGCTCTGTAGGGTCTGTTGAATGCCAGCCTCACAGTGGAATACACAGAACATTCGCCTTGACCCCAAACCAGTCCAGGAGTTACTTGTTTGAAGAAAAGCTACTTCATCTCAGTTTTACAAATTACCATCAGATAAGTTATTCTTTAAGATGTGAGCAATAAAAACTTATTTAATTTTTCATTGATCTTGATTCATTGTTGAAAAGGGAAATAATGTCTCCAAAGAGCAGTTATCCACTGTCCCATAAAAAGAAAGTGAACTCCACTTACCCAGAATACAAACTCAGATTCAATTCTTTTTAACATTCTTAAAAATTCCTTTCTGAGTTTAAGTCTCCAAATGTTAATAAAATGGAAATAATTTGTTCTCTCCCATCCTGCATTTCATTAGTCCATTGCTGATACCCATTGGCTTGCATACCTCTTACAACCTTCAACTCTCTTCACCCACATCAGTGCCTAAAGTTTGTGGATTTTAAAATTAAAACAATAATTTCATTTTTCCTATCCTCCTTCCACAAAAGATGTCTCTGACCCTGCCTGCTAAGTTCGTTTCTTTTTCTCAAACAATAAGAAATATTCCAAGTCCAAGCAGATCTTTGCATTATTGTGATACATAATTATGGGAAGGTAAGGGAAAGAAATTGCCCTAGAAGGTACAAAGTTAGGGAAGACATTTTTCAGGAAATTTGGATGTTGAGGTTTGATACTGGGCTTACTAGAGGCAGGTAGGAGAGGAAGTATGACAATGGAGCTTATATTTTTTTTTCATGGAGTTTGAGATATATAATCACTAACTTTTTTTCTCTATTTCTCTGTCTTTTATTAATACATAAGCCTTTATTTTTACATGCCTTTTATTGTATAAATTCAAGATGCACAACATATTTGATATATACACATACATGTATACATACACTATATATGCCTACATATGTGTGCATACATAAGTGTATGTATACATATATGTGTATATACATGTACATATGTACATATAGCCATCCTTTGTGTCAAGAACACCTAAAATATACTCTTAAAAAATTTCCGGTATATAATACAGTATTATTAACTATAGTCCTCTTGCTGTACTTTAGATCTCTAGATTTATTCACTCTACATAACTGCACATCTTTCTCTTTGACCTGTATCTTCCAGTTGTCATCCCCTTTTTTCCCAACTCCCCAGCTCACCTCCGATAATGACCATTTTGTTATGTTTCTATGTATTCAACTTTTTTATTCGACTTTTTTGAAAGATTCCACATATAATACAGATCATGTAGTATTTTCTTTCTTTGTGGCTTATTTCGCTTAGCAAAATGTCCCTCAGGTTTATCAGGTGTTGTCACAATGGCAAGATCCCTTTTTAAAAGCTGAACATTCAGTTGTATATCTGTATACTTAGATGTATATGTATGCCACAATTTCTTTATGCAGTCAACTGTTGTCAGACATTTAGGTTTGTTCCCATATCTTTCTCATTGTGGATAATGCTGCACGAATTTGAGAGTGCAGATTTCTCCATGAATTCATTTCCCTTGCATATATAGCCCAAGTTAATTTATTTTGACATTCCCTTTTAGTGGCCAGTCTTTCTTTTTATTTGTTCATGATAAGGCTAAAGTTTGCTTATTTGAATCATGATTATATTGTGTATACAACTATCTTCTAATGCCAGTATACTGAATGCCTATTATGCATATGGGATGGCTAGTAGGGGTTAGTGGAGAAGATTCATAGCAGAAATCTATCATGTTGGAGAAATAGTGGAAAAAGAATCAAAAGTGGTTAGAAAAGATACTAAAAATTTAAATATGTAAATGAGAAACTGTACAAGTCAGCAACAATACAAAACTTGTGAAAATAATACAAATCCAAGAGAGAATCAATAAGACACTGCATGAAGTTTTTTACATCCATACAATATAAAAATGAAGAGAACCATAAAGGATGTAGAAGATGAAACGTGTATGTAACACTTTCGGTAAAGGTTTCCCAATGCAGACCCCGACTCCTTTACCGTGACAATGATATCCATCTGTGTGGCCATGCTTTATAACAATGCTTCAAATTCAGTGCATGGTACAGACTGAATCACATGGGGTCTACTTAGATCCACCTCTGCGGGTTACGTTTTGAAATGGGTTTAGTAGGGATTTGTGTTGTCGACAAAAATAAAAGTTCATTATGAAAAGCATTTGTGTTAGGTACGGGAAGGCCAAGTTCCATCTGTAAGTTAACTGGCTCCAAGGCTCTGCACACTATTTTATTTGCCCACTGACTCTGGTGATATCAGTACTCAAAATACATTGTGAGGTTGCATGCTCATGAACTTTTTCCTGGCCTACTGGTTGACATCTCTGCCTGGAAGGAAAACCCAAGAAACAAGAGATTTATCTCTTCTGAGGCCTTTTAATGTAGCCTAGGATGAGAGGAATTGGTGCATCTTGATGTTTCTCTCACCTAAAGTGGTAGTGACAAAAGAAAAGGACAATAGCTTGCACCGTGGCTCGCGCCTGTAATCCCCAGTACTTTGGGAGGCTGAGGGGGGCAGATCACGAGGTCAGGAGTTCAAGACCAGCCTGGCCAACATAGTGAAACCCTGTCTTAACTAAAATTACGCAAATTAGCTGGGTGTGGTTGTGAGCACCTGTAATCCCAGCTATTTAGGAGGCTGAGACAGGAGAATTACTTGAACCCAGGAGGCAGAGGTTGCGATGAGCCAAGATCACGCCACTACACTCCAGCCTTGGCACAGAGCAAGACTGTGTCTCAAAAAAAATTAAAAAGAAAGACAATAGTCCATACTCTTCACATATACCATCTCCTTTAACCCCTGCAACAATCAAATGCAATATGCATTGTGTTTTATATTTTATGAATAAAGAAACTTTGACTTTCAGAATTATGCGCTTCAAATCACTCAGCTAAGGCCAGGTATAAACTAGGCCTGCTAGGCCTAACAGAGTGCTTTCTCTATCTTTTTTAAATTTCTGATTGCACTACCACCTTTCAGGCTGATTTGCTTTCTTTCATTGCCTTACCATCTATAAGGATACAGCTCCCTAGACTCTATACTCCTTTTGTCAAAACTGTTTTAAAAACAAGGGCAGCAGTATCATTGTTAACATAATACACCCCGGACTAACTCACTAAAAGGAAATCTAAAACCTTGATAGAAAAAAAGTTAATGTAACAATTAAAAATTTATCCCAAATGAAAATAGTCAGAAAACATAAATCCTTATTTCTTCCCCAAGGTTACAATAATATTAATGAACAAACTAAACTAAGACAAGTCTTTGAATTGACTTTGAAACCGTGAGGAAAATATTAAGATGCCTTGAATACAGTATCAGTGTTATGTATATTTTATTGTGTGATAATACCTGGAACAATTATCAATTTATTTATAATACAAATTGTTACTCTCCGCCAATTCACTGATCATGATTTGTAAAGGAAAGTTTAATACAATTGTCTTTGTTCAAAACTACAGTGTCACTTGTTTCCTTTGCTGCTCTTCTATACTAACATATTCGCTTTTAAAGTCCTAGAAACTATAATAGATCATGAGAAGAGAAATATTCCATCCACCAGGGTTAAAAAGTTTCTAAATGTAAATTGAAGTAGAATATGCATAAACATTTAATGCTCCTTGGCCTATTATTACCCTTGTATTCATAGTATGAACTTCATCTATGAAAGAATTCAAGGCCTGAATTTAAATTCTCTACAAGAATAATTACCCATTTCATCAAATTTTAAGGGTAAGTTATGAAAGGAACTGGCCTCATCTCACAGAAGACAGACATTAGCAAAAAGCACGTTGTAGCCCATCCTCTCATACTTTAAGATTAATACCTTTATTAGCACCCTTGTGGTCATCACTTTGCTTGCTTTCTTGCCACATTAACCAAAAAGTTTCCACAGTGTTGACTGAGAACTGATATCTACTTGCATGTAGATTCTTACTGTAAAGTTATGTGGTCATGATTCTGAAATAATCCTGGTAGGTGAATGTGTATACACTAGTAATCTCTGGCAATGTTTTAAGAGATTCCAAAAAGTGTCTGAACTCACAGGCTTTTAAAGAATTTCGAATCTGTTATCTATTCCTGGATGCTGCCTGCCAGCTTCAATTTCTTTACTTTACAGGCCTAATCTCCTTTTAAGGAAGGGCATTAACTTACCAAAAAGGAAATGGTGTGCTTGTAATGACAAATGAACATGACTCTTCTCTTCTATTTGATAGAAGGGCACTTGTTCTGTCTAAATTGTATATTCTTTTGTAAACAGACTCTCCAGCCCTCCAGCTAGAGGAATCAATGTCCTGTGCAGACGGGGCCAGACCTTTACTTAGAAATGCATGCACTTGATTTATATTAAAGTTTTGGTATTTAACCCTCTGTCTTTACTTTATATCAGGGCCCCAGGGCAAGGACAAATGTTTTCATCTTTTTAAATTTAAAAATTTGTTTCACACTATAGAAGCGAAATTAAATCTCCAAATGATTTGAGTCTGTGAGCATAAAAATAGCCCTCTAGCATAGTATGCCTTTATAACAAGAGTCATAATCTGAGGATCAGTGTCTCAAAATGAGAATGAGATTCAAAAGAATTAGAGGGAAAAGTTGTGTCTGTAGAAAGACATATATAAAGCCCTATGAATGTAAAAACCAAGCCAACCTAATTAAAATTCAAGCTTTTTAAAATATATCTCTATACCAATTCCTCCAACACACATAATGCAAATATACACATAAAAAATACAATACAACCTAAAATTATGCTATTTAGAATTTAAAAGTAATTATAGGACTTAACTCATATAGCAGCTAGAAAATTATCACACGTTGTAGCTACTGCCACCATAAGAATTGATTTCAATTCAGCCTTTAATGAGATCAGCAATTTCTATTCATTTTCATGGGCACCTACTCCTATAATGAAAAGGATTAATTTGAAGTCACTAGAAATGCATCACCTAGCTTATGTTGGATGGTTGCTAGTCTGTGGCCACAAATATAAATTCTTCAAGTACTAGGTTGACTATTTCATTAAAACTGATGATGTTTTGGTATTTTATATGCAGAGCCATGCACAGGTATGGAAAGTGGGGTTTTAATATAGACTGTATTTGAGGAGGAAAAGCTGTCATAGAAAGGTGATTGTTACTCAGAGATGCACTAGTGAGCGTGCAGGAACACTTCCTTTGTGGAAAAAGTGTGAAATAATCTCTGAATCGCAGAGATTATCTCTTAAGTATAAAATAGGCTCAGAAAATGTATCCCCATCTCTAAAATAAGGCGGCCTCTATGCCATGGTTACTTTTTGAGGCCAATGATATTGATATATGCTATTTCTCCCTAAGTAAAAATCATAATGGTTGTAGGTCAAGGTTAGAGTTTGAGAGGAAGTTATTTACATATTGCGAACCAGGCTACTACTCAGTCCCCTGTGAGTTGGCCCCTGACTATAAGCAAAGATTTTCCCATAGTCCTTCTCCAACTCCATACCTAATGGCATTCAGATGGACGATTTTGAAAATGGAAACCTACTGTCAAACTAAATGTTAGCCATGCTGCAGAATTTTCAGCAGGCCCACAAAACACAAGTCCATTCAATTTCCTGAAAAATCAGCTATAAGTGATACTCCCTGGGTAATGTGAATTACTAACATATAATGATCAAGCAAGTAATTTAGTCCCAATTTGATCAATTCACTGAGAAATAAAAATAAAATAGCCAATTTGGTTTCACACAAAAACAGGAGCAATTCGTCTCCTGGACGTTTCACATTTCAATTAGGAGTGTGATAGACAGGTTTTCCAGACTTCTATTTTATGTTAACAGAAGAGTTCATCAGGATTTTGAGACTCAGTCATTAAAAATATTTAAGATACCAAGAATTATTTGTAAAATGGTGATACTCTAATTTTTAAAAGTGAAAATCATGCACAAAATGATTAAATGCATATTTCTTTGAAAATTATTTTCAAAAGCCATACTGAATCTTAACATAGTACTCGTCATTTTGCCAGTGGAATAATAACATATAATGAGTCTCAGCTTTGCCGCAGAAATCTTACGTTGGGATCAGCATCCTCTGTGACATCCATGAACCAAAGATAAGACAAGATCACCAGTAATGATGTCCTAGACAGCAATCTGCCATAATGTACTCAAGTCCATCCAGGGTTACTGTCCTCCCTGAGCCAGATGGGTGAAAAGGGGGATGCATAAATAATGTATGAATCCTTCTGTTGTACCTAACAGAGGCATGGTGTTTATCTTCCTAAATATGTGTAAGACTCCTGTCACTTAGACATATAACACTCCAGGAAGGCAAAAGAAAGAAGAAAAAGGAAGTTTTTTTAAAAAAAAATACTTTTCAAGCCATTGTGCTAGGGAATGTGGAAGGAGAAATGACTGCCAAGTTTGAGTAGTTCTAGGCTCTTCAGGGAATGTGTTTATGTAAAATAAAAACCACAAATTAATTCAGTGAGAAGAGGAACAAAAATAATTCTAACTTAGTTATTTCCAAAGTTCAGCCCAAACCACTAGCTGACATTTTTTATTATCTAGTTTTCACCTGGTTGTTTTGTTAGTGTCATGCTAATCAAAGATATAACTGGTAGAATATTATGTGCAAAGGAAAATATTTTTTCTTTCCTTCATGTCCAAACTTGTATGGATCTTGACTTCAAAAAGAAATATTTGTTTCAACTAGTGGCCATGACAATTTACAGTCTTTAGAGATTGAGGGACCTATAAAATTCATCTCGTAAAGTTCTGCTGTTTGGAAGAATTTGAACTAATATTTAATAACATATTGTGCCACAATATCTAACTCTATCTCAACCTGGAGTTGAGAGAATGGCACAATATCTAAATATAATTTTAAAAATAAATTATGTTTGCTCATAATATATAATGCGTAAGATAAACTTTTCTCAGTTAATGATTGTGTATATGCACACAGTAGCCCAATCAGTGTTTATAACCTCCTTATGTCCAGTTCTTTTAAGTGTTCAGGAGAACGTGTCGTGATAAGATCTGGGTTTGTTGTTAGACCTAGTTCCCTAAAACATTGCCCTTAGCTCCCAAGATTATAAATTCAGGCGATTACTTCCTCACTCTGCCCCTTAATTTCCATCATAAAATGGGTTAAATAATTCATAGCATCGCTCTAAAGATTAAGTAACATATGTAAAGTGGCTAGTGCATTGCAAACACTCAATAAATATTAAATGTCACTATATTTTTATTTCTACAGGCACAAAATATCTTAGTGAATAAATCAGTAAAAATCAACTGTTCCTAAATTTTGACTATGAAGGAAGTGTTAGCCACATTTTGAAAAACACAGGACAGAAGACTGGAAGAAATTGAAGATCTAGATACTGTTACTCACTGTAGTTGACTTTCCATTTGTGATTAAACTTCAACTTCTTAATAACTGACAACATAGTAGGATAATAGGTCATAATATTTGTTGTGCATATCTCCACATGTAAAGACTAGTTATTTATGGTTTCAAGGCACCACGTGTTTATGCTGTACTTTATAATTAGTTAGAATCCCAACATCAGCTCCTGGCTAACATGTGAATGTGGCAGAAAAGCTTGATCAATTAATGTCCTAAATAGCTCACTTTCATAAACAGTTAGTCATTGCTTTAGCAAATGTATTTTGAACACCTACTATATGCCAAACGCAGTGCTAGTGCTAGCAGGAGAGACAAAGTTAATGAAACATGTTAGGGCTTACAATTGACACATAAATTATCACATACACATTTGTAATTGCCCAAAAAACAAATACTGAGCAAGATTATGAGCTACAGAATCTAGTGAGATTTTGACAGATACAAAAGAGAAGGGGATTTAGAAAAGTCACATGAACAAATATTCAGAGTATAGGAACATGAAGTCTTGTTTATTATTTTCCTCTGTCAAAATCCTACTCTTTAAGGTCTAATACAAATTGTAAACTGACTTCTAATTTTTCCCCTTACCATTAATTTTTATCTTCCCATTTTTTTTTGCCTTAGTTAATTTTTTAAATCAGAAACAATGACTTGACAAGGCTTACTTCCCTAGGACCTGACATGTTTCCTCCTTTCACATATTAGAATTCAATAAAAAGTGTTCATTCTAAAATATAGGAAGTGAGGAAAAATGAGAATTCAAGCTTGTTGCTAGAATTTAAGATTATGTATAGAAACAGGACAGAAATGTGGAGTCCCAGAATAAAAGGGGTAGCTTAAGTTGTTTAGGAAGAAGGACACTCATTGGTGACTTTTGTTTTGATGACAACCCAACATTTGAGCAAATTCTGACCAATGCTTTCACATATGGGATTAGAATCTTAAAAGAGGTCATGAGATAAGAAATATGAGTGTCATAACTGTGTGTGAAAAAGATGAGGAGTGCTATAATTAAGAAGAAAAAAAAAACAAGCAACAACTCTATTTGGGAAAGAATAGAAAATGTTACAGCAGAAAATTGAGAAAAATTAGCAAGAACTAGGAGAGCTTATTGTCACAGGATTCCAGGGACAAAATGAAAGGAAAGAAGAGAGATCGAGGAAAACAGAGTAAGAGCTGTTAGATTTGTGACTTAAGGGATCACTAGATACCATCAAAAATTATTTGGGGGCTGAATGGAAGTCAGTTTATCCGAAGAATGTTTTTTTCTCCTATTGCATACACTTACACCTATGAATATTATATTGCTGACCAGAGTTTGTACAAAGTAGTACAATTTCTCAATGGCTTTATGAAGGGAGAAAATAAGTGCTTATTTCAATATATTACTGTGATTTCCACATAGTGACCTCATTTTAATAGTACATTAAATGATTTTGCACTTATTTATGACTTTATAATATGAATTATTCAAAGCCTATCATTATTTACGTTTCTAAGAGTTAGGAAATTTATACCAACTATCACAATTAAACTACAGCAGGAAGTCATTCTTGATGCAGGAATAAGAAGCTCATATACTATTTTAGAATCAGTGGTTACTATTTTTGTGAAGAAAAGTAGATGTATGATAAAATACAGGAGGAGGAAAATCACACTACCCAAAGATAATTTAGCCTGCAGGTAGTATAGACGCTTTGAATTTTGGAAATTATGTATAGGTTTGGAGGGAAAAAGGTAAAACATGAAGAAATGAATATAGATGACCAGCTTCCCAGAGAAACTGCCTGATTCGGTTTGCAGGAAGTATGTAATTACAAATGATGAAATCTGGTTAGTTGAGCTAGTCTTAAAAAGACAATAAATCCATACTGAGGATGAAATTTCCCTCTGTATTATTATATAATGAGAAAAGAAAACATTTCCCATAGTAATATGGAAGTGAATACATTTTGATGATGGAATTAACTTAGTTATCTATTCTGTGAATCCATGTACAAGTCAGTATATTATCCTTTTCCCTTTTGGAGTATTGATATTCATCCAACCATCCACTAATTTATCCATTTAAAAAATAATCGAATGCTTATTATATGTCAGGCACTGTGGTAGGCACTGATCACACAATCATAAATAAGACTTATCCCTTGCAAGGGCTGAAAACCTGGTAGCATTCCGTACGTATTTCAAAAATCAAAGAAAACTCTGACTTCAAAAATCCAATAGATATGCCATTTAATACCGCTTAAAGTTCTCATCAGCTTGATACTTATTCACTCTACAGTACTGTTCGTATCTGATGTCCATATATCATACCTGTTGTCCAAAACTTTTGTACTTATATCCAAACAAAGAAGAGATGGATAATTAACATGTTATCGATTTTAGGTTAATAAAAAATTTCTAAAGAATGCATATACCAAATTATTACATGAGTTCTTACTGTAACCAATTTTTTTTTTTTTTTGAGACAGAGTCTCACTGTGTCACCCAGGATGGAGTGCAGTGGTGTGATCTCAGCTCATTGAAACCTCCACCTCCTGGGTTCAAGGGATTCTCCTGAGTCCGCCTCCAGAGTAACTGGGATTACAGGTGCCCACCACCATGCCTGGCTACATATTTTGTATTGTTTTAGAAGAGGCAGGGTTTCACCATGTTGGACAGGCTGGTCTTGACCTCCTGACCTCAGGTGATACACCTGCGTCAGCCTCCCAATGTGCTGGGATTAACAGGCAGGAGCCGCCATGCCTGGCCCAAGTTTTTTCTATTAATCAACCTACTAGCCATCTAACTTGCATTAGATAGAAGGTGTTTTGCTCTGCCAGTCACAAACACAACCCCAAAGATGCAAGGAGAAAGCATAAGGATGTTGCATACCCACTACTTATATAGATGGAGATCATTCTGCTACTTTGGAACAGAAAAAGATTCTTTTGCATCTCAGTTTAAAATTATTTTAGAAAAAGACAATCCACAAGAACCAAAACAACCTTACACATACATATATGTTAATTATCCTATAGAAACTAATGTATCTGATGTGCCACATAATACTGCCCAACCTCTTGTAGATTACCAAATGTATTATTTAAACTCAGTCTGTGCTTAGGTGAATATTTCACTTAAAAGTACAGGTTTCATTGGATAAAAATAAGAGCTTGAAACTTCATAGCCCTAAGGCCCTGTTCTTTGCTTGCTTCTTAAGTACAATACTTTTCCCCAGTCGCATGTCCCTGGAAAAGAATGAGATATGAAAGTTTGAAAATTGAGTTTCCTGTTGAAAATGTTGAGTTATTTAATTCTCAGTGATTCAGGATACTGGTAAGTGTTCTTACTTGGAATGTACATCCTTAAATATTACATTGTAAAAACGCCTAGAAAATGGGTTCCAAACAAAGCCATTTTTCTACCATTTTATACTAACAAAACAAAGTAAAACAAACTTGTTTATACACTATGCTTTACTAAACTACTATGATATATGAGAACCTTTTCATGTTTTACTCACTTACACGAGGCCACTTAATCATCCCATTTAGTCCCCAATCATTAGCAGGTGTTTTCTGACTTAACTTGATTACAACGTAAAATGTAAAATAACAGTTTATCAAAAACAAATGAAGCAAATTCTTTGGAAGGTTTTTCTCTTACGAATCTCTGTGCAGAATTTGAAAGACTTGATATACTCAGTTATTTGGCATAAAAGAGATACACAATTCAAATTGTGACTTTTACTCTTCCGTTTTATCCCATAGTGGGATTAATAAAATATCCGTCTTATTTAGCTACTTCCTCCACTTCAGCTTAAATACAATTGTTTGTCAATTTCACTGACTCGTTCTTTCCTCTTCTTCACAATTCTCAAAGCTACCACCCAAGTCAAGGCCCTCCTTGTCTGACACCTGGATGAGGACAAAAGTATGTTGAGTATTCACTTCAATTTTGGTATGCTTTTGATATCTGCAATGTACCACAGCACTTTCGGATAAATCTTCCCCATACATTGTTTTCTTAATTCTCCTGCTTAACAAAAAATAAAGCAATCTAGTGATATCATTTATCGAAATAACTCTTCTTATTCCACATCTTCCTTAATGTGTTTCCACTCAATCTTATAGCATAGTCTCTTCTAATCTGCTCTTAAGTAGCTGGGGATTTGAATATATAAATCCTTAATCGCAGCATAAATCATATAGCTTAAAGCAGGAATCAGGAAACAATGGCTTGTGGGCAAAATCTGGTCTATCACTTGTTTTTATATGTCTTTATGGGCTGAAAAAAATCAAAAGAATAACACTTTGTCATGTGTAAAAATTATTTAAAATTCAAATGTGTGTGTGCGTGTGTGTGTGTGTAGGTGTGTGGGTATATACATATAAATCAGGTACCATCAACTTCTTTATATCTATATCTATCTATCTATCTATCTATATATATATACATATATATATATATACACATACACACACAGAGAGATATGTTTTTTCTTCCTTATTTAGTACAGCGTATACTAACCAAGTTACGTTCTACTATTATAACCATGCATCTCTTTTTAGCAAACTTAGAAAAAGTGTTTTCAAGCTGGGCTCAGTGGCTCACGCCTGTAATCCCAGCACTTTGGGAGGCTGAGGTGGGCAGATTACTTAAGGTCAGGAGTTTGAGACCAGCCTGGCCAAAAATGATACCTTGTCTCTAGTAAAAATACAAAAATTAACTGGCCATGGTGGCGGACACTTGTAATCCCAGCTACATGGGAGACTGAGGCGTGAGAATCCCTTGAGCCTGGGGGGCAGGCTCACTTGCAGTGAGCCAAGATTGTGCCATTGCACTCTAGCCTGGGCGATAGAGCAAGACTGTCACAAAAATATATATATTTTTCCATTAAAACCCATTAATATTTCAGATTTAGTGAAACGTAACAGAAGAAATGGGAAAGGGAAGATGAAACATATACACAGAGCACAAGAAGAACTTAGTGAGGAAGAAAGGTGAAAGAGCCAAAGGAAACAGTTTGTAGAGATATAGAGGGAGAAAACCCGAATTGGGTTGTTAAGGGAGTGTAGGACCAGTATTCCCACAAGCAGCCATCCTGTTGCCTCTTCTCCTTATTAAAACAAACACAGAAACATTACTTTTGGCTTTTATAAGATTTAATTATTCATTCAGTTAACCCTCACAGCAACTCTAATTAAGACAATAATATTATCCTAAGTTATAAATGAAGAATAAAACTGAAAGACCAAGAGATGGACCTGTAAGCCTAACTCTGGTATCATGCTACCAACGGTTACTCTAATACCACCTTGCTTTTATTCTTTTTCAATATTATCCTTCTTACATAAGAGTGTATATTTAGAACCTTAGAAAATAATACATTTCAAGAATTACTGTAGAATATTGCCATGTTGAAACTCAGCTTGCCCCTTATACTTAAAGGCCTCAAAATCTTGTAAAATGCAGGGGTTGATTTTTACTTAAGAGTCTCTTGTCAGAGAGTAATAGAGATTTTTGTTGACATGAGAAAATAAACTACAATGGTAGGTTTCAAAGCTATTGACTGGTGAATAAATATTCTAATAGTGAACATTTACTAGGCCTCTTATTAAGTTTCTGTCATTCTTTCCTTACAATAATCCTGAAGGGTATGTACAGTTATTACCCCTGTTAGCATCATATATCATTGCATCACAGAAAGGTTTAAAGTAACTTGCTGAAAGTTATAGAGGTAGATGGATGGGGGAGCTGGAATGTGAACCTAAATGATCCAACTCCAAAGCCATGCGATTAATCACCATGCTAGGCTGAGGACATTTTTTAAGCACCTAAATGTATGAGACTTATGAGCAGCTAAACATATTAGAGTTAAATTTGTGGATTCCCTTTTCAAAATACGAGTTCCTTCGCTTGCAGAGCGACAACAATTTGAACATATAAGACTACTGAAATATATAAAATGCTACCTCTAAAGACAGGGCAGCAGAGCATCCCACCCAGCAAACATACATATGCACACACATATGTGCACAAAAGCATGCACAGATAATTACAACCTCAGTGGTAAGATGTGCTCCTGTAATCAGAAAAATCCCACACTGCGTTATGATGCTTATCAACACTTAACAGGAAATAGAAACTCTTCCTACGATAAACTGCATGTTTTGACCGCAGAGGAGTTGCTTGAAGTTCAAGAAGTGTCTTTTCTTCAGGCAGTGCTCACAACCAGCTTTCCTCATCATAAGATCTTGGTACTGTTAACATAAAATGGTTGCTATCATCATTAGTGGCTGTGAATGTGCATAATGAGCACACAGTCTTGGGCAGCCACGGTTCACATAGTTCCCAAACACTGATGAGCACAGAGATTGAGCCATCTTCTCAACCTTATTACTGTTTTTAAGTCGATTTCAAGATATGAGAGGTCCCTGGAACGAAGAGGAGGAACCTCACTGCTACTGACATAACGTTTGTCAATAAATTGCCTTGGATGTTTTATCAACACAATGCACTGCATTTCACAGGAACTACGCTATTTTAAAAAACAAATGCTAAAATTACATTGTAATATTTAGACATTCTTTCCTGGAGGTCAGTGTAAGGACACCAAGTAATTATACCATTACATAAGATACTTAATTACAAAGGTACATGTTATCACTACAAGATAATTATTATAGGAATTTCTCATTGCTAAGAAACACTTTTTCCCCCCATTTAGAGATTCTGACACCAGGATACATCTTAACATCCTGAAATCACATGTAAACATGTACATTTAATCAGGTGATACTCTCCCCTAAATGTTGATTTTAATTCAAAGGTACATTTCAAAAAAGAGGGTCTCTTAAAATGGAAGAAGTGAAATAATCTAATACTGGTATGGCATAGACATAGTGTTTAAAAATGAAAAAGGGCTTTTTCAGTGTTTTCCACTCCTGTTAAAATAGAACGTTTCCCTAATCACATGGAATGCTTGCCACCCCATCTTGACAAAGCATGAGTAATGGTAGCAACCACACATCTTGTCTGTCTTGCTGCCAAAACCATCACCCTGTGATGCAGTGAGAATTAAAAGTTCAAAACCTTCTACTCAGTTGATTGGAAAGATTTCATTAGAAGTAAATTCTATTGTGGCCCCATAACCTACATTTTAAAGCACATTAAACAAGGCTGTTTTAGCCTTGATGAGCTGACAACTGTAAAACATTCGTGATAACACAATTGCAGTCTTGATAAATGCTTCCACTGTGTAATCTATTGTAGCAGTGATCTCTGCGTTACAACTACGCCTTTAAAAACCAAAAACATCACAAAATCACATTGTTTACATAAACATACCCATGCATATAGATTACATCTATATCTAAGGATGTAATACTAGGCCTTAAATCTCAGTTTTAGATTGATGCCTTTCACTTTTGTTGCCAGGGAATTTTTCCTTTCATACTGTTATAATTATTTAATATGAATAACTTCATTTTTCCATCCATCAAATAGCAGTGCTCACCAGGAATGCAAAGAACTCTAAAATAATCAGCCCTGATAGTCAAGGAAATGTTAATCATCATATGCACCATGGTACATTATCAACTTCTAATATATCGTTTTTCTTTATCTCAAATAGTGAGTAAAAAAATGTAAACTGGATTGCCTATCTTATAGCATAGCTACCAAAATGATTATGTAAGACAAAAATAGAAGTAGCCCCACATTCTTTCAAGAGTAAATGTCCAACGTTTAATCTCAAGTGTAGATTCAGTCATAAATGAAATGTTCTCTTTTTATCTTAATACATTAAACATATACATATCAGGACGTTAGTTTACAGAAAATATTTCTAAAAGTATTTTCCAACTTATACCCCTATAGACCTCTAGATGGCAAGCTTTAGTAAATTTTTATGACTGGCCTGAATTCAGTTTCTTACCATTTCTGTGTAATTCACCTATTGAAATGATTTTCAGTTTAATAAGCTACTCAGATATATATGTGCTTTTTAGGAACAAAGCATTAAAAAGTGAATTATATTTTTTTTCTAAAATTTAATCTTTTTCTTTGTGATTACCTCATTGTAAAAAGATGGTGTCCCAGTGAATTCTAGCAGTGTCTCTTTGGTGTGCTGGATGTTCTGGAAAAGTTTTACCTAATTAATTATTTCAACTGGCTTCTAAAATGAACTATTCCTTTATAATGATAAAGATTAGTTAGAGCTTTTGTTATAGGAATTTTACAGATCTCAAAGGATAATAATAAAAGTCCTTTGCGAAATATAAAGAAGATACATGCATGAGTCTGTGGTTAGAATCTTCTCCGCCTCAAACATGTCCTTTACAAAATAAATATCTTACACAGCCAATCCCAAAGAATACATGTTTTTATATCACACATATGTGTTTAATTTTATAATCAGTTATTCCTTTAATGAAGTTTAGAAATATTTTCAATGCTAACTACATTGAAGAGTTACCATGGATGAACCGAAATAAAATTAGTAGGAGTTGATAATTAAGTAAAAGTGGCAACAAAATGAAGAAGTTCACTTTGCGTATAACATTATTAGCTATAATATTGAATAATAAAATCCAGTTATAGCTGGATACATATATTAAAGTTGTAATGAGGACTTGAACAATCTCCTAGAATTAACATGCTGTGAGAAATTCTTAGCATACTGAATATTGCAGAACCCTCTATTCAGAAAGATGGTTCCTCCCACATATACATAACTATAGGGACGATATTTTATTATGGTGTAATACTGGCTGCTGACCACAATTGGGTATCTGACCTAATTGGCATAAGCATTTGACAAAAGCTGGGACAAAGTTCTTTTCAAATTCCAACTTTTGTCACTAGGATGGGTCCCTGACCCAAGATGGGACCAATAAGAGCCATTTCTAAAGACTCATAAAACTGTGAAAAAAGAGACCAAGTATCTCTCCAGTGGCTGAGGCCTCTCTCCAGTGACTGAAGCTGTAATATATATACATTTTATGAGTTAGTGGCAATCATGTTTTCCTCCTGTGTGGGTTGGAGAAGTTGAGGAAACTGAATGAAAGAGAGAAAGAGAAATATTAAAGCAGGTGAATGGAGTTCCTTGGGAACTTGTTTCCTGATTTTCAGTTATTTCTGAGGCTGAGCCCGCTTATCTTTGCAACTTTAAGAGAGCCTAGAAGGCACTCATCAAGTTACCAATTTACTTAAGCTTGGACAAGTTCTATTTTGAACACGTGAAACCAGTAGAATCTTAACTAATGCTTTTTGTTCTTTTGTAGTTGTGTTTTGAAGGAAAATCATTTTAGAGCTAAATTAAGTCACTAGGTTTCTAATTCTTAGTTATGCAAATACTGAGAGTGAACACGTCTTTTAAAATATGACAGATGCAAGATATATGCCTTCTTATAAACTCCAAGCACTTTAATTATTATTAATGTGATATAAATAGTACATTTAACTTAGGAGACTTCCATGCAAAAACAAGAACTTTGTGCCATAGAAATGTAAAGAGAACCCAAATAAAGAGATGAGAAGATCCTGTTATTTACAATTAGAAATATAAATCCAGTCTTTTGGAAGACATATGCATTTTTTTTTCATTCAAGAAATATACAAAGATTGATCAATTAAACTACAATGAGATATAAAAGGGAAACTCTGGCTTGAGTTCAGCTAATTCATAATCTGGATGCTCATTCAAAACTCATTATAACTCAGAGTCACATTCTTTTCAGGCATTAGACTTCCTTCCTCTTTTTTAACACAAAACCTTGAGGATTGCTTTGCATATACTTCTTAGATGCTCACAAAATTTCTCTTAATTTTGGAGGATAAAAAATGCAGGTGGTTTTTCCTAGGAGTTTCTAAAGCCCTGTAACATGGAGAACAGCTGCCTGAGAACAAAGTCAACTCACAAGAAGTGAAAAGGTGAAGAGAGAGGCAGTGTCACAAGGATATCACTTGAGCACATGGATCCACTCAGGCCTAAAGTCAGTCCTGCCTTTTGTCTTTACGTTTATGTGAGCTAACAATTTCCCATTTTCCCCAAACTAGCTTGTATGTGATTTTATTAGGAACCAAGCAGGCTTGACAAATACAGAGTCAAACTCTACTGCCTGACTCATGATTTTCAATGAAATGTAATTTTTCATGGTTACAAAGAGCAGAATCACAAATAGAAGAAAAAACTAATTGTATTTTATCAATTATTATGGATATGTTAGTCCATTCTCAAGCTGCTATAAAGAACTGCCTGAGACTGAGAAATTTATAAAGGAGAGAGCTTTAATTGACTCACAGTTCTGCATGGCGGGGGAGGCGTCAGAAAACTTACAATTATGGCAGAAGGGGAAGAAAATATATCCCTCTTCACTTGATGGCAGGAAGGAGAAATACCGAGCAAAAGGCGGGGAAGCCCCTTATGAAACAATCAGATCTCGTGAGAACTCAGTCACTATCACGAGAGCACGGGGCACGGGATTGACCACCAGCGTAATTCTATTATCTCCACCTGGTCCCTCCCTCAACACCTGAAGATTATACGAACTACAATGCAAGATGAGATTTAGGTGGAGACAGAGCCAAATCATATCACTAGATGTGTAGAAGAAACCTTAATATATTGATATCTGGATGGAATCACATATACAGAAGCAGCACACATTTCCACAGATCACATATAAAGATATTTATGTTCAAAATGTGATTGGCATACAGTGACGCAATAAAGATTTCAGAAATCTTAAGAACCTTAAAGAAAAAGTAGATTAAAACTTAAAACATGAAATAGCAAAGAAATTAATTTTTTGCAACATAAGATTAGAGTCTCACCTAACAGATCTTTAAGTGAAAAATAAAGAGGAGATTTAGATTACAGCAGAGATGTTCAAAATATTTACTGTGACTTAAGTGAAGTATACATTAATAACATTAAGGACACTATTTTGACTATTTTTTCCTTGCACTATAATGTGCCAAACTCTAGGTACCAAAATATTCATAAATTTAATATTTGCAGAAAAGTATAATCAGAAGACTGTATTAAGCAAACTTAGCTAAAAACCGGCTAGAGGTGGAGGTTGCAGTTAGCCGAGATCGTGCCACAGCACACCAGCCTGGGCAACAAGAGCAAACCTCCATCTCAATGTATATATATACACACACACATATATATACACATATACTTCCAATACATATGTATTTCATATATATATATATATATATATATATATATAAACCTCTCTCTCTCTGTGTGTGTGTGTGTATATATATATATATATATATATAAAATTCCTGGAAATATATATATATATGTATATATTTCCAGGAATAAAAACTGTATCAACATGTTTTCTACTATGCTATTTGATTAGTAAAGTGCTAATTGAGAATTCTCAATCTTATTGCTACATCTAACTGGAGACTTATCTTAATCTAACATTCTATTTAAGGCCTCACTTTACCAAAATAATAGGGGAGTTTTGATAGGCTTGGAAGGACAATGCTCATGAGAATGAGTAATGCGTGAAATCTCCAACATCAGTGATTAGAAGACAGGAAACAGAAAATTCACCCTATGCTAATGGAATAATTCAGAGAAGGGGAGAGAAAGGAAGAAATGGTTTTCAAAGAGAATGTCTGAGAACCACAATTTGCATATAGTTTCCAGAAAACAGGATTGATAAAGCAAGAATAGAAGATAATAAGCTGGGACATTTTCTCCTCTCCTGCAAGTCTGTGCAACCTCATCAAGATCAAACATAACCTGGCCTGGTTAGAAGTCAATTGGTAAAATAAATTATCAAAAATATAATTAAGTAAGGAGAGAGGCCTGGGCAAGCTTCTTGGACTTTTCCATATCAAAGCTTTAAAAATGGAGCTTTTTGGGGTCATTCTATCAAAATCACTAACAAAGCCTACATCTGGCTTGACTCTGAGCAAAGATCACTCCTCGGAATCAATTAGGGTAATTACAAACTACTGGTGCACAAGGGCACATCTGTGGTTAATTGAGTAACACATAGTTAATCAACCTTCCTGAGTAATAAGTATGTAGAAAATCAAAATCCCTGGTGTCCATTTGTGCTTTGTCTTAAGCCCTGCTACTTAAAATCTGGTCTGGCTCTTTTATGGATATGAAAGAGAAAATGTTTGAAGGAGGAGAATGAACAACTCAGGATGATTTTTCTGGCATAAGAGGGCATGAGAGGGGTCCACTTCCTATCACTACTAAACATTTTCCGTCTCAGAAGACTGTCTTTGTGCTCTATTAAGAGAGCAAAACAAAATTAATCAAAAGCAGCTAATCTAGAAATTGTATTGGTCAGTAAGCTAAATATGAGTTTTGATCTAAAACCCTGGCCCTTAGAATTTTTTTTACAAGAATGCTAATTTATTATCACTCCCCTGCTGAAGATGTATTCTAAAAACTGAGTTTAAAAATAATACTTAAATATTAACAGGACAGCACTCCCTTTTGTTTCCAGGATATTTCAAGAGGCACAATCCATAGAGTTCTTGCTAACATAAGAGAGCAGACAATACTCTCATGATGGAATCCAGCCATCTCCAAACATGACAGTTCAGAGTCATTCTCCAATGTGTCTGGTTTTCTTGAGGACAGCTTTGTTACAGAAATAATAGCCAAAGTATTTCTAGTGGCCATGGGGGAAGGAAGCTAAGAGCTAATTATGAGTTTGGGTTAAATCATCAAAGTGTATATATTTTTACCCAGCCACACAATTTCTAACCTAAACTACTTGGGGAGTGAGCTCCTGGTGTCTATGGAAAGTCTACCTTCTAATTGTTATTTAAAGCCTGGGCAAATAAGCCAGAACTATTTTAAAGAACCCAAACAGCTCACATCCTTCACCTGCTGGGTATGCTTCTAACAAATTGGCATTAGCACACACCTTCCTCTGAATGGAAGAGAACAAAGAAAAAGAACAAACGAGATATAAAACAGAAAACAAAAATGCCCGAGGGTTGTTCTGAACTCCAACGGCTCAGCCTAGGTGAATGGTGCTTCATCAGCACAGTGGGAAGTTCCCAAACACACAGGTCCCATGCCCTAGAAAATGCCCCTATGCGGCTCTCTAATCAAATTAAACAAAGAATTTTAAAGAAAGGATGAAAAAAACGTGGCAGGTTTTGTGGGAAGGATATTACTTGCCCTGCCCATTCTGGAATCAGTGCTCTGGCACCGCGTAAGTGTCTGGAGAGTTCTCTCCCAGCTAAACAACACTGGAATTATTTACAATTTCATTGTGTCATGTAACATGAGGCTACAATGCATAATAATCCACAAAAAGATGCCTCAGGTGACACAGATGGTAGCACCAATTGTTTAAGAAAAAGATCCTGATCACAAGCTTTGCATTAAAACTGCTCTGAAAAATGAAATCATCATAAGAAGAAAATAGAACTTTGATTGAATAATAATTCTAAGTAAATGTCCATTTTTTTCATATCCAGATTCATCTTTGCCATTAAAGATGGCTTCTGAATAAAATGAGAAGGATGTCGTTTCTTGTTTCACATGAATAGAGATTAAGAATGCTTGATCTTTTAAGAATCAAGATTTTCTTCAAGCTGTAGATGGGGTCATATTTTAGAAAATAAGGGTAAATGTATGTGCAGCTTATGGACATGCCATCATACTTTTCATATATGCATTGTTTCTATGTGTTCAGTCTCTTAGATATGTGGAAACAGAGGCCAGCAATCTAATACAGACACGGGACTAGAAGATGCTGACTTCAGCTTAAAGATATTTTCTCATTTTATTCATGGCCTACATGGAAGTATTAGTGTATATGAAAATAACGGATACATAGAGCATTTAAACAACCTTTTCTGAAATGTTTATGGTTGCGATCTCATGCTGAGAACGTCATTTGTATAACCTTAATATTTAAGATGCCTCTGCAACTCTTTAGTTTTGTGCCCTTTATATTCAACAATACACAGATGACAGTGAGAATATCAAATACAGCTGTCATGTTTGATACGTAACCCCGGGGTCCTTCTAAACCCTGGCTTCAGATGGCCATAACCTTGCGTTCACTGCTGCGGGCTTCCTGGGCAGGTCTTATCTCTGGGTCTGGCCCTGCCATTTGCAAACCAATCGTAGTCTCTCTGTTATTCTCGGTCTGTCTGTCTGCTTCCAGAAAGCTAAGCCAAATATTTTTCTTTTGTGAGTCTTTTTAGGTTTCGTTGCCTGCTGTTCCCAGTCTGCCCCCTCTCTCATACTATCCATGAGCTATTTCGGCATCTTGCTGTCTTCCTTCCCTTGTCCATGACTTGCCTTGTGAAGCTCACTTACAGCTCCACATTCTCCATGCAGGTTGACAGGCTGAGCTGTAGGATTTCATTTTTAGTGAGCATTGTGGTACTTGATGTCCCTTCTGATGTAAATAGAGCTCTGAAGTTTCTGGGGGAAAAAAAATGGAGCCTTGTGAATAATGGTAGAAGGCTTAAAGGAGATTAATGAACTAGTCCCACCCAGGAATTCTTCCCCAAGTGTACCCAGAGTGAAAAGCTGGCATCCATGACCTGTTCAATTGACTCATTTTTCACCACATTGAAGGGCGTCCTGGAAAAGGGAATAATGCTTAATAACCCCCATGGATTTCCAAGCTACTTTTGTACCTGCAAGAACAGGCAGGGTCTCTCTTCTCACCTATTGCCATCAATAATCATTTGTCAGAAAGCTTAAAAGGTAGCAGACTGTCCCACGTACAGACAGGTTTCATTTCTGCATCTCAAAATATTATCTTTAGTTTTGTGACTGGCCGTCATGGTGTAAGGTGGTGCTGTTATTTCAGTCTTCTTCCACGTGAAGACACTCTCCTATATATATGTGTCTGGTGTGTATGGCTGGCTCCATACTCCCAGTGAGTTATCTGGAACCAAAAGTGGTTCCAGAGAGCATTAAAGATACCCATTTTTTTTTTTTTTTAGCTGAAAGGTCCTTCCCCAATGGCTAAATTTATAATCTAATAACATAATCCTTATGTTTCATCTCCCTAAACAGGCTTTCAGAAAAAAACATGTTCCTGAAGCCAAATCTACAAGTTATGCATACTTCTACGCCATTAGTAAAGAAGAATGGCTCTAATATGACTCCTCAGTTGTCATCTACAAGGCCATGTCCTCATGTACTAGCTTTGACTCATAATTAATTATATTCACATCCATATCTATTTGGAAGCTCCACATCTCAGGCTTGCTAATAATCAGAAATATGTCAATGCAAAGTGCTGAGCGTTCTATACAGACTATTCATATTATTCCTTGCATTTCTCTTATATCAAGAGGACAGTGTTTTTACAGCAGGCAAAAACAACAAATGACTCTGGAACAGTAATTTAGCGGTACTGAGTTACTGGCTGAAAGCCGCTCATTCAGGGATTGTGCCAGTGCCGGAGAGCGATGAGAAATCCTGACAATTGCTGCAGTCAGCATTGTGACTCTTCTTTACGGATGGTGAAGATCGTCTCCATACATCCCGAGGCACATTGCCAGTGCTTTATGGGAATAATTCCTGCAGATGTCTACGAATTTATTTTTTTATTTAGGAATGCTTGGCAATGATGTGGTAAAGTCCAAGGGTTTTATTATTTCCATTTTTTTTTGCCTGCTTTCTGTCAAAGTTGAATATTTTCCTTTGCAACTTCTTGCGTTCTCTGAATAATAGAGAGCCTGGTGCATAATGGTAGAAGAGTTTAAGGAGGCTAATAAATTATTACCACAAAAAATTTCTTTCTCCAAAGGCCGTCATGGTAAAGGGGTAGAATGCTTGCTCTTTTCTATAACTTTCTCCTTTTATAAGAGATTCCACAGTACCAATTAATGGCAGCCCAAAAGATGTAAGTGAACATAGGTAAAAGCCAGAAATTACAAACATGCAGTGGGTTTTAAGGTTAGTCTAAGGTTCATTAACTCTTGAGGGTCTGTCAAGGCTGATCTACTGATAGGGAGTTGCTCTCTGAATGACTTTGAGAAGAAGTGAGCTTGGGCAAGAAGATTTTGGAGTGAGGACATTTGCTTTGTCATGAGCAGCCTTCGCCTTATCAGCTTCTGATAGAGGATATCATGTGTGTCTATCGCCCAAATTTTCTGTCATCATTACTTTTATAGTTATCTAAATCTGCTTTACAATTTAGGGTTCTGCCTAGTTCTGAGTTTAAAAGAACCATATTACTGAACAAAAATGATAAAACATTAATATTTTAACAATCCTTCATATATATATATAGAACCATACATTAGGGTGTAGATGAACATGGCATAATATTCACCAAGGGAAAGAATAATGAGGAAATTTATTAAATGAGATCCTATTTGCACGTAAAAACAATAAGTAAAAATTCTTAAGCACGTGTTTCATGCCAGGCACAGTTCTAAGTATTCTACATGTATTCACACATTGAATACCCATAGCAAAACTTATGAGGTATAGGCTATTATTTTCCACATTTTATAGGTAGGAAAACTGAGACATATTGTCACTAATATTGACATTACTAGTGTGTTGATCAAAATCAAACTGCTATAAATGGAAAAGATAAGGTTAAAAGCCAAGCAGTCTAGCTTTGGAGCATGCTCCATGAACCATTATTTTATACTGCCTATGGTCAACATAGCAAAGCGGTGTAGCTGGTTTGTTTTTAACAGGGGTATTGCTGGATTACGATTACCAGTGACCATGGATGTTACCAGCTATATTGTGGCGATAATACTGCTTAATAGACCACCCAAAATTTCAGTGGCATCTAAAAATTAGCATTTATGCTCAATATTACATATCATCAAAGAACTACAACCAAAACCACAATGAGATACCATCTCACACCAGTCAGAATGACCATTATTACAATGCCAGGAAACAACAGATGTTGGCGAGGCTATGGAGAAATAGGAACACTCTTACACTGTTGGTGGGAATGTAAATTAGTTAAACCATTGTGGGAGATAATATGGCAATTCCTGGAAGATCTAGAACCAGAAATATCATCTGACCCAGCAATCCCATTACGGGGCATATACCCAAAGGAATATAAATCATTCTACTATAAAGACACAGACACACGTATGTTTATTGCAGCACTAATTATTTACTTATTTTCAGACAGAGTCTCTCTGTCACCAGGCTGCAGTGCAGTGATGCAATCTCGGCTCACTGAAACATCTGCCTTTTGGATTCAAGCGATTCTCCTGCCTCAGCCTTCTGAGTAGCTGGGACTATAGGCACGCATCACCACACCCAGCTAATTTTTATATTTTTAGTAGAGACAGGGTTTCACCATGTTGGCCAGGATGATCTCAATCTCCTGACCACATGATATGCTGGCCTCCACCTCCCGAAGTGCTGGGATTACAGGCTTGAGCAACCACGCCCAGCCTGCAGCACTATGTACAATCGGAAAGACATGGAACTAACCCAAAAGCCCATCAATGATAGACTGGATAAAGAAAATGTTGTACATATACACCATGGAATACTATGCAGCCATAAAAAGAAATGAGATCATGTCCCTTTCAGGGACATGGATGAAGCTGGAAGCCATCATCCTCAGCAAACTAACACAGGAACAGAAAACCAAACACCCAATGTTCTCATTCATAAGTGGGAGTTGAACATATCGAACACATGGACCAAGAGAGGGGAACATCATACACCGGGGCCTGTTAGGGGTGGGGATGGGGGAGGGAAGTTAAAGGATGGGTCAATAGGAAAAAGAAAAAAAAATGAGCATTTATTTATCATACACCAGCGGGGTGTGGCTGCTCTATACTTGGCTTGGCTGGCTTTGGCTGAGCTCACTGATTTTCTGCAGAGCAGTTCTGCTCCATATGTCTCACCATCATTCTTTGCTTGAATCTTGTTTGCCAACATTTCATTGGCCCAATGCAAGCCACATGATAAAGGTGAAGAGTCAGAGTTGAAGGGCTCTATCAAAGGTGTATGGCAATGAGTATGGGTGCGGGGAGAAGTAAAGAATCAGGTCATTATTTCAATCGGGTTTAATTAGTTACAAGGAAAGTGAATTGGCTTGAGAGCTAAATTTTATTCTACTCTATTCATTCCTTTTTTTCAGTACACTCCCTCCAGTTTTATATATAAGCACTGTCCTTACATCTAGGGCATACCAAGGTAAAATTCAGGTTGCTCCTTCAAAAAGGCTTGCAATCTTATGGGTAAGATAAACAAGTCCATAATTACAACACACCATGGTATTGCAAATAGTGTTGTTAGAGCAAAGAGCACAGTTCCAAAAAGGGTTGTATTTAAGCTGAAGAAAAGTGAAAGGTTTGGGATGACTCCCTTAAGACATTGTTTCTGCTGAATCCTGAAGTGCAGATGGTTTAGATTAGAGACTGAGAATAGCAAATGTGCCTGAAGCATTTATTAGAAGCAGCAAGATGTCAAAAGATGAAGATATGAAAGTCATACCATAAAGGGATGTGTATGTCACCCTAAACAGCCCAAAATGTATCCTAAAGGCAATGGGAGGCTATGAAAGACTTTAAACAAGTTACCAAATTTTGCATAAAAAGTCTGAACAATACCTGACAATTTACTGATGGAGACTTAAATAAGAAGGTAAGTAGTAGTATACAGAGGAAAGCCTTCTTTAATATGTCTTCATTTTTATATCCCCCAAAATTATTTCTTTTTGATGTTTCTGAGCAACATCAAGCCCTGAAAGACTGGTTCACATTCAATAATCAATAACATGTGAGATATATACCAAAGGGTTGATTTACTTGTATGCACTGAGAAATATCATTTCCACAGAAACCATAAATATTTTCGTGAAGAGGGTTGGTACATTGGCTCTCAGTGGCCAAATTATGTGGTCATGCAGTGATTATAATAAAAGTCTGTTTTATTAATTTACTGTGAAATATTACAGGGACAAGAACCACAGACAGAAGGGAGGCAGACATGGGAATCTGATTTCTTGATGAGCATGAAATAAAAATAATGACAGGTAGATAAATTAAATGTTTAATGGTAACAGGCAAGGATAGCTGATGTTTTCATCTCACAGTAGAGTTGGTCTTTTCATTCAGATTAGAAAACTTTAGACTTCCTGGCTCCATATCCAAGTTCTAGCCTTGCCAGTGGGACGTAAATAACTTAATATCCAATGACAAGGGTATCCTCTCCATTTCATGGTCATTACCATTTCCTCAAATACATGGCTGCTTTTACTATATTTCCACGGATGACTGATGTCCCTTCCGTGTGGCATCCTTTATCTTTAAATATGTTAATACTTCAACCAGAAGCCATTTGGTCCATCCTAAGTCTACTGATCTATAATCTAACAGTGATTTTATCATTTATCTCCAAGAAAGCCAATTATTTCCTTTATTGTAACATTCCCAGGGGGCTCCTTATTGTAGTCCCTTAAAACTTAAAATCAAGGACACTAGAATGTGCTGTCAACAACTACTATATAAACATACATATGTTGTCAAGTGAAAAAAAAAAAAAAAGAAAAGAAAACAGACATTTGGTTATTTAATGATACTCCACTAGCGAATTTTGACCTGCAATAAAAGCACGTATTTTGTCAAAGTTATTTAGAACAATGTATCCCTGAAAACATGCTTTTAATACATATAAAATTTTAGCTTCAATTAGTACATCTTTCTAATTGTATAGTAAGGGCAACAGATCTCCCCATTTAATCTTCAAAACAGAAAAAGAAAGAATTTGTTCTCTGATTTCTCATTTTGTGTGTGTGTGTGGTCTTTATTATCATAAGAAAGTATTTGAGTGAAATAGAATTTTTGTTTATAGATGACTGTCTTCTGTTAAAGTTGAGAAACATTTCTGACACCTAAATAATACTTTGATTACATTATTCCTATTTTTTGGCAATAAATTAAGGAAAGAAAATAATCAGTCTCCAAATTACACACTGATATTGGGTATATATGGCTTTAACTATGTTGAGGCAACACAAGCAATTAAAATTAGGTATTGCATGCACCCATGATATACGAGTTAGGCAGAAAGTCAGAAAATGTTAATACCTCTGTAGAAATATTGCTACCTTGGTTTTGTTTCTGTTTTTTGTTGTGTTTTACATCTGAGTTAGGGATTACAAGATGGAAGATTACTATTTTTAACAGAAAACTTTTGTTTACAAGTAGTAGAAACAATTCAAAGAAACTTAATTAATATATATAATTTATTGCTTTTGTGATTGGAAAGAATTGCAGGTAGTGCTTTAATCACAGCTCAAAAGAAATCCTAGGACTTGTCTTTATTCTTTTTGCATTTCTCAACATCTCTTCCTGTGTGTTTGCTTCATTCCTTGGAGGTTTCTCTCTCTTGATTCAAGATGGATGGCTTTGGCTTACCAAAAATCATACTTCTGCATTCCTATGAAGCAAAGAAAAACATTTCTACCACAATCTCCAACTACATGCTTTGACATTCACTCTGATCCAACCAGCTAAACAACCGGCCCATCTGGGATCAAATATGGCTAGGAAGCCCATGTGCCATGACTGTGTCTAGCAATTGTGTTGAGTTTCCTGTAGCACATGGTTGTTATGGGAGGAGGAAGGAAATGTTCATTAAAATCAGTGTAGTGTATTAAGAGGAAGGGAATACTTTTAGAGGTCAACGAAATGACCTTACACTCTGGTTTTAATATCAAATACATGCATTAAAAATTATTTCTGCCCAGAAATAAATCCATGTATTTGTGGCTAGTTAATTTTCAACAAAGATGCCAAGAAAACAAAATAAAAAATTGACAGTCTTTTCAATAAATGGTGTTGGGAAAACTGGATATCCACTTGCAGAAGATCAAAACTAGACCCTTATCTCACACCATATACAAAACTTAATGGAAAGTGGATTAAAGACTTAAGCACAAGACTTGAAACTGTTAACTGCTGGAAGAAAACATAGAGGACAGCTCCACTGGTCTGGGCAATTATTATTATTATTTTTTGACATGACTCCAAAAGCACAGGCAACAAAACCAAAATAGATAAATGGGATTATGAAAAATAAATAGTTTCTACACAGTAAAGGAAACAATCAGCAGAGTCAGAAGACAACTTATGGCATGGGAGAAAATATTTGCAAACCATACATCTGATAAGGCATTAATGCCCAAAATATATAAGAAACTCAAACTCAATAGAATGAAAATAAATAAACTGATTTAAAAATGGACAAAGGACCAAGATATATATTTCTCAAGAGAAGAAATATAAGGGGCAAGAAATATATTTTAAAATTCTTGACATTACTTATCATCAGAGAAATGCAAATTAAAACCACCAAAAGATATCACTTCACACCTGTTTGAATGGCTGTTGTAAAAAAAGATTAAAGATAACAAGTGCTGTCGAGGAGTGGAGAAAAGGGGACCCCTGTACACTGTTGGTAGGAATGTAAATTTGTACAGTCATTATGGAAAACAGTAAATAGGTCACTCAAGAAATTAAAAGTAGAGCTATAATACAATCCAGCAAATCCACTTCTGAGTATATATCCAAAAGAAATGAAATTAGCATGTTGAAGAGATACTTGCACTTCCATGCTCATTGCAACATTATTCACAATGGCCAAGATAAGGAATCTATCTAAGTGTCCATCAGTGGATGAATGAATAAAGAAACCTGATATATAAACATGATGGAATACTTTTCAGTCTTAAAAAAAAAAACAGAAATCTTGTCAGTTTTGACAACATGGATGATCCTGGAGATTAAGTGAAATAAACCAGGCACAGAAAGACAAATACTGAGTTTCCTCACTTATATGTGAAATTTTAAAAATTAAACTCACAGAATAATGGTCACCAGGGACTGGTGTGGAGGGGTAGGGGCTTGGAAGATTTTGATCTAAGGACAATTTTGGTTAGATAGGAAGAAAAAGTTCAAGCGATCCACTGTAAAACATGGTGACTACAGTTAATAATAACATATTGCATTTCAAAAATCATATGTTTGTGTTCTCACGATAAAAAAAACGTTTGTGATGTAATGCATACATTAATTACTTGATTGAGCCATTCAACAATGTATACATATTTCAAGACATCATGTTGTACACAATAAATATATACAATTTTTTTTTGTTTGTTTTCAGGTTTAGGATACAATTTTTTATTTGTTAATAAAAGATCTTAAAATTCCTATTCATAGTAATATATTTATAGGTACTATGAATAGGACACACATACCAAAGATATGATTTCAGTAGAGTTTTCAATAAAAAACATCTCATTAATCTAGTTTAAAAGCATTAACTACGTTGAAATTGTTACTATATGCCTTCCCCCACAACAGAATGCCATAACCACTGCCTTTTGGCCTTAAGATATTCCCAAAGTACCACAGCTAATCAAAAGCAATTGAGACTGCTAAGTACAGCTTTTCTTTCTAGGAAGCCACAAACTCACAAATTCACTGCCCAGTTTGCTTACTGTCTCCTGTCATTGCCCTACTCCATAACAGTAATATGATGAATAATAAGAGCCAGGAAGAGCATGAACACATTACCAACAAGGAACAAATGGCTCAACCAGCTCCAGGGTGCTGCGTTTGCAACCCACTTACGAGATTGTGTCATTTAGAAACTAGAAAGCAAATAACACATGCAAATTGAAACACATATTTCTGCATTGTAATGTTCTCTGCCTGTTTAGTGTTCTCTTCATATTTCAGCTTGTTCTATATTGGCTCTATTGAGAGATTTACATCTTATTTTCTTTCTAAAAGGCTACTAATTATCCTTTGTTAGTAACTAAACCAAACATCTGACTCTCCTTCTTCAGGGATCTTTAAATCTTATATTTTTGTTTCTATTTTCCAGGAAGCATTTATTCTATTTCAGATGGCATCGAAATCTTACTGGCTTTTGCAGAAGTAAATATTTTATCCCGTTTCAAGATGTATTGCAATTTTCTACCAGCTTTGAGCAGTGAGAAAATTTCAAGATGTCCACCTCACAGCATCTAGATTTTGATGAACTGAACCATCAAATTGTTCTGTGCATTTAATAAATTGTGCATTGGCAATGAATATTTCTCTAGTCAAGGTTGGTGTTATAAGGATTTAAGACACAGAAGTTCAGCAGTAAAATGTATATATAACCAATGGCCTTGGAAAAGAATTGATTGAATGTAGGTTTAAAATAAGGTTTTATACAATCTTATAAGTGCTTTAATGAATTATTAGGTAGTTTATTCTAACAAAAATTTAACTTATATGCTAAATAGCTCAGGAAAGATATATTTGTTTCAGATTAATATTTCTATATAATGGAACTTAACTTACTTTCAAGGGCTTCTTTTTAAATTATTGCCAACTTGTACATAATAAAGGGGAAAAACATATTGCAAGTTACAGTTAACTATTTGAACTAGTAAAATATTGTATTGCTTAATCACAACATAAAACTCCTTAACTGTTAGTATTTGTTATAGTCATAGTTGACTTCAGAGGAGTTGTTGATATTAAAAATACTTAATTTTATATATAAGGTGAATAGCTGATATAAAGAAAAAGGCAATAAATAAAAAAGAATGCTCTGTAGTACATTTTCAAAATTAATATTCAAATACTTTAGTTTTTCCTCTATGTCCTTCCCACTAAAACTGCTCTCAATATTTCTAACTCAAAATAGAAGCTACTGCCTCTTGCCTAGACTTTCTGACTTTACCAGTTGATGAGGCCGTGATGTGACCCTCATTTTCCTCCTGCAGGAATGAGAAACTCATTTCCCAGTTGCTGAGTTACTGCTGGCAACTTTCAACTAAGTATGCCTCAAAATTTCTTGAAGCCAGGGGCTCTCAAATTTCAGTGTGGATTAGGTGAGCTTAAAGCTCAGATAGCTGGTCCCTCAGATTTCTGATTTAGTAAATCTAGGGTGGAGTCCACCATTTTGCCTTTCTAGCAAGCACCAGGGTAATTCCTGATGTTCTGGGAAGCACACTTTGGGAACCAGGATCTTAAGCTGAAGAGAGCTGCTCAGTGAAGGTGACATTGCCCATCCTGATCCAGGCCAAGTCAGCTGTGGGTACATAAGCCAGGCCTCCTTGCCTCAAAGAGGTAAAGCTAAAGAAGTATCTCTGCTCCTGATCTCCCACTGAAACTGGCTGAGTCATGTTATCATTGTTCAGCATTTCAACAATTCTTTGTGTTCAATCCTATTTCCATTCTCCCCCTTATAGGTTTGATCCTGTGGGTGCAACAAAACCCAAATTAATCTGCTTAAAACATCTAAGATTTTAATGGTTGATCAGCATTTGAAGAAAGCCGCCCGAACTTGTGTCTATATTTTGCATTCTCCCCAATTCTAGGCTAATAAACTTCTCAGTTTCTACTGGCTGTGTAATGCTGCTACAGAAATGTGTACAAATTCATAACGTATCAAAATGAGCTCCCACGTTGGTAACACCAGAGTGCCTGTCAGGTAGATTTCTCTCCTGCTCTCCAGACTAATATCTTTTCTATTTTCTTCCTACTTCCTATTCCACCGTTTATTGACATACTGTCAGAAGATGACCAGTTCATCTCTAGTTACACAAACCATATGCCAAAGTCATCACCCACCTCTTCCTTTCCCTATTCTCCAAACCTAGCCCAATATCAATTCCTGTTGATTCTACCTAGAAAGTCTCTCTCCAATTTTTCTACATCTTTTCTAACTGTCCATTTACACCCTAGTGCAGACAAATATCGTCTATCACTTAGGTAACATTAGAGTCTTCCTGACTAGACCCAAGTTTTTGTTACCATAAGTCTGTTCTATGCCTTGGCAATGGCTCTAAAACAAAAACCTTATTTTGTTTCTCCCTTTTAATGCATTCCTCTTATCCTCTTTTACTACAAATGTGCCTCTGTGCCTTTTACTACAAATGTGCCCACTTTACATATACAGAAATTGATCTCTGGATAAAGTTCAAAATTCTCAACTTAAGGCTGGGCATGGTGGCTCATGCCTGGAATTCCAGCACTTTGGGAGGCCAAGGCAGGTGGATCAGTTGAGGTCAGGAGTTCCAGACCAGCCTGACCAATATAGTAAAACCTCATCTCTATTAAAAATACAAAATTAGCCTGGTGTGGTGGAGGGTGCCTGTAATCCCAGCTACTTGGGAGGCTGAGGCAGGAGAGAGAGGGAGGGGGGGAGAGAGAGAGAGAGAGAGAGAGAGAGAGAGAGAGAGAGAGAGAGAAGAGAAAGAAAGGGAAGAAAGAAAGAAAAGGAAAGAAAGAAACTCAATTTAGATTACAATCCTCCTCATGATCCACTCCTTCTTCCCTCTCTTATTTCATCTTATATTCCCTCATACAATACAATATGCTCCCACTATGCTAAACAACTGGAAGTTCCCAAGCCTTTGCATAAGCCGCTCATCCAGAAAAATGTGCCTGGGTTACCCAGGCTAAGAAAATAAATAAACAAGTTTATGGGAAAAATTTTTGAAGTTTTATTTTCCTTGATAATAAATCCAATCCTGAGAGGCTGGTCATAAAATCCCAGTTGAGAAACACTGTCATAGATACAATCCTTTAATATAAAAGCAAAGCCAAAGAATTACAGCATTTGGGGGATGGAATGGCCTTTAAATAAAAGAAAGACCGACTCCCTTATTTTCCAAATAAAGAAAATGTTTTCTCAGAGAAGCTAAATGGACTTGTTTGGTGGACAGTAAAGGAGTCAGAACAAGATCAGGACAAGTATGGGTAAAGTTGAAGGAAATCTATAAAATATCAAAGAACTAAAAAAAAAAAAAATGGTGCTTATGGAGGTGTGACCATTAATTTTGGAACCCAATACAAATAAAACTAACGTGAGTACAATGGAGAGGGGGAAGAACTGGGAGCACAGAATCCCACACTGATTTCCAAGGTCACTGTCTCTTTCAGAAGGCATTGTTGCCAGTGTTTCTTTATTGAGGGCAACAGAGACTTGGAATGAGGGGATTTACATATATCTTCATCTCTTTGAGTATGCCAGTTGTAACACTAATAGTTCATGTCTCAGGAGGAAAAGTATTTTATATTATTAACTGTATACACATGTGGAGCAAACATTCTCATCCATAACTAAATAATAAAAAATGTCACAAGCAAACTCTAATATTTTCCACTCTCCTTTATTATATTCTAAAACACTGAGAAAAGGACTGGCTGTGATCTGTTTCACTGTTTTCTCAGCTCGATAGTGGACTGTTAACAATGGTTTGAAAAAATAATGTGTTTGATTTCTCATTATTTGACCTCTGAATTTGAAATCCTCTTTGTGTTTTTTTGTCTATTACATCAACGATGGTTTTTTGGTTTTTGTTTTTGTTTTTGAGACAGAGTATCACTCTGTTACCCAGGATGGAGTACAATGGCGTGGTCTCGGCTCACTGAAACCTTCGCCTCCCAGGTTCAAGCGATTCTCCTGCCTCAGCCTCCTAAGTGGCTGGGACTACAGGAGCATGCCACTACATCTGGTTAATTTTTGTATTTTTAGTAGAGATGGAGTTTCACCATATTGGCCAGGCTGGTCTCGAATTCCTGATCTCGAGATCCACCCACCTCAGCCTCCCAAAGTGCTGGGATTACACGTATGAGCCACTGCACCTGGCCCCAATGATGCTTTTTAAATAGCACCAGTATATTTTTCCTTCTTTGTAAATTGCATTGGTCAATTAAGATTAAGCCATATAGCAGGAAAATAAAATATAACGTTTCTTTGTGGAGACTGCCATAACAAAGTACTATAAAGGGGTGGTTTAAACAACAGGTAATTTTTTTTTTATCGGTTCTGGAGGCTGGGCTCTGAGAACAGTGTGCCAGCATTGTCTGGTTCTTGTGAGAACCCTCATCCTTGCTGGCAGATGGCCTCCTTCTCACTGTGTCCTCATATGGCAAAGAGAGAGCAAGAGAGACAGAAAAATTCCTGGTGTCTCTACTTATAAGGGTGCTAAGTTCATCATGAGCTCCCCACTTTTGTGACTGCAACTAAACTTATTCATCACTTCAAAGCCCTATTTCCAAATACTATTAAATTGGGGGCTAAGTCTTCAACATGCGACTTTTAGGGGGATGACAACAGTCCATGCCATAATGGAAAGCAGCATACCTCCAAATAGAAAAGGCCTCCCAGTACCGGAGTTAAAAAGGACCTGGGGAAAGCAGAGTGAAAGGTAGAAAGTAGTGTTTCAATCTCAGCGTCAAAATTTGAGGAGAGGTTGTTAGAGATACCTTTATAAATGAAGAAGAGTTTATTCCTTATGTTCATGTAATAGTTTATACAATTTCAAAACCCCTTGGAGAAGCAGCTTGACAACATAAGGTAGCTGCCACAAAGCATTAATGATGACATGATGCGATTAGGCAGAGAACGGATCCTGACATGGTGACCTCTCATGCTCCACAGCCAGGGAAAAGCATTAAAGAAGTTGAAAAGTTTTTACATGACACTTAGTGGTTGTTTAGTAGAGAGCTCAAAGTCAGACACTTTGATATCCCAGTGTCACGAATCCTGGCAATAACCGAAGTGTGTGTGTCCTGGGTAACAGAAGGAAATTTTCTTGCACAAAGGACGTTTATACACTTCATAGAAGATGTAACAAGGACAGAGGCTAAGGCCTCGAAGTAGGCAAGATTGTTGACACCTCAGCTGGAGGTACCCAGAAGCCAGTAGATAAGGACAACATAACATTATGTACGTTCCCATGGGGCCCAAACATTACCCGGAGACAGAAGTAGAAAAGGATGGAGACAGATGTGATTTGGATATCTGTTCCCTCCAAGTTTCGTGTTGAAATGTGATTCCCAAATGTTGCAGGTGGGGCCTAGTGGGAGGTGCTGGATATTGAGGGTGAATCCCTCATGAGTGGCTCGGCACCATCCACTTGGTGATGAGTGAGTTCTTGCTGTATTAGACCCCAGGACAGTTGGTTGTTTTAAAGAGCTTGGCAGTCGGGCGCAGTGGCTCACGCCTGTAATCCCAGCACTTTGAGAGACTGAGATAGGCGGTTCACAAGGTCAAGAGATTGAGACCATCTTGGCCAACAGGGTGAAACCCTGTCTCTACTAAAACTACTCTATATGCCACATGTCTATACCATAGTTGTTGCATAAATTTTCACACAGTTATTTATTTATTTGAGACAGGGTCTGGCTTTGTCAGCCAGGCTGGAGTGCAGTGGCACAATCTTGGCTCGCTGCAACCTCTGCCCTCCTGGGCTCATGTGATCCTATTACCTCCGCCTCCCAGGTAGTCGGAATCATAGACATGCACCACCATGCCTGGCCTTTATTTTTCATTTTTATTATTTTTTTTTTAGCAGTAACAAGGTCTCACCACGTTGCCTAGGCTGGTCTTGAACTCTTGAGCTCAAGTCATCCACCTGCCTAAGCCTCTCAAAGTACAGGGATGACAGACATGAGCTACGATACCCAGACACAGTTCTCATTTATAAAACGAGGGTTCTCGGTACTATTTCATATAAATACTACTCTTTTCTTGGAGTCCTCCAAAATACGTGAAAAGAAACATGTATAGCAAAGACTAAGTCTGAGATAAATAGTCATTTCTGGATAAATCTGTAACTAAGAATAGGATAACCTTCATCTGGCCACAGAGCATTGTAATGCCATAATACTACAATTGTCATGCTATGTTTAGCTATTTTTAAGTGATTATTGACTTTTACTGTATGCCTACCATATACTCATCACTGAGCTAAGTAGTCTCCGAGAATGCAGAGTTAACTGGACAATTTTTCTGCCCTATCAAAGCTGGTTCCCTAATTCATAGTAGAAAATTAAATGTTTACAAACAATAATGCCAGCTGTGGCATATTTCCTATGTTATAGGAGCAGCAGGGTGGCTCTTTTTAGTGATGGGAGGGGACTGCATAGGGAAAATTGTGAGGGATAAAAGGAAGTTCCCCAGATGGCCTTGGAATGACCTAGTTCTCCCTCCTTTCTCACTTATAGTTCTCATGAATGTCTGTAGAATGTGCTTCGAATGTAATGTCATGAGACAGCCAGGGACTGGAAAGCCGTGGTTCCATTCCAGTCTCCCTGCCTAGAAACAGGATGTCCTTCAAGCTTTAGCTCAATGAGTCCTGTAGCCCAGGACGTAAAACCCAGGGTGGGCTTCTTTCCTGGGTCCCTCAGCTGCGGTGCAAGTGGGGCACATGCAGATCAGACTGCATCTGTCCGAGACAGCTTTCTTGAACCATGGGAGAATGGCTTTTGAATCTTAGATATGTGTCAGCTTTGTTGCCTATCCGTAAGTAATAAAGCCACTTCATGTAACTTGTATGTGACTGTTCTGTCTCACCAGACTCTGAGGCACTTGGTAATGAGTGCACAGTGAATGTGCTTCACAGTAATAACTGGGCTAAATCTTAAATTATAAATAGGAATTTTGTGTGTTTTTAAAATATTTCTTCCTTACACTGAAGAGGCCTGACTGAATCTGGTAGAAATATTAGAATGGAACGAATTGGTGCCACCAAAAAATGTTTGCGATTTAATTTTGAGGTTTTACCTCATGATTTCATATGTTGAGTAGTAAAGTCATTGAAACATAACTTTTAAAAGCCATGAAGTGGTTGCTTATTTGAGGAAATTGCAATATATACCTATAAATGTGGACAGATACCAATGACCCTAATGTTATCAGGATGGCTGCTGTTGGCTTGGAAGAAAACACCCACAATGAATTACATACCAATTCAAATATTTTTGTGTTTCAAATATTTGGACAGGTCTGAAGTTGAGGTAACTTGGAAAATCCCTTGATAATTCAAAAATTGGCTCATGATGTTGAGGAGGCGAAATTACAAATGATGAAAGCCTGACCCGGATTAGGCCAATCAGACTCACTCTCTCAAGAATTTTAAAACCCACAGACTCCAAGTGCTGGACTCTGCAGAGCTTGTAAAATTAGGAGAGGGTCACCCATAGTTACCTACCAGCTTTGTTATTAGGCAAGCAGTGAAAGCCCAACTCCAGAAGAGTCAAGTGCTAAGGAAGGAGGATTAAGAGTCAGGTGGATCTAAGAGAGGCAGAGAGAGATGGGGATGATTTCATTGTGCTGGTTTCTGGGTTGCCTTGATTGCCTTGTTTGGGTGCTCTCAATTTCAACCCCTTACAGGGACTGGCTGAACTTCTTGTTGTTATATTTTATGAGATACACCAAGATTGCTCCAGGTACTGACTAGATAATTATGAATGGGTTTTGTTACATCTAAACAGATGATGAACACACTTGTACTAGAAAAAAAATAGCGATACAAGGCAGCTTAAGACCAAGTCCAAAAAGGTAAAATATTGTGTAGCAGGATATATACATCTTTATCACAATGCTTATGTACTTCTTGACTTCATTGAATGAAAACAATAGAATATAAATCAATTCATATGCTGCCTTCATATTCCCCTGGGGTAGACCATGGTACTAAAATCATATGTAATTTAGCTGAATGAGATGGCTCCATAGTTTCATCCATGATACTCAGTTGAGAGAAAAAGTTATTCATTTTATCATTTAGATGTTTATTCTTTTCTGAAATAGATTAATTTAAAACGCTCAGGGTGATCTTGGGATATCATTTGATATTATGACTTTTTCCAGTCTATAAAAAAGGTTAAAAAAACAGTAGTTGTTAGCCATTTATTTCCAAATGCCCAAATATGTTGGGAGTCAGGTTGAATTTTTCTATAATTATCCAGATATTGAACATATGTAAACTTTAAAAATAGAATAAGCAACTGCCACTTGATAAATCATAAGTTAGGGCAGCATTTGGAATAGAAAAATCTTTGAAGAGGCAAAGTGTCCTTAATGACATCAACGACATTTTTCCATCGAATGGCTGCCCTCACCATCTTATTCTATTATGCAGTAACTTAATAGAGGCTCCCCTTGCCAATGGCCCCCTCTAAATTCCTTTTCTTATTAACTTTTCAGAAATTCTTTCACACAAAAGGGATTGACAGTTGCTCACTGTAAGCTCTCCCAGGAGAACTGTCATTTTAAGCCTTTAATTAAACAGAGCAATCTTTTACTTTAGGATTTTGCAAAACGTAGTCAATAGAAAAGGGAGTGTTTGAGGAACAAAGAAGTTTCCTTGATTCTCTTACATCACACCAGGTAGGTGACTGTTCTATCTATTCTCCTTAGCAAATCAGGCCTAGTTCGGCAAAAGAATCATTAAGCAAAGATAATTCCAATACTTATTCAGTCTCATCATCATAATCTTTATCATTGCTATTCTCCTTCATGAACCATCTTTTTTCTTTGAAATCATATATTTTATCCCAGAGAGCAGAAAATAAAGTAAAATGAACTCAAAGAGGCCTGAAACATATTATATCAAGGAGATATGTTACCGATAGCAACTTTTATAATGCATGTAAAATAAAATAATTACAAAAACAATAATGTACATACATGTATTCAAATATTTTCTGCAAGTTTTGATGAAATTTGCAATATACCAGTGCTTAAGGCAAATAATGTTGGTAGAATGCTGAAGTGGTGAATAGATGACCTATCTGCCACATCAAGGTAGATCGCCTATCTATGGGATCACATTAGGGGTAGCACTACAGAGGGACTCTAGTCCATGATTAAGTTAGGAGAGGAGCTGGTGCTCCCTAAACTAAGGCAGCAGATGTGGCAGGTCATGCCATTAGTCAGTACACCAAATAGCTGCAACCATGAGGGTCAGACTCCTGACCATGACAGAGAAAGAATCAGTGCTTCATAATCATGCACCTTAAAAATCATACGGCATTAAGAGCTGAGATTTCTCTCCCAAGTCAGATATCTGTCCTAGCCAAAGTACAATGGACAACAGCAAATGCCACATCAGCTACTTCTATTGCTTTGTGAATCTTCTCTGAAGAATTCTTCCCCCGATAAGACTAACATAGATGAGGTCTGGCCATTTGCCTTTGCTTTTATGAAAATATAAAAATATAATATACAATGAAATAATTTTAAAGATATTGATTTATCAAATACTATTTATTAATCTTTCAACAAATAATTTTAGAGACTAACTGTGTGACAGAAACTGTGTATGGACAACATATACACAGCATCAGGATAAAAGATAAAGTTCAAGACTGAGCTTTTATATTAGGATTACTGAGTTCAAATTCCAATGTTGCTTGTGATTAGTAGTGTGAGTTGAGCCAGTTCTACTCTCTGACTCACCTTTTTTGTTTCATAAAATAGATACATTTTCAAGATTTTCATGGGGATTAATGACTATTATGTTTATATGAATAGTACCTAATATGAACACGACACCTATAGAATTCCACTTTGGTCAATATATTATCATATCATTCTTTGAAAAAGAATCCCGATAATCAGGTCACATAAAGGAATTCTTAATTTAAATATACAAATGATTAAGCAATAAGTTATAAGAATATTAGAATCAGATTTTCAAAAAAACATACTTCTTAGTAAAACATGGGGGTGTCCCTTATTCAAATAGTGTATTTAAGCATGGATGTGTAAAACTTAAACAGTATTTGTAAATATCTTCTTCCAAAATTCACACTGATAAGCATTAATTATTAGGCCATTTATCAGTGGGAAAAAAATATCAGTTCTCTGTGACTAAAAACAAAATAGAAAAAAAATGGCTTCTCAAGAAATCTCCTCCCATACAATTTCATCGAACACATCTAAATAAGTCCGTTGTGTAGGCGGGTTGCTAGGGAATGCTGCAGTTTAAAGCACTTATGTGATAGCTTTGAAAACATGAGTCCATGTAGAAATTAAATTTTAAGAATTAAATGGTCAAATCCAGCCACAAGCATACATTTTGAAGATATTACATAATGTCACAGACTGTACAGAATCTCCTACTGGTAAGCTGTAATAATTAGGTGACTTTTGCATGATAGAGATACCCATGATAAAGCTGAGAAGATGTTATTAATAGAATAGTCTTTGCCGTATCTTGCTGTAGATGCAGTTTAAAGTTCTTTAATTTGAGCATATAAGCCAAAAGCTTCTAGTTCAGAGATCTGAACATAAGGATTATGCCAAGAATGTTATGTAATAAGTTAACGAAACTGGTTTGTTCCTGAGGATTTTATTCCTTTTCCTACACATTCCTGAGGAATTTACTTCCCTCCCCACACCCCACCCTCAGTACTGGAATGGAATAAGATTCCTTTGATGTATATGCAAAGGAAGGCATATGAAAAAAAATGTATTTTTAAGAAAAAAAAAACAAATGAATTACCCTGGTTTCCTATTTTATGAGTTAAACATAACTCATAAAACAAGAGTTTATATAAAACACTTGTCAAAAAACAAGACAAGTATTTTTCTAGTACTCACTTTGGGGAAGAAATTTAAAATTTTGAATAAATAGAACATATCCTCAACTAAGTACTAAATGTGGAAGAATAAATGAATGAATGAATGGTTTCCCAAGTATTAGTTAGATGTTTTAAATAAATGATTCTATTTCATATCCATCATAATTCCATTTTAAAGGAAATGAAGCTGATACACAATGAGTCTTACTTCGGAAGGCAGAGGTGGGATGCCAGAATTCCAGATAGGGCCATATCCTCAAATCAATCATCTTTGCAATGGGTGTAGGTTGGAATTAAAGGACAATTGAGAAGATACGTAAAACATATTAATATAATCTAATCATGAAGAAAAGAATATTACTAAAACATATTTCATGTTACTGAACAGAGCTAAAGAAAAATGATCTAATAGGTAGTTTCTAACTTGATTGGTGGAAAACAGAAGAGGATTGAAATAATTGAACTTCTATATAAATGTGCATGGGCTGCACTTATAATGGTATTAGGTATTACTTTTAAAAACAATGAGTTTCACCTTGAGGCATTGTCATCTATTCTGCTTCCTTCCTTAACTGAAGATAGTCAAATAAGTTATTTACTTTATCCTAAATTAAAATAAATTTTAAAAAAGGAACACAGTTTTTGAAATTAAGATCTATAATAAAGAATGAATTTTACTTTGCTTCTGTAGTTTCACCATTACTTCTAGTGTATACAATTAAATTGCCTGAAGACGGGGGAAGAAGTACACTCCAGGGGGTCATTCAGTATTGGCTAAAGAAATATACTATATTTTAATGATTCTTTTACTGTTGTTGATTTCATCACTTCTCTAGAAAATGTAACATCAAGCCTTTGGAAATTCAGACTTCTCAGTTTCATGTGTGAATTCTACGGGACTGCAGAATAATGTAAGCTTTTTATCTGAGTTAGAATTTGTATTTCTCTAGTTCATCAACCTCATCTGTCACGTATATGTCACTGAAATGAGAAAAACCTTAGAAGGCAGAAAAAGAATTAAAAACAAGTTAATGTGGGAAGATGATATAAATCAAGTGGTGAAGCCAAGAGTGAATTATCAAAAGATCTTTCATCAAAAGTGAATACATTTTCCTTTCTCTCAAGAGGAACCCGTTATGTGTTTTTGTTTGCACCATTGTACTTCAAGTGGCATATTAAAGAAATAGATTTATTAGGATTTAGAATGTGTTTTACTCTGATAGGAAAGAATAGTGGTTCTTTAAATTTTATTCAAAAAGACTTAAACCTTGAAAGTTGACATAGGCCCTGGCTATTAATGAATGCTATGAAAAATAAATACTGTTTTTAACTTAAAACACATGACTGAATCATAAGAAAAGAAAATACCTTAACAAGACCAGTTTAGAATAAACATTATTTATTCAATCTAAACCCTCACAGTTTATTCAGTCAAATATGACAGTTTGACATTTTTTAGCAAGTGCATACTCTGTTTACTGAGAGGGAAAAGAAACAATTAAAACAAGGTTTGCTTACATTTTCTAAGCTTGTTTTTCCTCCGAGTTAAACTAACTGGCTGTACCAATGGGTTTTGAAAGACACATCTATGTCAAACAGAAATCTCAATTAGGAGTTTGGGATTGCCAAGCAATGAGGTAAGATCACAGAGAGATGGAAATTCAAATATAAAGAAAAGTATGTTTTTTTAGTAGCTCACCAATCACCACATCTGGTTTCTTTTTTTAATCAGAGAAACATAAATTGCAATATTGTAGTTTTTCTGGAAGAGAGAGAGAGAGAGAGAGTGTGGGTGTGTGTGTGTGTGAGAGAGAGAGAGAGAGAGAGAGAGAGAGACAGGGACAGAGACAGAGACAGAGACAGAGAGAGAAAGAGAGAGGATGAGAGATACTGGCTTCTTAGGAAAACAATGTCTAGGCACTTACCTTGGCCTAAGATACCAATAAGTGGTACAATTTGGGGAAGGGAACCATTGCAATACGAATAATGTTCTGATCATGAGATCTGCAAGTATCTATAACAATAGGCAGAAAAGGATTTTTCTTTTGTAGACAGGAATAATAAGGCTAGAAACAACCAGATTTGGAAAAATGAGCTAATGGGTGTCTGGTGAGACAGTAGACCAGAGAGGTCAGCCTATTCTTGGCAGGGGTGGGTCCTAAATAAGTAGTTGTATGCTGGCTCAGGTGGAAGGTGGTTCAAACAAGGTTCAAGGAAGACGGAAGGAGAGATATGTTACACATTTGGGTAGGCAATATTTTGTTCTGATTAACCAGTTGGAACACGTAGTTCAGCTAATCATTTATGAGTGTCTGGCCTAGTAATAGGTTAACAGGGGGCAACTGTGAGTTGTTTCTAAGACAAATGGGGGAGGGTGGTTCTTTAAAGTACACTATTTCCTAGAACACAAAGGATGGGGGGATTTCTTTTATGTTCACTGTTTCCAGGACTACAGAGTTAGGGTGAAATTCAACATTGTCAGTCTTGATATCACTCTCAGCTCTGAGCCCTTTTTCTTGCTCTTATCCTAAAAAAAAAGATTGTTTCCTTTCCTCTCTTGTCACAAAGATCCTGGAAGAACCATGTCACTGCATTGACATACTAGGGCAAGGGCTGGGGAGGAAGAATCACATGGAAAAGTCTTTAAAGAGGAAAGAAATCACCTGGGACAACAACATCTGAACTGAGAATGGCTCATAAGACACCTAAAATCAGATCATAAAGTCCCCTCAGTGGATTGGAAGGTCATGGCTGGATTCTCTGGTTTGTTTCCAAAGCTCTGAGCATGTGAAGGGCATCCTCTGGATGGGCTGGAAGAGGAGAAGGTAGCATACAAGGTGGTAAGTGTCTGTTTGAAGTCTTCCAGACAGATGTTTGCCACTGGGGCTGGCTTGAATAAGAACATAAAGGTTACATCTTAGAGCAGATCTCATCAGAGTGAGAAAGTGAAAGTATACACTCATGATTTCATCATGTCCGACAGGCTCAGGGTGAGGAGGCATGCGAAATGAAGTGGGTGGTGATTTTTTTTCCCTCCTGGGAAATGGCACATAAATCTGACCTGCATGTTCATACATCTTTGAGCTCTGTCTCATTTTCTTAAATCAAAAAGCTGCTTATCACCTTCATGACTTTAAGTTTGTCCTGCGTACTCATAGGCCAATAGAAGTTGAGAAAAAAAGTTCTTCCAAAAAGAACACCGTGGACTGTTATTGTTATACACACTGCTATCATAAGGAGCAGTGAAGGTACATCATACATTCTATAATTAATTCCATAACGGTGAAAAAACATTAGTTCTGCTCCTCAGTGACAAAATGCTGATAACTCTCATTCAAATTTGCTGTTTAGGAGCGGTTAGGCCTTTTATCACTATTGTGATAAATTAGAAGTGGGAATGAAGTCTGTGTTTTCTGCAATTTAGCAGCAATAATGCTATTTCTGACATACTTTGTCTCTGTCATCAAGGTAATATGATTTGCTTCTTAATTACATTTCTGGTGAAAGTAAAATAACAAAGAACCACACCAGTGAATTATCCCCTTACAACCCATGTTACGGTGAGTCTTGGCTAATGCTAAAGAGGTAGGGAAGAAAGAGGCTTGGCAAACCAGATTAGATTTTTCCTTCCTCTTACTTGTCCTAGTATACAGAATGTTACTATTCTGCATTCCATAAATTAAATGTAATTACATTTTATGTCATCTCCATTTCTCATAATGTTGAAATGTTCATTGTAGCTTACCGAGAAGCCTTAAATGTGGATGCACGGGAAGCGGGAATGAACAAAAAGGATGCCAATCCTGATTTCTATGTGCTATTATCAAAGTTCCATTTAACCACTCTTCTACAGGTGGGGCAGTCACACCTAAATTACACCACCGACTAATGGAGCCACCTACAGAGACTCCAAAAGTCTTACGGGCAGTCATTTTTAGAGCTATTCCATTATGCTTTAGGCAGCAATATTCACAATACCCATCTTAGCATTTGGTGAATGATTCTGAATCTGAAACATTACTTTGCCCCTTCTCACCTAATAATAACAGGTAAGTTCTGTCACCCTCCATCTCTCCTCTAAAAGCTACCACATCTTTGTACTGCTTACAGCTTTGTCTCAAAGCAACAAGTCCCAGCAACTAGAAAAAGATCCTCTTCCTCCTCCACATTCCCAATTTGGAAGAGCCAGCTGAGAGCAATATGGTGGAGTAGGCTGACCTCAGCTGACATGCTGCAAACATTTATTTAGCACTGTGCTAGATGTGAACAGAAATAAAGATAAATAAAAATAGGGTCCAAGCCCTTCAGAAGCTGACAAATATTATTTCACTTGGGAAGATTCTGATAAGTTTATTCACACTAAACTGTTATTAGTTGACAAGTGTTAGTTCCATCAGGTGTTATTACAACAGGTTCCTTAGCAACCCAGTTCCTCCTTCTGTGGTTGGTAGGAAGCAGGGGAGAAGCTGACTTACTAGGGTATTGCTGTGTAGGAATAGCTGTAGAAGAAATCTTTCAGAGAATTATAAAGTTGCCCAAGTGAAGCTCCAGAGAATCACCTGCCAACCTATTTCATCCTGGGGCTTTTACGGAATGGGCTCCCAGAAATGTCCCTTAACAGATTCTCTGCCAACCAAGAAAGCAAGTATGCCGAGCTGACCTTGGAGCCAGGAGCTTCAGGAGATTTGTTTTTTCATTAAGGATTGTATTCCCTTTAAAATCACCATAAATGTAGCTTGAAAAACTGCCTTCCTTTAAGAGCTTGTTTCGTAGCCTGATATGATTGTGTAGTAATTGGCCACAGAATTTAGGTTCAGTTGGCAGTGATCCTAAAGAGCACCACCATATCAAATGTTCATAACGGGAGGGATTTGGGGCTAGAAATCAAGTGGCCTCCTGAGGGAATTTCATATTTCAATGAGTGTATAAATGAGATGTGCCCCCCAAAAAGATTTGGTGGGGTACAAATTCTAGACAGGCTTTTTACAGGAAATATCTGTATCTATTTCTATCTATATATATATTTGCACATATACCCTATGTGTGTATATATACATAATTTCTTATATTTAATTTGTAATAATTTAACAATAAAAAATTGAAAAATGGGAACCAGCCTACATATACAAAAAATTATACAAGATTACTTTTATTAGGTCGGTGATAATCAAGCAGTAAAAATGAAAACTAGGACTCAGGGGACAGGTGCCGTGGCCAATGCCTATAATCCCAGCATTTGGCAGACTGGGGTGCGTGGATCACAAGGTTAGGAGTTCAAGACTAGCCTGGCCAACATGGCGAAATCCCGTCTTTATTAGAAATAATAAAATTAGCTGGGCATGGTGACATGTGCCTGTAATCCCAGCTACTCAGGAGGCTGAGGCAGGAGAATTGCTTGAACTGCAACCCGGGAGACAGAGGTTGCAGGGAGCCGAGAGCACGCCACTGCACTCCAGCCTGGGCTATAGAGCAAGACTCCATCTCCACCCGCCCTCCACCCCCCAAAAAAAAGAAAGAAAAGGAGGGCTCAGGGTACTTACAGAAATCTTCCGGAAGAAAATTATAGTAACCTCTAGTATCATTTAGACAGGATTTTGAGTAAGTTTGGGTTTAAAATATATGAGGTATGCTTTGAAGATCAAGATCTGGGCCAGTTGGCTTAGAATAAGGTTCATCTGTGAACATGGAGATTTGGTAAGCTGTCATTAGCCAAGGATGAATCTTGTCTTCACCTGCCTGAGCCCCAGGAGAAAATTTAAGGAGGAAAGAAAACAAAAACAAGGAGCGCTCTATAGTTTGTGTGTCTTGTAACTTGAGATGACATTTTCTGCAAACTTGCTACTATGTAATATGCAGAAGAAGATATGGGCTATCCACATCTCAGTGGCTCAGATTGTAAGGAAAAGGCAGTAACTGTATGTCCACACTGTCCAACATCTCAAGGACAACAGAGGCAGGTGGGCCACCTCAGTTCCAGAAACCAGATACGGTGAAGGGACTTGAGAGGTTATGAACCATCCTTTATTGAGAAGGGGTGAGGTGGGGTGAGCATCTGGAAGGAGATTGGCAGCTATTTCCCATTCTGCTTGAAGCCCTTCCCACCATGAGATTAGAAATTGGCATGGACCATATCTGAATGTTAAACCAATTTAGAGGATAAAATAAAGGGATTTTGTTAGAAAACTCTTCTGACATCCTGTCTCCTGAAGTTGTGAATATTTCACTCACACTCTTAAAAAGAGAAAATATTATCAGTCAGAGACTGAGGAGAAGAAATGAGAGTCCTGGACCTTAACTAAGAAGTTCCATGAAACAATAATACATGTCAAAATAAATAACATGTGATAGGCACTCTAGAAATGTTTTCACTGATAATATTAATAATTATGGACAATATTTTGGTGGAAACTTGTATGTGTCAAACACTTGGCTAAACACTATACTAATATGGTTCCAGCTCTGAATCTTATTTTTTTTCCGTAACTCATTTGGCAACAAAACCTGACTCACCCTGAATTTGCAGGATGCCAGCACTTGACCAGAACTGCTGTGCAGCTATTTCTAGTGTTTATTTATTCAACTTAGTGGAAATATTTCTATATTGCTTGTAGAATTCTTGATGTGTTTGACTATGAGATGTTTTCCACACTCTATTATGGGGTGTTAATATATAATATATACTCCACATAATCTTTCCTTAAAAATAAAAATTGCTTGTTCTAGGGTACGTCTGGTCTCCGAGGGTTTAGACAAGGGTTGTAGACCCTGAGTCTTTTCAACATTTTTTGATTTAGCAATATAAATTATGTTTATTTTTTGGTTGAGATATTTAAGCATAGAGATGTTAAATAGTTTCTCTAAGGACACACAGTTGATAATGGTTGAAGCTACAACTTGGTTTTAGTCAGTTTGCCACTAAGGTTATGGTCTTAAGTCACTACTCTGTACTGCCTCTTATATGGATGACACATAACAGAGAAACAATCAACTTTGCTAGTAAGGTAGTGGAAATGGAAATACAAATAACAGTAAAAAATATAGTATTATGAATAAGTAAATATAGTTTCTGTCAGATAATTGCCAACCAATGTAATGTGTTGACTAAGAGGCATAGGCACAAAGAAAGCAATACTGGATAGAAAAGGAAAGAGGACAGAGTACCTTATCAGTGGCAGGGCTTGGGAAACTCAGGATGTCAAACAAGAAACAATTCCAAAGAGATATCTTTGGAACCTTTGTGTTTTTGGGAGAACCTCAAAGCAACCACTAGGACAGGGATCATGGCCTTGAAAGTAGGAGAGTCACAGTTCTTGTGGGTCTCAAGAGGCAGTTGAGAATCTCTGCTTGCTCTGCCCTTTGCTTAAAAGGAGATATTCCACTTGAAGGAGCCCATCACATTGGGAGTGTTTGGGTCATATATGGTAAACTCTGTTTACCAGTCGGAAGCAAATAAGAGGACTAGCCACCAGTTTGCTACCAGGCAATGTAGAATGCTCTCTATTCCTTGTATACAAATATCATAATCTGTGAAGGATAGTACAGAGGTGATTGAGAGAAAGGGAGAGAGGAACAACTTACATAAAGTTAACTATTCGCCTTGAGAACATTTCATTGAAAAAGATATCTTCCAGTTGTTTTTAATATCTAGGCATTAAAAATAAAGTAGAGCTTCAACAAATGAGACACTGAAACGACGTACCTCAAAATAATAAGAGCAATCTCTGACAATCCCACAGCCAAAAATCATATTGAATGGGCAAAGACCAGAAGGATTCCCCTTGAGAATCAGAGCAAGGCAAGGATGCCTACTCTCACCACTCCTATTCGACACAGTGCTGGAAGTCCTAGCCAGAGCAATCAGGCAAGAGAAAGCAATAAAAGGCATCTAGATAGAAAGAGAGGAAGTCAAACTATCTCTTTTCATATATAATATAAGACTATGCCTAGAAAAGCCCATAGACTCTGACCAAAGGCTCCTAGAGCTGATAAACAACTTCAGCAAAGTTTTGCGATATAAAATCAATGTTAAAAAGTCAGTAATATTTCTGTACACTAATAACTTCCAAGCTGAGAGCCAAACCAAGAATGCAATCCCATTCACAACGGCCACAAAAGGAATAAAATACCTGGTTATACAGCTAACCAGGGAGGTGAAAGACCTCTACAATGAGAATCACAAAACACTACCCTAAGAAACCACAGACAACACAAACAAATGAAAAAAACATTCCATGCTCAGGGATAGAAAGAATCAATATTGTTAAGATGAAGCTTGAGGCCGTTATCCTAGGCAAACTAATGCAAGAACAGAAATCCACATGCTGCATGTTTTCACTTGTAAGTGGGAGCTAAACACTGAGTACACATGGACATAAAGAAGGGAACACCGGGGCCTCTTTGAGGGTGGCGAGTGAGAAGAGGGTGAAGATAAGAAAAACTACCTATCATGTATTAGGCCAATTACTTGGGTGACAAAATTACCTATATACCAAACCCCCATGACACACAAATTACCTATGTAAAAAACCTGCACATGTACCCCTTTGTGTTATAAAGCTGGAAAAGGCTAAGGTGAAATAATCCTACCAGTAATAAGACAATAGTTGAGTTTGCCAGTGTCTGAGCTAAATGCTAGCCAAGTAGAGTGGGTTTTTAATGCACCGTCTGGAATGATTTTCAAATTTTTTTTGTGACTCTCAGGACTTGACTATGAAGTTAGAAGGTAATTTCCTAAAACTAAATAAAGTTGGTTATTGAAGTACATAATGTTTTATTTTCCAGAATGTTTTCACAAAGCAATGGTGTTAGAAGATCATCCGTAGATTATCATGAGGGTGGTGATATATTATTTGGGCAGTGATGAATTGTTGTAGTCACATTGGTCCACTGAAATATAAAACCATTTTGTCCAGAGATCAAGAGGTGATGTTAAAACAAGCTTGCTTAACCTTGAGGTAGTGCTGGAGTCAATTTATATGTGGACAACAGGTGATTTGCATCATAAACTAAAATATAACCTCAAAAAGATTTAAACTCTCTATAATCTCTACACATACAAAATGACCCATCTCCTAAGAACTCTGATGAGTTTCTAACAGCAAGTTCTTATAAGGCTTACAAATCAGCTAAATTGACTTTTTAATCACTATAAAAATGAAGCATCTTGCAGTGATCAGAATGCAAATTATTTGATCTAAAATTTCCTTCAGATAAGTTACATTATAAACTATCAAAACCCAGACTAGTACTGATTATATCATGCTATTGCATTCATGGATCTCTCATCAATGGCCAGGAAACATTACTGAACAATCAAAATATATACACTGTTTCATATTCTACCATGTGTTGGAAATTTTGAGAGGACAAAGGTGATATGACTTCAGTGTTTTCAAAAAAATCAGAATTCCTTTTACATCAGAGAACCACTGAATTATGCTGCATAAAGAAACCTGGCATTTTCCTGTTGTGTGGTAGAAGGCAAAGAATAGAGGAAAAACTATTTGGCATAAAACTTCTTTTAAAAATAACTAGTTCACTATGATTAGTTAATTTAACATTTTATCTGTTCAGTGCACATTTTTCCTTTTTATGACATTACAGTTCTATTTTTCTTTACAAAACAATTTTGATAAATCTGGCTTCAAACCATCTTGCTCTGAGGGGTGGAAAGTAATCTATATCCAAACAGATTTATAATGAGAAGTTCAGGGACAGGCATGTGATTGTAACTGAACTAGGGTGTTAATCCCAATCATCTTTTAATTTTTTTAATTTTTAATTTTTTAAGAGATGACATTTCACCATATTGCAACCAGGCTGCTCATAAACTTCTAGGCTGAAGGATTCCTCAAGCCTCAGCCTCCCAAGCAGCTGTAACTACAGTCACACACCACTGCATTCAGCTAAGCCCAAGGCTCTTTCAGATATCATTGGAAAGATAAGCGAAATTGCTAAACGAAGACCTGCCAAGGGTCTCTGCATAGTGAAAGCCCACCTAAGAATGGAGCCAATACAGAGTAAAAGAGCTAAGAGATGGATAAAGGGAGCGGGTAGTGGAGACAAGGGAAGGCTGATGAAGTACTGATGACATTCGTCGGATAAAGCTCCTTCTGAAGCTCTCTCTTTTACTCCTAGATTTTTCTATTGTATGAACGAATAATAACCCTTTTATATGTATGTATGATTTTTGTTGTAATCACAATTACACTGAGAAATATGTCACTTAAAATTTAAAGATTTATGTTTATAGAAATTGATACTTGAAGGTAGGATAAATTATAAAATTTTGAAATGACTGAGTCAAAGTGGAATATGAGAAAGCAATTTGTCTATACCAGGGAGATCTCTGACATTACTTATAATGCAACAATAAAGTAGTGGGCTAAGATGTACTTTGTTACATTTTAGGACTCTGGTGATGTACCCACTGTAGCTACTAACCTAATTTTAGGTTAGCCGGTATAAGAATGTCAGTAAGACGACTAGCTACATCTTTAACTTGACGTTCTGAAAGAGAGACCAAGGGTGTGTCTCCAAATCTGACACATCTGAAAATAGAAATGAAGGAAAAGATACTGTTATTTTTGATTTTTAAAATTTAGTCATTTCTTGTTTGTTTGTTGCTATGAAGCTACAATTATCAAGACAAAAATAAACTGGTAGGAAAACAGACTAATAGGTTAATGGAAGGAGAAAGAAAATGCAGAAATAGATTCGGCTTTCCCTCAAAGTCACACCCAGGCCATTCAGTGGTGATGGTAAGTCTTTCAACTAATAGCCTGGAAAACTGGGATAAACATATGAAAAAAAAATAGTAATTTCAACCACTATCTCCCAATAGTAAAAATGTAATTTAAGACAACTGTAGACCTAAACATTAAACTTATAACATTTCTAGAAAACAACACAAATATTTCTGTAAACTTGAGGTAGGCAAGAATTTCTGAGAAAAGATCAAAAAGAGAAAACGACAGCATTAACCACAAAAGATGAAGTAATAATGCATTATATTTCACCTCAATTAATAAAAACTTCAGGCCGAGGTGGTCAGATCACAGGGGCTCAAGACCAGCCTGGTCAACATGGCGAAACCTTGTCTCTACTGAAAATGCAAAAATTAGCCAGGCATGGTGGCAGGTGCCTGTAATCCCAGCTACTCAGGAGACTAAGGCAGAAGAATCGATTGAATCCACGAAGCGGGGGTTGTAGGGAGCCGAGATCATGCCATTGCACTCCAGCCTGGGTGACAGAGTAAGACTCTGTCTCAAAAATAATAAATAAATTATAAGAATAATTTTACCAAATAAAAAGAAAAATATATTTTTAAAAACAAAATTTTACACATAAAATTTTAGAGTAACTTTATTCAAAGGTAGCTTCAAACAGGAAACAGCCTAAATGCCCCTCAGCAGATATATGGAAAAATAATGTGTAGAGTAGTCATTACACTAGAATACTTTTCAGGAATAATAATAATAATATCAACAGAATTACTGATGTATGTAACAGCAGTATATTTCTATCAAAGATATTTTGTTTAACTGACAAATAATACAACCCAGACACAAAAGTCTATCTACTGTGTGTTCTCATTTATATGAAGTTCAGGAAAAGTTTGTTTCTATGAATCATGTACCTCATCGCACTTAGCTTAACCTTAACCCTAATCCTAATAATGTTACTTCGATTTCAGGTTCAATGCATTGAGGTGCGTTCTTCTGCGTACTCAAATTAAAATCTCCCTCCTGCATCAATTTCACCCGCTTTCCCTAGGGGGAAGGAGAAAAGGAAACAGGAAGCATTGATTTGTAGGCCCTATATGACAGAGTTTATAAGATGGGCGGCAATAGAAAGACTTCACCCTACATTAAGTAGACATGTTTTTTGGGGGGCTGGGCAGCAGTAAATCCTTACACCTTTACTATTTCTGACCTAGATAAGTTGGCAGGAGTAGAAAACAATAAAACTACTGACCTATGGTGATAAAACCAGAAGAGTGGTTGCCTATTTTAGGTAAGGGCTAACTTGAGAAGGGTTCAAGGTAACTTTCTGGGAGTTATACTAGACTTTAGGGTGTTGGATATATGAATATATATATTTTCAAAGCTTACTGAATTATATACCTATGAGTTTTAAATTTCCTTATGTCTATATTTTTCAGTAAAAAATGAAAGTTGTTACGCTTAACAATTCAATCTGTCCTTCCTTCCTTCCTCCCTTCCCTTCTCCTTTCCCTTCCCTTCCCTTCCTCCTTCCTTTCCTTCCTTCTTTATTTTCTTTCTTTCTTTTCAGAGGCAATCTCACTCTGTTGTCCTGGCTAAAGTAACGTGGCGCAATCATAGCTCACTATAACCTTGAATTTCTGCGCTCAAAAATCTTCCCACTTCAGCCAAAGTGCTGGGATTACAAGCATGAGCCACTGCACCTGACCATTAACAATATTTTTTTCTAAGTGTAGGGAACAGCAAGCAAATAAAAGATCTTAAGGCCATAGGTGGCTGTTTGTGGTCAGTAATCTATGATGCCTGAAATTAGGTAATCCTCAGTTTTACAAGACTGGAAAAGTTGAATTTTTTGTGAATAATATGGCTAGTTCCAGGAGAAGGCAAGATATAAGGTTAAAACCAAGGAAAGCAGAGCTTGGATCTCCGTTCTTACTCTTCTGTAAAATTTCTAATAGAGCAGTTGGTGAAATACCACATTTAAATTTCTGAAATAAAAAGGCTTTCAACCTAAAATCTATATTCGGCACAATGATTAATAAAGCATATGACTGAAATAGAAACATTTTCTGACATGGAAGAAATGAAAATTTAACCCTGAACAGTCCCTTCTTAGGAAGCTCTTTGAGGATGTGCTTCAAGCAAACAATGTTCTTAGGAACACACAGCATCCTACCTGACCACACTCAGGATCAAGGAAAGAACACGAGGAAAGTCTCAGTATAGCCATTGTGTATACCAGGAGCAGAAGGCATCCAGTCTAAACTAAGCAGGATGGAGGGTAGTGGGAGAGGCTTCTCCAAAAGCAAAACAAGTATGTGCTGCAGGTGGGGGTTAAAGGAGGGGTTGGGTCATGAGATGACATCAGAAAGAATGTTTCTCATTTCAAGCAACTGTGCAGGTTGCAGATTACCACAGGCCCTTCAGAAAAGCCTTTAAAGTGGCCCCCAAGAGAGTCACCCTGTGAATACTTGCCACATGGAAGACATTAGTGGCTAGATTACAAAAGCACCAATTGTCTAAGACTTTTGATTCATATTTCCTAAACGTCTCCACCCTTTACAGGACCGAAGAAGTAGGGGGTGGTAGGAGAGTTGAAGGCAAAGGGAAAGGACAGACTCTATTGTAAGTCTCTGAGCCCACCAGCCTGGGACAGCCTGAACTTGTTCAGGAGAGAAACTGGGAATTCAAGATGATTCAGGTTTAAATTGGAGTAGTCTGGACATAATACCTAAAGATAGCCACAGTTAACTTTTTCTTCTAAATGAAAGTAACTGGAAAGGGTTGGGGGAAGGAGATTTGACCAAGTAGGTTTAAACACAGTGATTAGAGAACAAATTCTCTCGCCTCCCCCTAGTTTTTACCTACCGAGTTCAAACTATTCAACAATCTACTGACAGTCTCTGCCACATGCCCGCTCTGATGACCAGAGGATAAGCCTTCGTTTCTTCTGTTACAACCACCCATGTTTCATGCCCAGTCACCAAATGGAGGTACACCACAGCACCTGATTCAACATATTGGTTGTTCACATCATTGTGCCTGCATAAATATTGTTCATGTGTGAATCTACATAGACCAATAGGATTACATTCTTAATGTGGTAAAGCTTTGCACTTTAGTTATATCTTGCCTTGACTTTTCAAGATTCAAATGAGAAATCAGCAACTCTGTTTTTAGCACAATAAAGACTCTTAATAATTTGTTAAAATACCTAAGTTTGTATTAACTTACTTGTGTTTATTTGTATTGTATATTTGCCTGTTTGTGTTTGAAATTCTGGTTTTGTATATTCTGAGGATGCGGTAGTTTCAGGATTTTGATTTTTTTTTCTTTTTTTTTTTTTGCTTAAGCTTAACTTCTGCATATTTTTGTTGGTTTATTGAGTGAAATAGAGTGAGTCTTCTTATGTAGGCTATATGGTAGTTATGTTTAACCAGCTCTGCATCTGCTTACATTCTGTGGCCAAAAAGACAGTTAGATGGATGATAGGTAGGTAGGTAGAGATAGGTGGGTAGATACATATAAATATTTACATGTACCAATAAGCATATGTAGTTCCTATATATATGATACAAATTGCATAAAATTGGGGTAAGTTACTTCATAGCATTGTGAAGATTTATTGAAATAATTAATATAACAATATTGTCTATCAAACAAATGCTCGGAAATGTTGCTTATTATTTTCAGAATAATTATGCAAAGCTATTCTCTCATCCTATAATATGTTAAGAAATACGGACACATTCCAATTATATAAAAAGTGGAAAGCACGGTATTGGGATTTAGAAGAACTGATTTTCAGTCCTGCCTTCTGCAATAAGCTAAATTTGTGACTCTTACCAAAATATCCCACTTCTCTAGGTCATACTTTCTTCATCTATAAAATTAAAGGGCTAATATACATTTTCTCTCGAATGTTTACTTCAGCCTTAAACTTACATGATTGTATTACTTTAACAGATTTCCAGTTAGAGAAGTTTTATAAAACTGAACTAACCAAAAGGAAAATTTGGAGATAAAGACTAAGTTAAAGAAACGCATTTTTTTCATGGCCATGCATATGCAATAGAGCAGATTAAACAATAGCTTGGAGTTGCTATATTTAAGAAGTATTTCCTGAACATTTACTATAAACAAGATTATAGAGTAAAAAACTAGACTCAGAACTGGGACACAAAGGAATTTTTGCAAATTTGGGGGACTATATCTCTAGTAAGATAAAAGTAAGATTCTGTATTCACTAATAATTTCCCTGTAACGCTATAGCCGCAGCACAGCACCTTATCTGCAGAGCTTCAGCACTTTCTTTGTATAGCCCTAGCACCTTCAGCTTAGATTGCTAAAGTAACCGAATGCTATTCGTGAATATGTTTTTCTCCCTGGTAACATTTGGAGCCAAGTCCATCTGTCAATGGCAGACTCTGTGGCAGTTGAAAAACCACTTCGGGAACACTGCCAGCTCCTCCTTCTGGGCTGATTTCTAATAGATGTCCTATCTTTGTGAATACCTCCTCTTTACTTCAGCTGCTGTCCTCTGCGCTAACAAAAGGAGCCTCTCAGCTATATAATGTACCTGTGGAAAGCCAGGCAGCCCAGTAGATGGAAGCACATCTAGATTAGTATTGCCTTTTCCTACTGAGATGCATACATGTGGTACCTCATTGCAGCTTGCTTGCTCTGCTTCAGAGTTGCTTGTGAAGGGCCAGGCAGTTTGATAGGCTTAATACAATGACTTTGGGTCATAGAATCACAGAACTGACATTAAAGCATTCGATGGATGTAAAATGTTACAATGCAAATGCTTCACAATTGAACACACACACACACAAATTTACCTGGGATAACAAAAGTATTCAAGTGAAGAGCCTAAAGCATTCAGGAGCAAGCCACAATTGCTCCCTTTAGAATTATACGACACCTTCTGATGACTTCAGAAGTGACTTCAGATTCCCATTTTTAGGAAGATTTCATTAATACCACCAAATGTGGGCCAAAAGTTAAAATAAGACATGTTTATTTCATATGGCACATAATTTCATCTGATAAATGCTGTGATCTCCCACAGCTTGACAATAAGTACAAAGCTAAATAAAAATGGTAATTATTTTGCAAGCTTTCCTCCAACTTACAAAAAAAATGAAAGAAAGATACCTTGGGACTTATTTTCGAGATACAGATTCTTGAAATTCTTTATTCTTTTATCAGTTCTGTTGCCCAAGGGGAAATCTGTACAACAGGCATCATATGTCTTTAATAATGAAGCAAACTACTGTAGCTCAAATCTTTCGAGCAGCTAAGAAACCCAATTGTGTGTAGGAAATGCCAGAAGTGTTTGTTTTACTAGAGCTATAAATTCAGCAACATTCAGGGGGTAGGCTCATTTCAGTTGAAGGCAGCCAGACAAAACAGATGAAAACATTTTAAAGGATAATCCATATGGACTGAGTCTGAGGGAAATTTCCCATGGAGCAAATACCTTCCTTATAAACCAGAGAGTTCAAGAACTCTCCCACTCCCTTTTTTTCATCTATTTAAGGGCTCAAACTCCATAGGACTTCTCAAAGACAATTAAAGTTTCACCCTTCTTGAAAAAGGAAAAGGATATAGTTTTTAAGTGACCTATAAAATTTCTTCAAGTGATAGCTTTCCTTTCTAATCTAATTTACAAATCTGCGTTTCAGATTGAAATTGTCAAATTGCAGTTAGCAAAGTGACAAAATTCCGTTTCTAAATGACACTTTATTACATGAGACAGCACATTATATGCCTTACTGGCAAAGAACAATGACTAAAAGATGTTATTAAATAAAATAGACACATGTAAATAATGATAAAAATAATTGTGTTTAAAGCACCTTGTATACATTTTAGCCATTATTTCCATATGATCTAGGATCCTTAAGTTGATGTTCTGTTAAGTACTGTCCTTTAAGATTTAAACTAATCTCAATCTAAAAGTGTCAAGTCAAGGTACTGCACATTCAAAGTCACTTTTCTTTGAAAACATCCAGGTAGCAGAAAAATGTGCAATTTTAATGAAAGAAAAGGAGCTGACTTACTTAGATATTTTTATATGGGAGAACTGGGTACTTTTGGAAGCATTCTGTTGAAAACAGACCAGGTTTGTCCTTCGCTGGGTCAACTGGGGAACACCACTGAAACCACTTGTGTGCCTTTGGTAAACTGAAGATCACATGAGATCTTACTTAACGTGCTTCCTAGCTTTAAGACGCATCATAGGCCTAAAATTTACAAGTCACTTGACAACACGCCTAATTCAGGTCAAAATCTAAATGAACACAATGTAAATCCTGCTCAAAATAATCCTTTATTTTGAGAGATTAATCAGGTTTAAGATTCCTTTTACAAGTGACCTCTTTTAAAATTTACAAGTGGTAAGAATCTATCTAAATTTGGGCAGTATTTGGGCAGCCCACTAAAATAACTCAATGTTCCCGTTTCAGAACTTAGTATACTAGCCAAATATCCTTACTAAAAACTTTTTTAGATACAATTCTAAAAAGCATGCTTATTTGGCTTTCTAATCTAGAATAATTTAGAAGCAGAAAATTAGGAGGGGGCATGACCATATTGGCAGGCCATCAAAGAACAGCAAGAAATGACAGCTGACAGCCTGACAGAAAGGGGCATGTCAGAGGAACGATAATACACACAAAATCATTTTAAAAGTAAGGGCAAAAAACTGACCCAAGAATTTAAAAAGCATAGCCTTTGAGACAAATGTCTCCTGGGATAATTACTTTACTATACACTACAATTGATATGCAAAATGTCGACCCTGAGTTGTCAGAGAAGCATTAAATTATGCACCCTGCTCCAATAAGGCAGGAAGTATTGAACACGTCAGAAAAAACATTCTTATCAAAATACCTAGCTTACTTTTTTTAAGCGTCAGTAATTCAAGTGGCTTATTTTGTGGAATATCTCATTTTCAATGATGTTAGACCACTAAAACTCAACTATGTTTACAGGGGAATAGGAGATGCTTAATATTATGGCCAGATGCTGACTGATAGCTCAGGAAATGAAAGGAAAAACAGATGATTTATTTGTCAATTAAAAAGTTAAATGCTGCTACAAAATCTCCATAATTATAAGATTTTATATCTTCAAAATATTTCTTTCAGTATCTGAACATTAATTTTTCACTCCTCTTTGGCCGGTCACTTATGTTGTTTCCAATGATATCCTCATTGAAGCTATGTATCTCAGGATACTTCATAAAATAATTCAGAAGAAAAGGCCAGAGATAAATCAGAAGGACATGTGTTTGTTTAGGTAGCTGTCCAAAGGAAGGACAAGCTTGCATTCTCTTAACACAGCGGTGCTGGCTTTGTTTCTCTGTAATTCCTCAGCTGTGCCAGTTCAGGGGCATTGGTTTAATCCCAGGACTGGCTCCCTTCATGGTTACGAAATGCTTTTAGCAATTCCAGCTTCACATGTCCACAAATCAAGATGTGTGGCAGAGCAGAGAACATTTTTTTTCTTAATTCCCTCTCATAGAGCCTCAGAAGATCTCTTTACTGTTATCCTCAAAAAGACTCCCTCTGATTTCACTATCACGAATTATATTAATCCATGTACCTGAGGCCTGTGGCCAGCAGAATGTCACTCACTTTTTGGCTTACGTCTGGATCACTGATGTAATCACCATGCTAAGTGACATGAGATTTTCCTGAGACATTCAATCCTACCTTTGAGGCTCTGGTACAAGAGGTGATCCTGTAGGAGTCAACATCTGTATAAAAATTGGGTTTTTATGAGTTTGAGGGGAATTCTAGGTAGAAACAATCATTGACTGCGGCAATAAAATAGACATTGTATGTATGTATAGAATTTCCCTTTCCTTTTGATTTTTTCTTTGTTATGTTTTGTAATATTTAAGAAAAGTGTTTTTTTTTTTTTTTTTTTTGTTTTTTTTTTTTTTTTTAATCTAATAATGGGAACTTCTTGGGTCACAATGCCCGGAATCCATTTAAATTGTTTAAGCAAATGAGGAAACATTGGAGTATAATTAAGATACATTGTCTTATTTTCCAACAAAGTATACTTTCCCTTTTTCTGAGGAAAGTATGTTTAATGAGAGCAGCCTTATTTCTTTTTTACATGCACTTACACTTTTCTGGTATCATGAACTACTTGAAGGATGAACAGCTGATTAAGGCGCAGCCAATCACAGCTTCCTCTGTCCCAGACTGTAACTGGGGGGATGGACTGTTTCAAGCCAGTTCTGACTGCCTTCCAAAGAGTTTTATAAGAGGGAATTGCAAAACTTGAGAAAGCGTGATTGAAAGCCCATTTTGTTTTATCTTGAAAAACTGTGCATGCCCAGAGCTGCTAGTGGTCATTGCTCCAGCCTTGTGGAGAAAGCAGGTCTCAAAGAATAAAGCCAGAACTCAAAGACTAGCAGCAGAAAGAAGTGGAACAAAAGAATCGTGGAGACATCACAGCACCTGATTCTAGTTGTTCCAGCGGCATTCTTAGCCTTCCAGTTTATTTGGGTAGGCAGTTTCTAAAAGAATCTCTTTCCTTTGTTACTTCTATAGATATTGGCTACATACTGCTAATTTTCTTTTCCAAAATATTGGACTAATTTACACTCTTACTGACATATTTGATAAATCAGCAAGGGCTTATTATTTAAGAGATTATATACTGGATACTTTTTAAATGCATATATTACAGAAAGTAGAAGTTGTAAAGGAAATCAACTGTAGCAAAAGATACATAGCGTTTGGGGTCAGGCAAGCCTGAACCCAAAAATCTTGTTCTCCTGCTTGCTAACCACATAATTTTCGGACAGTTACTTGAGCTTCAATCACTTCCCTTACAAAAATGGACATATTAATGTCTAGCCAGCATCGATTTAAAAGCCCAGCATTTAATTAATACCTCTTCCTTTTTTCCTGGAATATAAAGATCTGTTTTATTTCTAATTTAACCACAGACTTTTTTATCTAGGGAGTTCATATTACCCACTTCTGTGTACGTCACCTTAATTTTTACCTGAGAGATTTAAAAATATTTGTAAACCTATTTTTTATAATGTTTAATATCTCAAGGCTTTTTAAACACTGTTATATCTTAAATTAAAAGTGAATAATTTGGCCAGGCTCCTGTAATCCCACACCTATAATTCCAGTACTTTGGGAGGCCAGGGTGGGATGATGCCTTGAAGCCAGGAGTTTGAGACCAACCTAGGGAATGTAGTGAGACTTCATCTCTACAAAAAAATTTTAAAATTCGCTGGGCATCACGGTTGGCACCTATAGTCCCAGCTGCTTGTGTTAAAGAAACTTCTCTTCTCAGGTCCACTAGGGGAGAGGTTTCAAATGCAGGAATTTCCCACCTCCCTGCCTCCAGGGGCTGGGACTCTTTAAGCACCTCCTCCACGTGGGCCAGGTAAAATTCTTTGTCTGATCTTCCTGCCTGCAGGAAAGTCAGGTGGGGCTGTTTTGTCCCAAATTCCTGCTGAAAGCTCTAGGAGGAGAGGACTCTGTAACTCAGGGTTGTAGAACAAGAAAGCAATCCAGAATCAGAGTCAAAGATCAGTCACTCCAGAGGAAGTTTGAAAGAACTCCTCTCATTGGATGAGAACATGAATGGGGAGGGAATAACTCAAGGGTTAAAACTTCAGCTGCTCCTGCCTGAACGGATTCCTTCTCTGGATCTCCTCCCACAACAGCATGGGAGCTGTCTTCTTTCTCTCTGTCTAATAAATGGCTCTTCTGCAATGCTCTTTGGGCCCACGGTGAACAGTAAATTCACTGTGCCTCAGGAACCCCTTTCCCCATTCTTCAGGGATAGAGAGGCCAAGAACCTACCACATGAGCTTAGTATTCCTCTGGTAACATGACCATGCCACTGAGCTCTAGCCAAAGTGACAGAATAAGACTGTCTCAAAAAAAAGTAAACAATTTGTATCAATGAAAAAGAAGAAGCTCTTACCTTTAAAACTCAGAGAATAATAGTACTCCTTGGTATTATTCCATTACTCCTTGACCACTCATGAGTTAGACTTTCTTTGGTTAGTGTCATTAAGCCACGTACAAGGTGATTGGGGCTTTGGTATTTCCAAGAAAGCCATTCCCAATTGTCATCCAGGAAAAAACTAGTTTGTCATCTCTGGAACAAACTAGTTTATTTGGGAATAGCAGAGAGTTGCTATCTAGGATTTCATGCTGTAACCAATCATAGAAATATTCAATGGGAGATCATGGGGATAGAGGCAAAAGGAAGATTTGTAAAGCCAAAAAGAATAAATCCACTTAAGTTGCTTTAAAATAAAGGTTCATAGGTCAGAGAATCATTCCAAGTGTTGGCACTTGGTCAAAGGTGCACCCAGTCATTGCTAGTTAAGTGTCCTTGTGTAGGTGGCTTATCTGGAATATTGCAATCTTAAGGAAGTTCTTGTGATAAGTGCTGCTACTGGTCCGCATGCAGAAATGTCTTGTGAAAAGTCCTGATAAAGGCATAAACACATGAAAACTCCCTGCCATGGTCTCTCAACTCCATTTTGTTAGAATTGAAATAAATGACTCCATTTTGGCACCAGCAACTTTCAGGTAGTCTTTATATTCTCTTTGCTTTGCTCAGTAATGCTTTGTTGCAATAAATTTATATCTGGAGATTAAAGGGTACACTTAGAATAATGGAAAATCTACCTATGTGAAATCATTGGCTTTGTGAGGTTGCCAATTATATACTAAAAATGTATACAACCATATAAATGTCGTGTGTTAATGAACTTTTATAGCAAGATCATGAATCCATATAATTTATCAGAATTCCTATATTGGTAGCTATGTCTTTGTAGATTTTTTTCAACTTAATTTGCAAGCTATATAGGAAATATTCATTAGTATATATTCTTGTAGTTTGAATTATTTTTAAGGGTTTAATGAATCATTTCAGCAAGTTCACTTTAATTCAAAGAGAATACTTTATTGCTTCGCCTTAAATTTTAAATTTATATGTATGCTAACTTCAGAAAAGCACCTTAATTATTTAAAGCTTTTCTTAACATATGCAGATATAAAACAATAGTTTTTTGAAAGCTGAAACATTTTTACATCAGAAGAGACTAGAAGAAATGGGTAAGAGTAGAAGCACTGCTGTTTTTCATTTCCTTAACATGCATTTGTCAGCTAAAGGTTACTTTTCAGGTCAGGAAAACTTGTATGCTAATCCCTTCTGATGAGAGAATCAAGGAACCATGTTGGGACTTTTGCTTTTTTAAGTAAAAGAATATTATAATATTCAGAATGGTAGAGACATGTGTAAATATAATGCTACATTCAATTTAAAGTTCCTTTCTTATGTTTATATTTTGGGGAGGAATAAATATCTATAATCCACAAATATATGATGACATACATCTTTAAATTTATCATTATTTTTTTCATTTAGCTGATTTTTCTGAACAAGGAGTGAAGTTCTGAAATCTTAAATCTCTTTGTAATTATTGCACCATGACACTTAATCTGGAAAGCCTCTGGACACTTTTATTCTAGGAGAAAAAGGATCAGATATTATATAAGGCTAGAGCTGTACTCAAGAAACTTGAGGAGTAAAAGGATTTAGGGGAAATTGGAAAAGGACAGAATATTGACTATTACTTTACAGTAAAATAAGCAATTTGATTTCTCTACCATTTAATCCTTATTCTTCCTTTGGAACACACACACACACACACACACACACACACACACCCACACACACACTTACACACATGAACATGAACATGCAGAGATCACTGTATTTATAGAAACCTTAGTCAATTGGCAGTTTGCTGTTCCCCCTCTGCCAGTGGCTTGAGATAACAAAAGTGAAAGACATTTGTCTTTACTTTTTAACTCTAGACCTGTTCTTGAATTTGAAGAACCCACTGTGGCTAACAATCATGGATATTCTCATACTATGTCTAAAATAGGTAAGGAGGAATGGTAGATTTTGGCATTCATTCAGGATGAAAGTTTTGTTTTGTTGGTACCAAGGGAGGTTTGTGAGGAAGTTGAATATATAAGTAGTTTATAAGTGTTTTGGTAAAGGCAAAAGCATCTGGTAGTCACTGAGAAATGTTTAGTGTCAGGAGGAATATAGGTGTGAGAAAGACTGAAAGAATGAGAGACTGTGATTATACCGGGGTATACGGGATTTCAAGACATCCGAGGGGCAGCAGCTCTTCCTCTTGTCAGATCTCAGTACATAGAAGAAGCAATGACTATGGTATCTATGCTTCAACACGTTTTTGAGGGTAATAGAAGATTAGAAAATGACAGCTATGAGGAGGGGTGAAATATGGTATGAAACTCAAAGAAGGAAGGGGTTTTGCAAAAGGGAAAAAGAATCAACGTTGGGAAACTGCAATGCTTTCTATCATAATGAAAATGATTTAATCTCTGTTTTGCAGTCATGAAGGGCATTCTGTAAAACACCATGGGTATGCATTCCATGGTCTGAGAGTAGTGTCAGGTGAGGGCACTCTCCTGTTATTTGCTAGCCTCCTACATATGGGCTTGACATTGATACATCATCTTTTAATGAATAAATTCAAGGTGGCAAAGCTAAATAAACACACTGAGCATTTTATTACTCATTAGAGATATTTGGCCGTTTGTAAGGTTGGCATACGGCTGCGTTTTCACTTCCATTCTCTTTAGCTAAGTCATAATGCTCAATGTGACTTCCTTCAAAATGTCTCTCATGTTTATACATTTCTCTCCATTCTTTGTCTCAGAAGTAGTTCAGTTGGAAATCTGAAACTATTTTCTCCAACTCTCACCTCTCTTCCCTTTCAATCGTTTTAGTGCATCAGTATGATTAATCTTTGCAGAAGAATGATGTCATTATCTAATTTTATTGCTCAAGAACATACACAGTATTGATTCTCTACTGGGTATAATATTCAGTTCTATTAAGTCCTTCATCAGTCTATGTCTTTAGCCTTGTTCCCCACCACACCCCACCAGGCATGGTCTACTCCGCTCTGGCTTTTGCTCTTTCTGTCCTGTGGCATATAATGTTTACACTTCCGTTTGTGCACTTCCTGATTCTATTTCATCTCCTTCGATTGACCTCGCTTTTCCTATCAAGGAATTCAAATTTTGCCCTGCTTTTTGGCCAAATTATCGGCCTGTCTAAAAAAAAAAAAATCATTTGAAATATTCCCACCTATCATGGCCTTCTCCCATTTTTATGCATTTAACTATTTCCTTGTTTTGTCTCTTAGAATAGATTTTATGCTACGTGAGGGAAGGTGCCATTGAATGGCACAACTTTGTCTACTGCCATTGTGTTTAGGAACATGATATTGGTGATATATAGACAATCATACATAACCATCGTTGTGTTCCCAGTACGTCATTCAAAACATAACATGTTTATTGACTGATTGCCTTGATATTTTTCAATGAGGTTTATCAACCATCAACTTAGTATGACATCAACTAGCAACTTTTAGGTTGCTTGACTATTTTACATATCAGAATTTGCCAAAAACTACTGCCTCTTCTGGATTAGTCACCTGCTAAAATAAGCTTATAATAAAGCCATCACTAAAATTATCAGATCCAAAGCATAAATGGACTTTGATTACAGGCGGATATTAACATTCACATAGCAAGTTTTACTATTCAATTTGTAAGTCTCCATTAAAAGACACTCCAGTGACCTCAGCCTTAAGCTTCAGGAAAGTCAATTCAATTTGTAGTTTCATAACCTAAGAAGCCAGGCACTAGGCTACTCAGTTCTGTGGCAGAAAGTAATATTCAGAACCATCTGAAGGTCAATCATGAGTAAAAACTCCGGCTCAATAAAAGAAATAAAAAATGAATAATTTTAAAGTGATGCATAACATAGCATTTCGTTGCAGTTAATTCTATTTTCCACTTCTTTACTATAAGACAGTCCAAACATGAGAAATTCTAATTCTCTTTAAACCCTGGAAAACATTTTTATGAAAAATTAAGTGTGAAAGTGACTCACGTTCAAAAGTAATGAAATTATTCCTATGCCGCAAACTTATATTGTAGAAAATTCAGACAAACTAAATTTCTACAGTCAGGGAAAGGGAAGTCAGGCAACACATTTTAAAGTAGAAGACAAACCTGCTCAAGTTTTCTGTGGGTTTTGCTCTGGCTCTGGCCATTGTTTTCTCCACTGCCTTCTGTATGTTAAAGTCATCTGAATAAGCATTCTTGTGTCCTCACCTGCAAAACAAAATAGTTAAATCTGATCGGCCCTTCTACACTGAGCCACTACATAACAAAAGTTTGATTACCATTTCAGTATGTTGGAGTTAGTGAACTGCATTGCATCAATCTTTTGTAAAACCAGCAAGTAAAATATCAAGGAGTAAATATGTTTGGGTACAAATTCTTCTATGGGAAAAGTTATTTGTCACACCAAAAATTAATTGAGCATATTCTCTGTACAACCATGTGACACTGATATGCTTGGCCCTGTGTCCCCACCCAAACCTCATCTCAAATTGTAATCCCCATGTGTTGAGAGAGGGGGGTGATTGGATCATGGGGGTGGTCTCCGCATGCTGTTCTCATGAGAGTGAGTGAGTTCTCATGAGGTCTGTTGGTTTATAAGCATCTGGCATTTTTCCTGCTTGTACTTTTCTCTCCTGCCACCATGCGAAGAAGGTCCTTCCTTCCTCTTCGCCTTCCACTATGACTGTAAGTTTTCTGAGGCCTTCCTAGCCATGTGGAACTGTGAGTCAATTAAATCTCTTTTCTTTATAAATTACCCAGTCTCAGGTATTTCTTTAAAGCAGTGTGAAAATGGACTAATACAGATGCACTGCTTTGTGGTTTGAGAACATGAAAGCAGGCCATAAAATATAAGGACTTGAGCCCTAAGGACACAAGAGACACAAACATGAAATGATCATAGCAGTGAGACAACATTGCATAAAGATAAGTCACTGGGAAATGTAGCATACTATGAGTTCATGAGCACAGGAGATCTGTGGGTCAAAAGATAAAATTCGTTTCGGCTATTGTGTTGAAACACAATGTTTGCCTATGTGCTTGATGCATATCTTATCTTTTTTGAGGAAATTTAAAGTGGGCTTTGAGCACGAAGACTTTTAGCACAAAAGGAGAAATCAAAATCTGAGGTCTGCAAGAGGGAAAACAGAAGCATAAATAGGGTATGCAGAGAAAAAAAAAAGTTTGGAAATCAGGGTAGTATGGAAATTAATCAGCAGGTGAAAGCAAAAACTGCCAATTCCTTCATGAAGCCAAATTACTGTCCTCCTGAGGCCCCTTCACCAGCTCATCAACTTTGCTGTTTAAAGATATCTTCCTGGGTTTCAAAAGCAGCATAGAGTGAGTGTCCTTTCCTTGTAGCTTTATTCAGCACACAACCAGCAACTGACACATCCAAGACAGCTTCTATCCAACATTTTGACTACTTGTGAATTGCTGTGTAGCCCAGTGGTGAACAAGGGAAAGGTTTAGGGTTGCACCTAAATAGATTTATTGAATGTGCATATCCATATATATTTATTGCCCTGCACTTAAGCCATCTCTTTTTTACACCAAGTCTCCTCATCCATGGCCTTAGCATGGCCATCTTCTCCTCTCCCATTGTCATTGTCATCTCATTATGCTAGGAAAAGGATTTCTCTACCCACAAGCAATACACATTGTGGAAACAGAGTAGTTAAATATGAAAGTCACTGGTGTATCAGCTCCAGCAATTATATGAGGTCCTTAGTTTGACCATGACTTTATTTACACTTTTCTTAACTATATTAAGGTTCCAGTTCTTAACCTTTAATATTTAATTCTGATTATACTTTTTTTCTGTCAATCTCCAGTTTAGGACTGTGGTGTTTTAAAAGAATTAATTTTTCTTTATATTCCTTGGCTCAAAGCTTAATTCAAGTAAAGTTTCTTCTTTTAATCAAGTATTTTCTTTTTTCTAGGCAGTTTCAAAGCAAGAATTGTACATTAGTTAATAGAATTGATGTATGTGCATCCACACCAAACTCACACAGTGAACAGATAAGACTCAGAACCGGTTTGTTGTTTAAGAACCATATGCCCAAATGGAAATAATTATGTAGAAAGAAAGATACTTGTAACTTTTTCCAGCTCACTCACCAAAAGGCACCAAGCTATTAGGTTTTCTTTCTTTTAAAAAATGAGGAAAACTCTTTCTTTTCTTAGAATAGTAAGTTCAGCTTTTTCTCAGCTCTGGAAAAATTGATTTGATAGAAAGGAAATTATATACTGAATAATGTCAGAAACGAGCCCACAGGAGAAAACCTTCCCAAGAAAAAAAAAAAAGCAGAAGAACCAATAGTCTGACAAAATTCTCTGAAAAAAGATAAGTGCATGTAGGGCTGAAGAAGCATGCTGGAGTGTGAATCTAATTATGTATTTGAATTTGAAGATAAAGTAGTCGACACTGGTAAATATCCACAGAACACTTGTAAAGACAAAGACTTTTTTGAAACAAAGAATTGCTTACCACCCCATAATAAACTTGATATTTGCCATCAGCCTGTACTACAGACACTATATATACTCAATTATTTTCAACTGGTTTTACTCTTCTCATTCAGACACCCTTTTTAACAATTCTGTTTCTAACACTAAAACATTCCATTCCTTCATTCCACCTCTCAGAAATTTTCTTAGCTAAGAACTAAAATAGAAAAAAAACAATTCACAAAAATCGGGCTGATCCATGGGTCAAATTCTCATGACCTAACCTGCCAGTTGAGATAAAACAATGAGACAATTATTTTAGGTATGCTTTATCAATTCCTGTATTGAATATTGCAAACCATTCTCAGCTCTTCATGCATTCTCAGTTTGGCACTCACTTTTCCTCTTAGTGCAATGAACTTCTCCATTCAACTTCAAGATGAAGTGATATGCCAGTGAAGACTCCACTGAAGGAGGTATCATCGCCTAATAATCTGAGTTGATACCTCCTCCTTTTTCTCCCCTCTCAGGAAGAATCGCCCTCCTCATGTCCAAGTCACCCCCAGTCTGTTCCCTCAATCCCAACCATCTAGCTGGGCTCAGTAGGCCACACCAGCAATCCCAGCTACTCAGGAGGCTGAAGCAGGATCGCCTGAGCCCAGGAGTTCCAGACTGCAATGAGCTATGACTGCATCACTGCACTCCAGCCTAAGCAGCAGAGCCAGGCCTCCATCTCTACAAAAGAAAAAGAAAAAAAAAATAAAAGGAAATTCCAACCTTCTTAGCCTCTGCTGAACTATCATCCTCAATTGTTTTCTCTCTACTAGCTTAAGGTATATTAGATTTTCTCAAGGTGTATTATAAAGCTATCCTATCTTTTGCTAAAAAAAAAAAAATATAGTTCACATTTGCTAGTCATCAACTGCTCACTTACTTCTCAGATCTTTGTAGCCTCCTTCTTTTATTTCCAAGCATTTTATTGCCAGTTTTCTATAAAGAATCTCCATTGGCC